>NC_134333.1:4309871-4684456 GCF_964195595.1 Calonectris borealis
AGGCACAACTGTGTTCACGCACGCATGCACTAACACGTACCCAACATACGCAAGTGTACACAACGATATACACAGATGCACAGACACAAGTAAACGTGCAGATGGACACAGATATGTGTGATTGCATACAAGTACTCACACCTATGCAAAAAAAGACACACATACACAGAAACATGATCTCACCAGGTGTGCGCACACACAAGCATACAAGCACATAGATGTGCATGCAGATAATCACCCAGGTTGGTACACAATCACGCTCCCACGCACATTATTGCAGATAAGCACGTGGGAGCAGCGGCAATAGGAAGGGGTGTGAACGAGGGGCTGCTGGGGACCTCCCTGCTAGAGCAGGAACAGGGGACTCTAAGCAGGACAGATGCACGGGCAGCATTGTTAGAGGAGTCTCGGGGACTGCCCAGAGAAAGGAGGAGACCAAAGAGGTTGGCAACTTCCTCCTGAGGGCAGCTTAAGGTGAAAAAGAGAGTTGAAAAGCTGAAGTGTAGCATGCCTGCCTGGGAAGACAACAGCCACTGACTGTTGGAAGTTAGCAAATGTGATGCCCATCTACAGGAAGGGCAGGAAGGAGGATCCGATGTACTACAGGTCTGTCAGTCTGACCTCGGTGCCGGGAAAGGTTGTGGAACAGATCATCTTGAGTGCCGTCACATGGCATGTACAGGGCAACCAAGTGATCAGGCCCAGTCAGCTTAGGTTTATGAAAGGCAGGTCCTGCTTGACTAACCTGATCTCCTTCTATGACAAGGTGACCTGCTTAGTGGATGAGGGAAAGGCCCTGGATGTTGTCTACCTAGACTTTGGTAAAGGCTTTGCCGCCATTTCGCGCAGCGTTCTCCTGGAGAAACTGGGTGCTCACGGGTTGGACAGGTGTACTCTTTGCTGGGTAGAAAACTGGCTGGATGGCTGGGCCCAAAGAGTGGTGGTGAATGGAGTTAAATCCAGTTGGCGGCTGGTCACAAGGGGGGGTCCCTAGGGCTCAGTGTTGGGGCCAGTTCAGTTTAATATCTTTATCAACAATGTGAATGAGGGGATCAAGGGCTCCCTCAGTAAGTTTGCAGGCAACACCAAGTTGGGCAGGAGTGTTGATCTGCTTGAGGGTAGAAAGGCTCTGCAGAGGTATCTCGACAGGCTGGATCGATGGGCCGAGGCCAATTGTATGAGATTCAACAAGGCTTAGTGCCAGGTCCTGCACTTGGGTCACAACAACCCCGTGCAAGTGTTGGGGAAGAAGTGTTGGCTGGAAAGCTGCCTGGTGGAAAAGGACCCGGAGGTATTGGGCGACAGCTGGCTGAATATGAGCCGGCAGTGTGCCCAGGTAGCTAAGAAGGCCAACAACATCCTGGCTTGCATCAAAAATAGTGTGGCCAGCAGGAGTAGGGACATTATTGTTCCCCTGTACTCAGCACTGGTGTTTAGTGTACAGTACTGGTCTGCTTTCACCTTGAGTACTGTGTTCAGTTTTGAGCCCCTCACTACAGGAAAGACATTGAGGCACTGGAGCCTGTCCAAAGATGGGCAACGAAGCTGGTGAAGAGTCTAGAGCACAAGTCTTATGAGGAGCTGCAGAAGGAACTGGGATTGTTTAGCCTGGAGAAAAGGAGGCTCAGGGGACACCTTATTGCTATCACTCTCTACAACTACCTGAAAGGAGGTTGTAGCGAGGTGGGTGTTGGTCTCTTCTCCCAAGCAACAAGTGATAGGACAGGAGGACATGGCCTCAAGTTGCCCCAGGGGAGGTTTAGATTGGATATTAGGAGAAATTTCTTCAGTGAAAGGGTTGTCAAGCAGTGGAACAGGCTGCCCAGGCAAGTGGTGGAGTCACCATCCCTGGAGGTATTTAAAAGACTTATAGATGGGGTGTTCAGGGACATGGCTTAGTGGTGGACTTGGCAGGACTAGGTTAACGGTTAGACTTGATGATCTTAAAGGTCTTTTCCAACCTAAACGACTCTATGACTCTAAGATTCTACAGGTGTCCAGGGAGAAAGAAGATGAGCTGGGAGGGAACAAATGGGTGAGCAAGTGGACCCTTTCTCATTCCTAGAGGATTGGGAGGGCAGGACACACTGCATGTGGGCCTCCTTCAATCACGGTCCCTTGGAGCTGAGGACAGCACCTCTGGCTCCTGCACAGCCAGTGACCATCAGCCCTTCCCTTGCTGCATCTCTGCCCAGAAATATTCCCCAAGATGGCCGTGAGGTTGGAAGGAGGGCATGGTAGGAGAAACCACCTTGGTCACACTCTAGCCCAGAGCCTCCTCCTCCTCACCTTCCCACTCATCTCCAGAAGGAGGGGGCATGGCATGCACCCAAGGGCAAGGATAGCTAGGGCAAATTTCCTATTCTTTCGTGTTGTGTTTTAACCCAGCAGGCAGCTAAACACCACACAGCCGCTCGCTCACCGCCCTCCCCCCCCCCTGCAGTGGGATGGGGGGGAGAATTGGCCAAAAAAAGTAAAAGTAAAATTCATGGATTGAGATACAGTTTAATAGAACAGGAAAAAAAAAAAAAAAAAGAATATACAAAGTGAGTGATGCACAATGCAATTGTTCACCACCTGCTGACTGATAACCAAGTAGCAATCGCTACTTCCTGGAACATGCCTCTCATTCATATACTGAGCATGACGTCACATGGTATGGAATACCCCATTGACCACCTGGGCCAGCTGTCCTAGCTATGCTCCCTCCCAGCTTCTTGTGCACTTGACAGAGTATGGGAAGCTGAAAAGTCCTTGACTAGCAGGGTACTTAGCAACAACTGAAATCATTAGTGCGTTATCAACATTCTTCTCATACTAAATCCAAAAGACAGCACTAGGAAGAAATTTAACTCTATCCCACCCAAAACCACGACAGTATCCACCCCTTATTCTATACCCTTTATGTCATGCCTAGGTCTCACATTTTCCAATATATTCCAATTAATCACCACCACCTTTCTTGTCTTTTGATATATACACACAGATATCATTCCCTTAGTCTATGGGCCATGCCTCTAAAATGTCCATTGAGTTCATTGAGTCCATGACTTTGGGTTCCATCTGTCATAAGAATCTTTCAGGGCAGTAGGGATGGTGTGGTGTTGGATTGTTGCATCCTGAAGCCAGTTCTGATTCCATTATCACTGCTCTCATCCGGTCCTATCATCGTTGCTCTTTCTTCTGTTTCATCAGAGTTCATTCTTCATTAATCTGGGTGATTTTTATTGCAATACTGTTAATAGCAACCATAGAAGTGATGATATACAATATTATATAGCAATTAACATCATACAATTCAGTTCATTGGCTATTTTCACCCAAAATCAAATACCCTTGAGGTACACATCGGATTTCCCCATCCTTTCACATTACCCACAAAGTGCACCCAGGTCCTTGAGCAAAAGCAATCCCACAAATGGGTTTTCCCTTGCCAGAGGCAGGAGTAACCCAGACTGTCTTCCCCAGCATATTTCTTATGTTCACGACAGGGACTTTATCTCCATCTATAGTACGTAAGAGTTTTGATTGGGCAGGGCCAGCTCATTTGAAAGATCCCCTGGTATTGACTAACCAGGTGGCTTTTGCTAAATGTTATCGAAATGTTTGAATGTCCCACCACCCATTGCTCTCAGTGTAGTCTTTAGCAGTCCACTGTATCATTTGATTTTCCTGGAGGCTGGTGCATGGTAGGGGATGTGATAGACCCACTCAATGCCATGCTCTTTGGCCCAGGTGTCTATGAGGGTGTTTTGGAAATGAGTCCCGTTGTCTGACTCAATTCTTTCTGGGGTGCCATGTCGCCATAGGACTTGCTTTTCAAGGCCCAGGATGGTGTTCCGGGCAGTGGTACGCAGCACGGGTTATGTTTCCAACCACCTGGTGGTTGCTTCCCCCATGGTGAGCACATAGCCCTTGCCGTGGCAGGTTTGTGGGAGTGTGATATAATCAATCTGCCAGGCCTCCCCATATTGATATTTCAACCATCATCCTTCATACTAGAGAGGCTTTAACCGCTTGGCTTGCTTGATCGCAGCGCATGTTTCACATTCATGGATAACCTGTGCAGTAGTGTCCATGGTCAAGTCCACCCCTCGATCGTGAGCCCATCTATATGTTGCATCTCCCCCTTGGAGGTGATGGGCCGAGGTGTCATGGGCCCACCGAGCTATAAATAATTCACCCTTATGTTGCCAGTCCAGATCCACCTCAACCACTTCAATTTTAGCAGCCTGCTCCACCTGCTGGTTGTTTTGGTGTTCTTCAGTGGCCCGACTCTTGGGTACGTGAGCATCTACGTGACGTACTTTTACAACCAGGTTCTCTACCTGGGCAGCAATATCTTGCCACAATGCGGCAGCCCAGATGAGTTTACCTCTACGCTGCCAGTTGTTCTGCTTCCACTGCTGCAACCACTCCCACAGGGCATTTGCCACCATCCATGAGTCAGTACAGAGATAGAGTACTGGCCATTTTTCTCGTTCAGCAATGTCCAAGGCCAGATGGATGGCTTTCACCTCTGCAAACTGGCTCGATTCACCTTCTCCTTCAGCAGTTTCTGTGACTTGGTGTATAGGAATCCATACAGCACCTTTCCACCTCCGACGCTTCCCCACAAGGCGACAGGACCCATCAGTGAACAGGGCATATTGCTTCTCGTTTTCTGGTAGTTTATTATACAGTGGGGCCTCTTCAGCACGTGTCACCTCCTCCTCTGGGGATATTCCAAAATCTTTGCCTTCTGGCCAGTTTGTGATCACCTCCAGGATTCCTGGGCAACTGGGGTTTCCTATTCGGGCCCGTTGTGTGATCAGTGCGACCCACTTACTCCATGTAGCGTCGGTTGCATGATGTGTAGAGGGGACCATCCCTTTGAACATCCTGCCCAGCACTGGCAGTCGGGGTGCCAGGAGGAGCTGCGCTTCAGTACCAACCACTTCCGAAGCAGCTTGAACCCCTTCATATGCTGCCAATATGTCCTTCTCAGTTGGAGTGTAGCAGGCCTCGGATCCTCTGTATCCCCGACTCTATATCCTTGGATCCTCGAGTCTCCCCTGGTGCTTTCTACCAGAGGCTCCAGGTAGGGCCATTCTCCCCGGCTGTGGTGTAGAGCACATTCTTTACATCTTGTCCTGCCTGGATTGGCCCAAGGGCTACTGCCTGAACTATCTCCTGTTTAGTTTGTTCAAAGGCTTGTCGGTGCTCAGGGCCCCATTTGAAGTCGTTCTTCTTCCTGGTCATTTGATAGAGAGGGCTTAAGATCTGACTGTAATTTGGGATACGCATTCTCCAAAAACCCACAACGTCTAAGAAAGCTTGTGTTTCCTTTTTGCTAACTGGTGGGGATATGGCTGTTATTTTATTGATCGCATCTATTGGGATCTGACGACGTCCGTCCTGCCATTTTATTCCTAAAAACTGGTTCTCCTGTGCAGGTCCCTTGACCTTACTTTGTTTTATGGCAAAACCAGCCTTCAGAAGGATTTGGACTGTTCTCTTCCCTTTCTTGAAAATTTCTTCTGCTGTGTTGCCCCACACAATGATGTCATCAATGTACTGCAGGTGTTCTGGAGCCTCACCCTGTTCCAGTGCGGTGTGGATCAGTCCATGGCAAATGGTAGGGCTGTGTTTCCACCCCTGGGGCAGTTGGTTCCAGGTGTACTGGACGCCCCTCCAAGTGAAAGCAAACTGTGGCCTGCACTCTGCCGCCAAAGGGATTGAGAAGAACGCATTAGTGATGTCAATGGTGGCGTACCACTTGGCTGCCTTCGACTCCAGTTCGTATTGAAGTTCTAGCATGTCCGGCACAGCAGCACTCAGTGGCGGCGTCACTTCGTTCAGGCCATGATAGTCTATTGTTAGTGTCCACTCCCCATTAGACTTTCGCACTGGCCATATGGGACTGCTAAAGGGTGAGTGAGTCTTGGTGATCACTCCTTGGCTCTCCAGTCGACAAATCAGCTCATGGATGGGGATCAGGGAATCTCGGTTGGTGCGATATTGTCACCGGTGCACTGTTGTGGTAGCGATTGGTACCTGCTGTTCTTCAACCCTCAGCAACCCCACAACAGAAGGGTCCTCCAAGAGACCGGGCAAGGTGGACAGCTGTTTAGTTTCCTCTGTCTCCAGGGCAGCTATACCAAAACCCACCGGTACCCTTTGGGGTCCTTGAAATACCCTCTCCTGAGGTAGTCTATGCCAAGGATGCACGGAGCCTCTGGGCCAGTCACAATGGGGTGCTTCTGCCACTCATTCCCGGTTAGGCTCACTTCGGCCTCCAATACAGTTAACTCTTGGGATCCCCCTGTCACTCCAGAAATACAGATGGGTTCTGCCCCTTTATAGCTTGATGGCATCAGGGTACACTGTGCACTGGTGCCTACGAGAGCCTTATATTCCTTTGGGTCTGATGTGCCAGGCCATCGAATCCACACAGTCCAGTAAACCCGATTGTCCCTTTCCTCCACCTGGCCGGAGGCAGGACCCCTCTAGTCCTGGTCATAGTATCCGCTTCTCACTTCTTGCAAACATGAGTTAAGAATTCCTTCGTTACAATCCAAAGTAAGATCAGCCTTTCTACTCTGTCTGGGGAACTGTTCACTGGAAACTGGACCATCGTGAGACAGGTTTTTCCTGAAAACTGGAGCAGCAATTTTCCTGGGAGAACCCCCTTGTGTCATTGTTTTTCCTTGCAACTCACGTACCCGTGCCTCTAGGGTCAAGGTAGGTTTTCCATCCCACTTCCTCATGTCCTCTCCATTGTCACACAGGTAAAACCACAGGGTGCCCCGTGGCGTGTACCTTCTATATCCTCTCTCCTGAGCAGAAGAACGCTGACTCCTAATGGCTGAGATACTGGTCCATACAGGTGGAAAGTAGAACATATCCTCTTTGAGTTGCTGGACCTTCCTGGACAGTTTTTCCACAGCCAACACAAGGGAAGAAGAGACACCGTCTTCGTATTCCTGGAGTTTGCTAACCACGTCATCCACCGTTGGTGCTTCTTCCTTTTTCCAGGACAGTATTGCCAATGAACTGGCATACGATGCTGGTGCGCTCCGTACCAACTTCCGCCACATGGGTCGCGTGCACTGGACTTCATCTGGATCTTTGGGCATTTGGTCGTTGTCCAGGTCACTATAAACCACCTCCAGCACGCCTAATTCTCTCAGGTACTGGATACCTCTCTCCATGGTGGTCCATTTGCCTGGGCGATATATAACATATTCCTTGAAGGGATACCTGACAGGAGTCGCCTCCAGAGGCTGAGGGATTGTGCCCCTTTTCCAATAGCTTTGTCAATGCCCCTTCCGTAGAAAGGGATCCCAGCTGTTTGGCTTCCTTTCCCTCTAATTCCAGGCTACTGGCCCCATTATCCCAGCATCGGAGCAGCCAGGTAATATGCTCGCCTGGACGACGGCTCAAATCTTTCCACATATCTGATGGTTGGACTTGATGATCTTAGAGGTCTTTTCCCACCTTTATGATTCTATGATTCTATGATCTCGCAACTCATTCAGGGATAGGGATCGGGTGGTTTCCGTCTCATTTATGAGTTCTTCCTCTTCCTTCTCCCCTCCTCGTGATGGCCCTGCTTTTCCATCATCTTTTTCTAAACGACCTGACTTTCGTCTCCAAGGTTTCCTCTTATGTACAGGGGCGACTGATACCAGCAAACGTTAGTCCTCTGGTTCAGCTGTATTACCTGTTGCAGGGATTGGAGAATCCGCAGTGCCCGTCGTGGGGGCTGGAGTAGCTGCACTGCTCATTGCGGGGGTTGGAATAGCCACATTGCCCGTCGCAGGGGTTGGAGAAGCCGCAGTGCCCCCAGTGGGATGGGGGGGAGAATTGGAAAAAAAAAAAAAAAGTAAAATTCATGGATTGAGATAAAGACAGTTTAATAGAACAGAAAAAAAAAAAACAAACCAAAAAAAGAAACAAGTGATGCACAACGCAATTGCTCACTACCTGCTGACCAATAACCAAGTATCAATCGCTAATTCCTGGACCATGCTTCTTATTTATATACTGAGCATGACATCATATGGTATGGAATACCCCGTTGGCCAGCTGGGCCAGCTGTCCCGGCTATGCTCCCTCCCAGCCTCCCAGCACATGACAGAGCATGGGAAGCTGAAAAGTCCTTGATTAGTGGATACTTGGGAAACTAAAAATATCAGTGTGTTATCAACATTCTTCTCATACTAAATCCAAAACACAGCACTAGGAAGAAATTTCATTCTATCCCTGCCAAAACCAGGACATTCCATCACACCCATACGGTGCTCCATGCAGCCCAGCGGTTTGTTACACAGATTTGCAGGGCTGAGGTGTCTTGCAGACTGCTCCCATCCCCAACTCCCATCAGACAGAGCAGCTCCAGGACAGACAGGTTATTTGCATGGGCCTGCAAGATGACACAGATGAGCGTCTGACAGTTCCTCCCATGGTACTGTAGAGAGAGCACCGATCAGAACAGCCCATGCTCGCTCTCTGCAGCTCATGGCAAGTGCAATCCCATCCGGGGGTGAAGGGGAAGAACAGTTCCATGGCAGAAGCTCTCTCACCACCTTCCCCTTTTCCCTCAGGCCACTACCCCCAACCCCTCACAGAAAGAGCCTCTGTGGATCTGCAGTGGAAATAGGGGTGCCAGGGGAGAACGGAGGGCCCTTTCCCCAGAGCTCAGCCTTGCCCAGAAGGGCCTCCTGCCAGCATGCCAAGAGAGGAGAACTGTACTGGGTTTCTCCTCCTAGCTCCCTCCTCTCCCGAAGCCTAGAGCTCATGGGGAACAGCTTTGGTGCTTGAATCGCGGAAATTTGGTTCTACAAAGACAGCCGACATCTTCTGCACTGACCTATCTGTGAAACATTGAGAGGGAATGGGCTGGAAAAGAGAGGTGATAAGGGATGGATGGTTGGGGAAAGAAATGCAGGTGAATGGGGTCTGAGACAACCAAGGGAGCAAGTGTTTCTTCTCTGTCATCAGTTCTCATGCAGGACCCTTGCTAACAGAGGCAGAAAGAGCTGAAGCAAGCAGGTCATCAGCACAGTAGCTCCCATTCACAGCTCTCCTCCCACATGGTCTTTGGGGTCTCCTTGTTCACTGGAGGCTACGGCAGGAGGGTTGGTGGGCTGTGCTCTGCCCATGGCTGTAAACCTGCCACTAGTTCCCAGGTACACAAGCACAAAGGCCAATTGACATCATTGCCCACCACCCTCTGAGGGGAACAACAGTGGGAGAAAGAGACTGCTCCTGATGGCACAGATACAAGCAGAAAAAAAGCATGTAAATGACAAACGCTCATGGCACTTCTAATTACCATAGTTGTTGCAAAACCAAAAAGACCTTGGCTGGCTTCCAGACACCCACCCAGCTGCTTGCTCTCTATTTCTCCCTCCTCTATGGGACAGCACGAGAAAGTAAGATTGTCGTGGTTCAATCCCAGTTGGCAAGGAAGTACCACACAGCTGCTCCCTCCCCTTCCCCCCTGACCCCAGTGGGGTGGGTGAGAGAATCGGGAAAAAAATGTAAAATCCGTGGGCTGAGATAAAGACAGTTTAATAGGACAGTAAAGGAAAATAGCATAATAATAATAATGATGATGATAAAAGAATACACAAAAAGGGGATGCAATTGTTCACCACCCGCCGACCGATGCCCAGCCCATCCCCGAGCAGCAATCACTGCCCTCCGGCCAACTCCCCGCAGTGTATATAGTGAGCATGATGTCATATGGCATGGAATATCCCTTTGGCCAGCTTGGATTATCTGCCCTGGCTATGATCCCTCCCAGCTTCTTGTGCACCTGGCAGAGCATGGGAAGCAGAAAAGTCCTTGACTACTCAAGCACTACTTAGCCACAACTAAAACACCAGGGTGTTATCAACATTATTCTCATACTAAATCCAAAATAGAGCGCTACACCGGCTACTAGGAAGAAAATTAATTCTATCCCAGCCAAAACTAGGACAAAGGTGAGAAAGGTTGTGGGTCGAGATAACGATAGGGGGTTTACTGGCCAATTACCGTCACAAGCAAAACAGACCTCACTTGCGGAAGATTCATTTAAATTATTACCAATGAAAAATAGAACAGGATGGTGAGAAACAGCAAAAAAAAAACCTAAAATACCTTTACTCCATCCCCATCTCACAGTCCCAACTTCCCTTCTTCATTCACTGCTCTTCTATTCCCTCAACCCATAAGCAGCGTGGTGGGATGCAGAATTGGGGGTTGCGGTCAGTACACAACAGTTCATTTCCGCAAAAAGTGGGACTTGTACTGACCTGCTCATGAAAAAGCAGCAGGGTTTTAGTGCCTCAGCAGGAGGCAGAGACTGCATTCAGTTCTCTGGGCACCTCTCTGCCAGGCCAAAGGCTCCACCATTTACCTGTGGACGGGTTCCTTCTGGCAAGGGCAACCTGCTACTCTGTGGTGCTCATGGACACACCAGGGCAGAGTCCCCCTCCTATGACCTGCCCATGCCCTCATGATGAGGCTCACCCAAGTACACACTGACACACGTGTGCTCATGCATGCCCGCATGGAACCATGCAAAACTCTCTATGCTCACCTAAAACCAGGAAAATATCAGCAACTGTGGACACTGCTGAGGAGATGCTGGGGACCACAGTGGCAGAACAGGACTCAAGTACCGCAGGGAAGGACCGGGCCTCAGACATGCTCATGGTGTTGCCTGAGGAGCCACAGAGGCTGCACAGAGAGGGATGAGGCAAATGAGCTCAGCACAATTGTCCTGAAACCACTAGTGTTAGTGCTGCAGCAATGTCAAACTCTCCCAGCAGAAGCCTACCTGCGTGCAACAGTGAGGGACCACCAGACAGAGATGAGGGGAGCAAGAGAAGAGGATATGGCATCTCCTCTCACATGGCAGTCCGTGGGCATCTGGACGAGAAGCATGAGAATGGTGCCCATTTCCTGACAACTTGGCCACAAACAAGCCCACAGGAATGACCCAGGTGCACATCACGTGCCTGCACGGGATGCCATCAGCACTTGAGCTGAGTCTTCTGCCTGCGCTGACGTGTTTCTGCCCCGGAAATCCTCGGAACTCATCCCGGAACTTACGGAAGCCTTCATATGGGAAAACACGTGACATAAGCCAGGAAATGAAAAGGCAGCAGTGTGGGAAACCAGAAAACAGCCCATACCATTAGCTGGGATGTTTTGCATTTGACATGAGCTGGTCAGAAAATTGTTACTTCCACAAAGGGTGCTTCTGGGCCTGAGGCAGTGCAGGACTACTATAAAAGGCAGCCCTGCTCTCTGCTCTCTCATCCACTTCTCTCGCCTCCTTCTCCTTGGGAATCAGGTGAGTGTGAAGCCTCTTCTCCTCCTCCTTCAAGACCAGGTCTTTCCTCCCTGTGTTTCTCAGCTGACAGGGGCTGTCCTAGCCCAGGGCTGGGAGCTGCTTCTCATGGGAGAGGGAAGGGGAGAGCAGGTCTTCCGCAGAGAGAGGCTGGGACTTAGTGAGGAGTCTCCTGGGCTTTGAACTGGGCAGCATATGCTGGGCCAGGAGGTACCTTGACTCCACTGTGGTTGGATGCAGTGCTGCTCCCCATGTGTCCTCATTTTCTGCTTCCCCCTGCCCTCTCTCCCAGGTGCTCCTCTGACCCAGAGACATGTCCTGCTACGAGAAGTGCCAGCCCTGCGATCCCTGCAAGTCCTGCCAACCCTGTGAACCCTGCCAGCCCTGCAATTCCTGCCAGCCCTGTGAACCCTGCCAGCCCTGCCAACCCTGCCAACCTTGCCAGCCCTGCCAGCCCTGTGGCCCGACCCCGCTGGCCAACAGCTGCAATGAGCCCTGTGTCAGGCAGTGCCAGAACTCCAACGTCGTCATCCAGCCCCCTCTCGTGGTGGTGACCCTGCCCGGCCCCATCCTCAGCTCCTACCCACAGAACACTGTTGTGGGATCCTCCACCTCTGCTGCTGTTGGCAGCATCCTCAGCTGTGATGGAGTGCCCATCAACACTCCGTGCTGTGACCTCTCCTGCATTTACAGCCGCTACTGCGGCAACAGATGTCGGCCCTGCTAGAGCTGCTGGCAACATCCTTGGGCAAGAACCTCCAAGACCTCAGAACATGGTGCTGGACAGGAGATAGAGTTTCAGGGCATTGTATTTAGAGCTTTGGGACTTTGTTTCCTTCTTCTACTCTCTTCTCTCTCTTCCTTACCTTTCCTGTTGCCACCTCCCAACGCCAGCCTTGTGGGGACCTGTTGGTCTCCCTCCCTCTGCAGGGCAGGCAGATGGACACCCTGCAGGAATTCCACCACATCTCAGTGGCTGCCCCTTGTGCTCCCTGTGAGCCACCTCCTTTTCTTCTTTAGACTCATTAAAGTTGTGCTGCATTCAAGCCTGGGCCTCCGAGTCCTCCTTCCTTCTGTGGCAACTCTTCCAGTCTGCTGAGGGAAAAAGGGGGAGGAAGGGGAGGGTGGGGCTCCCTGCAGTGGATTTTGGTTTGTGCCCTTGCCCTTGGAGCTGAGGAAGACACCCCTGGATGCTCCACAGCTAATGGCCATCAGTGAGAGGCTGGCTCCAAAGGATGGCAGGAGTGGGGATGGGGACACAATAATGCCTGGGGACAGCCCACAGCCTCATCTCTCCCTTCCGCTCCCCTCTGTTACCTGATCTAGGGTCCATGGGCAGCACACATGGGCACAGGCAGATGAGATAGGTACCTCATACAGTCCTTCAGCACCTGGCTGGGCCCGGGAGCTCTCCAGATATGCAGGGCTAAGGTAATTCACAAGTTAGGACTGCTGTCAGCCACACTCGGGCTACACAATTGAGTCCCCACTCCCTGTCAACCCAACACCCCCATGGGCCACTGCAGCTCCAGGAAAGTACCCAGTGACCAAAGACCCACTTTCTGGCCACCACCCCATTTACAGGCAGACGGTGAGTGGGCAGATTGTAACAGTGCACAGAGCATCCCCACAGCGACTTGGGTCCTATGCCGTCCAATGACCCCTGCCTTCTCATGGCTTGTTTCAGGTGTCCATCTTCCTGTCCAAATGACTTGTGGCTTCACTATTAATGTCAACATTTAGGTATGCTTTTCATAAGCATACTTGAAAATTTCTTTTTAGACCTTGGCCTTCAGCCCTGGGCAATGCTCTAAATCCTGGCCTCCCTTGGGTATCGGTGGTCTTCTGGGTGCAGAAAAGGAACTCCTGAAGGCACTGCTGGGCTCAGTATAATGGCTCAGGCAACAGCACCCTGTGAACCACGTGAGGTTCCCTTCTTGCTCTTCCTGCCCATTGTTTGGGGCAAAGACACCATCGTTCTCCATCTCACTGGGTGCTGGGTTCCTTCGGTGGTACAGAACAGGCACCAACCCAAGGATAGCACAAATTCTGAGGATGACCCTGCCCGTAGTCATCTTCCCTGGCTCCCCAAGTGCTCTGAGGCAGGGCCAACCTGAGCTCTGCTCACACCACCACTGCTCCTCACTTGCAGGCCAGGTTCTTCCTAGCACTGCAGTCCCTGGCCTTTGGAGATCAGTCCTCCAACAGACCCTGCACATCACTGGGAACCACACGGGCACACCGAAGGGCAGGGCTGTGTGCTCTTCCCATGCTGCGCTCTGCAGGGAACAGGACCAGTCTGGGCAGTTATGCTGGGGGAAGGAGTACTGCTTCTAAGCCCAGGAAGGCACAGCCCCAGCATGGGTCCAAGGCCACGCTCTGCCCTGGGCCCAGGCAATGGACCCCAGGATGGAGCCCTTCAACACACAACAGAGCTATCACCTAGAACACCCAGATGATCAATGCACTCCTCTGGGTACCTGTACCTGCCACCTTAGAGAGAAGTCTAATATGGACCTGCTGACTCACCCTTTGGGGGTTCTCATTTCTCTTGGTTGTAACAAAAGCCTTCTAGAGAAGAAGTGCATGTCCCGCTTTGCTCTTCCCTGCCTGCAGTCTAGGTCTCTTTAGGTGAACAAGTGTAAGAAATGAAGAGGATATTAACCATGCAGCATGTCATTGTCTCGGCAAAAAATGCTAGTCTCAATTGCAATCAACTCTTTTGGAATGCAGATTTTCATTCACATGACAGTGGTGCAGTGGAGCAGTTTGCATACGGTGACACCACAATTGCAGGACATCACTGAGAGGATCATAGAACCATAGAATAGTCCAGGTTGGAAGGGAACTTGAAAGACCATCTGGTCCAACCTTTCATGGGAAAGGGAGCCTAGGTGACATTATCCACCACCTTGTCCAATCGCACCTTGAAAACCTCCAGCAATGGGGACTCTACCACGTCCCTGGGGAAGTTGTTCCAGTGAATGATTGTTCTTCCTGTAAAAAATGTATTTCTTCTGTTGAGATGAAACCTCTCCCGGTGCAACTTGTACTCATTGGCCCTTCTCTTCTCCATGTGGCTCCTTGGGATGAGAGAGCCTCCATCCTCTTTGTAGACACCCTTTAAGTACTGGAATACTGTGATGAGGTCCCCCTCAAGCCTTGTGTTCTCCAGGGAGAAAACACCTAACTCCTTCAGTCTTTCTTCATAGGACAGGTTCTCCAGCCCTTTGGTCATCTTTGACACGTACAAGGTGTACATGGCAAGAGGTGCTGGGTGAGGGTCAGCAGAGGCCGAGTCGGGGGACGTGGATCCTAGCGGTGGCTTTCTTGATGCAGAACGGCCAGTCAGCAATAGAGCCACCTGGGTGAAGATGACCACAAACCCAATGCCCACGCTACCAGAGCTTGCAGGAAGCAAATTTTCTTTTTCGTCAGAGTGGTGTAATGGAGCAGTTTGCACATGGTGACGTCACGATTAAAGAACATCACTGAGAGGATCACGACCTCGGTGATAGCCAGGAAGAAGGGCAAAACTGACTGTGCCAGCCAGCAGGCAACACAAATGGTTTTCCTGGTGACAAGGAAAGTCATCATCATTTTTGACACAACGGTGGTGGTGTACCAGATCTCCCCAAAGGAAACCTGATGAGGAAGAAGAAATGCAGCAAGGTCTGCAGGTGACGATTGCTCCACGCAGTGACAATGAGGAGCCATTCCCCACCAGGGTAAGAGGATACATGGAGAACATAATGGCACATGGGACCATGTGCCCACCTGAGGAGGTCTGGGAAGCCCAGGGGAATGAGATCAGTTACAGGTGTCTTGTTCTCCTTTGCCGTGGCCCAGTACATGACCAAAAGGAATCAGCTGCCCAGACAAGAGTGAAGGAAGAAAGCTGTGGTGAGTTGAATCTCCTATTTCTCTTGCTGTCAGAGGGACAAACCAGCCCCTGTTGCTGACTGACAGAACCCATTTACCCCAGAAGAAGGTCTGACCATGCCTGGTAGTAGACAAGAGCACAGAGGACCTGGCAGATTTCTGACCGACATTTCTGGTTTGCTGGAACGGACCATTGCCATGAAATGGCTGACTCCCGTTGCACCTCATTGTATGTGTGGTAATTCCTGGGTGCATTGGTTTCTTAATTGCCTCATTCTTAATTGCCTACTTCAGATGCTCCAGGTGCCTCTTAGCTATAATATAGACCATGAGCGGAGATTTCATCAAGTGTGATTGGGAAGAGGGGAGAACACTGGGTGAGAGCAGCCATTGCCTTTGCCCAAGGAAGATAAACTATGGTAGGACACCTACTAAGCTGAACATTCCTCGGAAGCAATTACGATCACTTTATTCACAAAAACATGAAATTAATTTACCATGTTCCCAAGTGACAAAATCCACTGCAGGGAGTCCCACCCTCCGCTTCCTCGAAGCAGACTATATGAGGTACCCATCTTGTCTGCCTGTGCCCATGTGTGCTGGCCATGGATACTAGATCGGGTAACGGAGAGGAGCGGAAGGCAGACATGAAGCTGTGGGCTGTCCCCAGGCATTATTGTGTCTCCATCCCCACTCCTGCCATCCTTTGGAGCCATCCTCTCACTGATGGCCGTTAGATGTGGAGCAGCCAGGGGTGTCTTCCTCAGCTCCAAGGGCAAGGGCACAAACCAAAATCCACTGCAGGGAGTCCCACCCTCCCCTTCCTCCCCCTTTTTCCCTCAGCAGACTGGAAGAGTTGCCACAGAAGGAAGGAGGACTCGGAGGCCCAGGCTTGAATGCAGCACAACTTTAATGAGTCTAAAGAAGAAAAGGAGGTGGCTCACAGGGAGCACGAGGGGCAGCCACTAAGATGTGGTGGAACTCCTGCAGGGTGTCCATCTGCCTGCCCTGCAGAGGGAGGGAGGCCAACAGGTCCCCACAAGGCTGGCGTTGGGAGGTGGCAACAGGAAAGGTAAGGAAGAGAGAGAAGAGAGTAGAAGAAGGAAACAAAGTCCCAAAGCTCTAAATACAATGCCCTGAAACTCTATCTCCTGTCCAGCACCATGTTCTGAGGTCTTGGAGGTTCTTGCCCAAGGATGTTGCCAGCAGCTCTAGCAGGGCCGACATCTGTTGCCGCAGTAGCGGCTGTAAATGCAGGAGAGGTCACAGCACGGAGTGTTGATGGGCACTCCATCACAGCTGAGGATGCTGCCAACAGCAGCAGAGGTGGAGGATCCCACAACAGTGTTCTGTGGGTAGGAACTGAGGATGGGGCCAGGCAGGGTCACCACCACGAGAGGGGGCTGGATGACGACGTTGGAGTTCTGGCACTGCCTGACACAGGGCTCATTGCAACTGTTGGCCAGCGGGGTCGGGCCACAGGGCTGGCAGGGCAGGCAGGGTTGGCAGGGCTGGCAGGGTTCACAGGGCTGGCAGGGCTGGCAGGGCTGGCAGGGCTCGCAGGGCTGGCACTTCTCGTAGCAGGACATGTCTCTGGGTCAGAGGAGCACCTGGGAGAGAGGGCAGGGAGAAGCAGAAAATGAGGACACATGGGGAGCAGCACTGCATCCAACCACAGTGGAGTCAAGGTACCTCCTGGCCCAGCATACGCTGCCCAGCTCAAAGCCCAGGAGACACCTCAACTAAGTCCCAGCCTCTCTCTGCGGAAGACCTGCTCTCCCCTTCCCTCTCCCATGAGAAGCAGCTCCAGCCCTGGGCTAGGACAGCCCCTGTCAGCTGAGACACACAGGGAGGAAAGACCTGGTCTTGAAGGAGGAGGAGAAGAGGCTTCACACTCACCTGATTCCCAAGGAGAAGGAGGCGAGAGAAGTGGATGAGAGAGCAGAGAGCGGGGCTGCCTTTTATAGTAGTCCTGCACTGCCTCAGGCCCAGAAGCACCCTTTGTGGAAGTAACAATTTTCTGACCAGCTCATGTCAAATGCAAAACATCCCAGCTAATGGTATGGGCTGTTTTCTGGTTTCCCACACTGCTGCCTTTTCATTTCCTGGCTTATGTCACGTGTTTTCCCATATGAAGGCTTCCGTAAGTTCCGGGATGAGTTCCGAGGATTTCCGGGGCAGAAACACGTCAGCGCAGGCAGAAGACTCAGCTCAAGTGCTGGTGGCATCCCATGCAGGCACGTGATGTGCACCTGGGTCATTCCTGTGGGCTTGCTTGTGGCCAAGTTGTCAGGAAATGGGCACCATTCTCATGCTTCTCGTCCAGATACCCAAGGACTGTCATGTGAGAGGAGATGCCATATCCTCTTCTCTTGCTCCCTCCATCTCTCTGAGAAGGTCGCTCACTCTTGCATGCAGGTAGGCTTCTGCTGGGAGAGTTTGGCACTGCTGCAGCACTAACACTAGTGGTTTCAGGACAATTGTGCTGAGCTCATTTGCCTCATCCCTCTCTATGCAGCCTCTGTGGCTCCTCAGGCAACACCATGAGCATGTCTGAGGCCCGGTCCTTCCCTGCGGTACTTGAGTCCTGTTCTGCCACTGTGGTCCCCAGCATCTCCTCAGCAGTGTCCACAGTTGCTGATATTTTCCTGGTTTTAGGTGAGCATAGAGAGTTTTGCATGGTTCCATGCAGGCATGCATGAGCACACGTGTGTCAGTGTGTACTTCGGTGAGCCTCATCATGAGGGCATGGGCAGGTCATAGGAGGGGGACTCTGCCCTGGTGTGTCCATGAGCACCGCAGAGTAGCACGTTGCCCTTGCCAGAAGGAGCCCATCTACAGCTGAATGGTGGAGCCTTTGGCCTGGCAGAGAGGTGCCCAGAGAACTGAACTGCAGTCTCTGCCTCCTGTGCCCTCCCTTTCTTGCTTTATGTACAGGGAGAAAGGCCAAGAAAGCCTGCCCACCTATGCGGGCCATCATCCCTGAATGTATTCCCTTATGATGCAGTGTTGCTGGTGACTGGCATGGGACACAAGTTCCTCATGTCCCTGACAATGCCAGATGCACTCTAGAGCTCATCAGCCTGGTGCTGAGTGTGGCAGGGGCCAAGACCTTGCACCAAATGGGTTTTGGACTAAAGGGACTGGGGTCCAGACGTTGCTCCGCTGTGAGAGGTAGGATAGTTGGACCAACCCAACCTAGAGGTAGCGTAGCTGAGGGCTGCCCCCTTCCTTTTTTGGCCTTGCTGGCATCATTGCCAGATGGTGCTGCTGGGAGGCTTCAGCCAGAGCCAACTCCCCTTCCCATGGCTCTCTGACTCACTGTTGTTGTTGTTCTTTAACTCCGGCTGGCAGCTAAGCACCACACAGCCCCTCACTTACTCCCTCCAAGTGGGATGGGGGCGAGAATCGGAAGGGTAAAAGTGAGAAGAATCATGGGTTGAGATAAAGACAGTTTAGTAATTAAAAAGAATTGCAAGGAAAAAAAAAACACCACCAAGAAGAAAGGAAAATAAAACCAAGACAAAGAAGTGATGCAAATGGAAACAGTTGCTCAACTACCAACCGACGGGTGCTCAGCCAGTCCCCGAGCAACGACAGCCCCCGCCAACCTCACCCCTCCAGTTTTATTGTGGAGCATGACGTTATACGGTATGGAATATCCCTTTGGTCAGTTGGGGTCAGCTGTGCCAGCTGTGTCTCCTCCCAACTTCTTGTGCACTCCCAGCCTACTCACTGGCAGGGCAGTCTGAGCAACAGAAAAGGCCTTGATGCTGTGCAAGCACTGCTCAGCAACAACAAAAAACCATCCCTGTATTATCAAAACTATTTTCAGCACAAATCCAAAACATAGCCCCATAGAAGCTACTATGAAGAAACTTAACTCTGTCCCAGGCAAAACCAGTCCACTCACTGACTTGCCTTTCCAGCTTGAACCCAGACGTGTAAGACAAGAGCCTGAGCCAGAACACGAGCAGGACAGCCTAAAAGTCTGTGCACACTTGCAGCCCTATGATCTTACTGGGGTTTTGGAGAAAAGCTGGGATAGCTCTCATGTCTGGAGCGTGCAGTGGCTCTGCAAAACAGAAGGCAAGATTGCAACCCTGCCCTCCATAAGAGCAGATTTTTGTCCCCTCAGGGACCTGCCAGGCAGAATCCTTTGGGAAAGTGCCCTGGGGGGTCAAAGAAGCCCAGGGGGAATGTGAAATACAGCAGTTAAGATCTGATGGTAATAACGTTAAGGAAATCACCATAACAAGCTCCATCTGGTCCACTTCCTAAAGGATCTACCAAGGAGGAAGTAGAAGAGCTGTGAATGAAGGAGGGAAGGTGAAAAAAGAGGTGGAGAGGGAGTGAAGGTATTTTAGGGGTTTTTTGGCTGTTTCTCACCATCCTGCTCTACTTTTAATTGGCAATATGTTAAATGAATCTTCCCGACGTCAAGTCTGGTTTGCCTGTGATGGTAATTGGTAAGTAATCCCTCGTCTTTACCTCGAGCAACAACCTTTTTCCCCTTACTTTCTCGTCCTGTCCTGTTGAGGAGCGGGAGAGAGAGAGAGAGCAAGCAGCCTGGTGGCTGTCTGGAAGCCAAAGGCTGTTCCCCATGAGCTCTAGGCTTTGGGAGAGGAGGGAGCTAGGAGGAGAAACCCAGTAGAGTTCTCCTCTCTTGGCATGCTGGCAGGAGGCCCTTCTGGGCAAGGCTGAGCTCTGGGGAAAGGGCCCTCCGTTCTCCCCTGGCACCCCTATTTCCACTGCAGATCCACAGAGGCTCTTTCTGTGAGGGGTTGGGGGTAGTGGCCTGAGGGAAAAGGGGAAGGTGATGAGAGAGCTTCTGCCATGGAACTGTTCTTCCCCTGCACCCCTGGATGGGATTGCACTTGCCATGAGCTGCAGAGAGCGAGCATGGGCTGTTCTGATCGGTGCTCTCTCTACAGTACCATGGGAGGAACTGTCAGACGCTCATCTGTGTCATCTTGCAGGCCCATGCAAATAACCTGTCTGTCCTGGAGCTGCTCTGTCTGATGGGAGTTGGGGATGTGCAGTCTGCAAGACACCTCAGCCCTGCAAACCTGTGTAACCAACCGCTGGGCTGCACGGAGCACCGTATGGGTGTGACGGAAGAATAGGAGGCTTGCCCTAGCTATCCTTGCCCTTGGGTGCATGCCATGCCCCCTCCTTCTGGAGATGGGTGGGAAGGTGAGGAGGAGGAGGCTCTGGGCTCTAACCAAAGCGATTTCTCCTACCATGCCCTCCTTCCTTCCTCATGGCCATCTTGGGTCTGAGCCGTCTCCCCCAGCACAGCTCCTTCCAGAGCAAGAGGAACTGCCTTGAGTGTTTGTGGGGCTGCTGACCTCCCAGGACCTCCTGCAGCACTGGGGTCCTCCCATGAAGACAGCACAAGTTGGGATCACTATCTGTGAAGCCAAGGGGAATATTTCTGGGCAGAGATGCAGCAAGGGAAGGGCTGATGGTCACTGGCTGTGGAGTAGCCAGCAGTGCTGTCCTCAGCTCCAAGGGACCATGACCAAAGGAGGCCCACAGGCAGTGTGTCCTGCTCTCCCATTGCTCTAGGAAGGAGAAAGACTTGCTCACCCATTTGCTCCTCCCCACCGTATCTTTTTTCTCCCTGTACAGCTTTAGAGAGCACCCAGAGAGGAAAGGACCACACAGAGCCAGAGGCTGGCATGCAGCAGAGTTTAATGAATCTAAAGAGGGAAACAAGATGTCTCCGAGAGGAGGCCACAGTGAAAGGATCTCCATGGGCAGCCAAGAGCCCCACAGAGGGAGCGGGGCAGGTAGGTCCACCCTAAGCTGGCTTTGGTGGGCCTCATGGCCCAGGGGAGCAGAAAACAACTAAGAAAAAGGAGGGAAAGGAGAGAGTGGAGGGAGAGAGTGAGAGGCATCAGCCATGTTTTCAGAGAGCCCAGCTGGCCCCTTCCAAAGGGCTGTCATCTTTAGCAGGAGGAGCAGGGCATACCCAGCCTCTCTCAAAGCAATGGCCACGATCTCTGTCGTTCAGTCTGGCATCGTCTTCTGGGTTCCCGAGGGTCCTTGTCTGGGCTGTCACAAGCCCCCTTGTCTGGGCTTTAGCAGGGGGGGCACCTTCTGCTGCCACAGTAGTGGCTGTAAATGCAGGAGAGGTCACAGCACCCAGCAGTTGATGGGCACTCCATCACAGCTGAGGATGCTGCCAACGGTGCGGAGCCCTGGATGGCCATGAAGATGGTGTCTGTCCTCTCTGAGGGGGAGAGGTATTTCCCAAACATCTTTGGGAGAAAGGAGGGGAGAGAAATCACAGTGCCCAGAGTGCCCTGTCAAGGGTGCTTGGCTAAGAAGTGAGAGCTGCTCTGGAAGGACATGTTGGGCAGTGCTGGAGCAGTGCCTCCTGAAGGTCCCCCTTGAGCCTTCTTTCTATGTGCCTCTCTGTTGCACAGGCAGAGTTTGAGCCCACCCCTGGGGACTGGGGCAGGCATGGTAGACCCACTGGGTCCTTGTGTCCACCACAGTCCCCTGCTGACCCATGGCCAGACAAGCCAGAAGGTCTCCACTTCCTGGTCCCCCTGCTGCCCGGTTAGGAGGGGAAGCATCAATAGGAATGATGGAGAGCTTGAGACGGCAGACTGAAGGCATCAGGGAGGAATCTGACTGGCAGAGGAAGAGAATCCCCTATGCTCATGGTCCCAGGCCGATGCCAGCTGGGCGTGGCAGGAATCACACTGGAGGAGTCAGAGCATGCGGCTGCAGCTTCTCCAGATGAAAGGCTTCATTGGGCAAATGCCAAACCATTTTGCCAGGGTGCTTGCTTTTAAGGAAAAGCTTTTCAGAGCAGAGCCAGTGGGTGACTTCCCCTGTTTGGAGATGCCAGGTGATGCTGGCAACACCTCATGCCGTGTAGGTGCTGTTTTTGGGTGTCATTGGCTCCAGCCCTGATGTTCACCACCTTCCTCCTCTCAGTTTCCCCAGGCTCTCATTCTTTTTCCCTTAGCTCCTGGCTCTGGCCAAGGGTCAGTCGGGGGAGAGGGCTCTCCCATCCCCCCAGAGCCAGCAGAACCCTGTAGCCTCAAAGCTTTTACATGAGGCAGGAGTGAGAACCCTGGGAAACAGCTCAGCCCCTCAAGGCTGCCTGGAGGCAGCATGAAAAGAGTTGGCCTGTGTTCAAGGTTGTCCTCAGTGAGACCTGAGTGCTGTGGCCCTGTCCGTGTTCCCTCAGACAACGAGGGACTGAGACTGTGCCAGTGCCTGGCACTGTGGTGG
The DNA here is from genome assembly GCF_964195595.1 of Calonectris borealis. NCBI lineage: Eukaryota > Metazoa > Chordata > Aves > Procellariiformes > Procellariidae > Calonectris > Calonectris borealis. The sequence continues at coordinate 4,332,337 of NC_134333.1, forward strand.
AGAGTTTTCACTAGGGGCCTAAGGAACTGGCTGGGCCCAGGTGTGAGGTCAGGCACAACTGTGTTCACGCACGCATGCACTAACACGTACCCAACATGCGCAAGTGTACACAACAATATACACAGATGCACAGACACAAGCAAATGTGCAGAAGGACACAGATATGTGTGATTGCATACAAGTACTCACACCTGTGCAAAAAAAGACACACATACACAGAAACATGATCTCACCAGGTGTGCGCACACACAAGCATACAAGCACGTAGATGCGCATGCAGATAATCACCCAGGCTGGTACACAATCACGCTCCCACGCACATTATTGCAGATAAGCACGTGGGGGCAGAGGGAATAGGAAGGGGTGTGAACAAGAAGCTGCTGGGGACCTCCCTGCTAGAGCAGGAACGGGGGGACTCTAAGCAGGACAGATGCACGGGCAGCATTGTTAAAGGAGTCTCAGGGACTGCCCAGAGAAAGGAGGAGACCAAAGAGGTTGGCAACTTCCTCCTGAGGGCAGCTTAAGGTGAAAAAGAGAGTTGAAAAGCTGAAGTGCAGCACGCCTGCCTGGGAAGATAACAGCCACTGACTGTTGGAGTGAGCCGGGAGGGAAGGAAAGAGGAGGACAGGGCACACACTCACAGGAGCCCTTGGGTAATGAGCCAAGGATTGCAGGACTGGAAGCAGCTGGGGCCCTTCCTGTCAGCAGGATCAGAAAAAACACCCACCAGAGTGCCCCACGCGGACATCACCTGCCTCCATTGGACCGCTCTGGCAATTAGTCCGGGTCTTCTGCCTGCACTGACGCATCCTTGTCCCCGAAATCATGGGGCCTCTCATCCCAGCATTCAAAGGAAGCGTCCTGATGAAATGGGCATGACATAAAGGAGGAAATGCAAAGGCAGCATAGAGGGAAACAGTAACACATCCCTGAGATGTTTCCATTCATTAGGAGCATGCAGGAAAATTGTGGCTTGTGCAGAAGCTGCCTTTGGGCCCTGAGGCCAGTATAAAAGCCAGTTCAACTGGTCGCTCTCTCAACCCCTCCTGTCACCTCCTTCTCCTTGGGAACCAGGTGAGTTGGAACCCCTTTTCTCATCTAGTTCCTCCTCCAGGAGAGGGTCTTGCTTTCAAGGAAACTTCAGTTGATACATGCTGCTTGGTCTTATGTTAATGCTCTGAGATCGTGGTCGTGGGAGAGAACAGAGGAGAAATGGTCTGTCATGGAAAGAGGCTGAGGCTGGGCTGAGGTAGCTTTTTGGCTACTGAACAGGCAGGAGCATCCTGGGGCCTGGCTGCTATCTGAAGGATCCTGCTGGGGTCAGGCAAAGAAGCCCTTGTTCCCGCCTGCACAGCCACCACCTCCCCACCCAGCAGGTGTCTTGGCTTGCTTTTGGTGGGGTTGCAGGCTGTTCCTCAGGTGTCCCTGTGCTCTGCTTCCTCCCTGCCCTCTCTCCCAGGTGCAGCATCAGCCCCGAGACACGTCCTGCTCCAACAAGTGCCAGCCCTGCCAGCCCTGCCAGCCCTGCTGCCCAACCCCGCTGGCCAACAGCTGCAATGAGCCCTGTGTCAGGCAGTGCCAGAGCTCCACCGTTGTCATCCAGCCCTCCCCCGTGGTGGTGACCCTGCCCAGCCCCATCCTCAGCTCCTACCCGCAGAACGCTGTTGTGGGATCCTCCACCTCTGCTGCTGCTGGCAGCATCCTCAGCTGTGATGGAGTGCCCATCACCTCTGGGTGCTGTGACCTCTCCTGTATCACCAGCCGCTACTGTGGCAGCAAAAGGTGCCACCCCTGCTAAAACCACTTCTGGCAGCCTAGACAAGGACCCCCGGGAACCCAGAAGATGATGCCAAACTGAACAACGGAGATCGTGGCCATTGCTTTGAGAGAGGCTGAGCACGGCCTGCACCTCCTGCAAAGGGTGTCAGCCCTTGGAAGGGGCCAGCCTGGGCTCCCTGAAAACATGGCCAATGCCTCCCATTCCCTTCCTCCATTCTCTCCTTTCCTTCCTTTTCCTTAGTGGTTTTCTGCTCCCTGGGCCATGAAGCCCACCAAAACCAGCTTGGGAGGGACCTGCCTGCCCCTCTCCCTCTGTCAGGCAGCCAGAGGAGTACCCTGTGGGAACTCTCCCTTGATCATGGGGCACTGACTCTTGGTTGCCCATAGGGATCCTTTCACTGTGGCATCCCCTCAGAGACATCTTGTTTCCCTCTTTAGACTCATTAAACTCTGCTGCATCCCAGCATCTGGCTCTATGTGGTCCTTTCCCCTCTGGATGTTTGAGGGATGGTGTGCTAGTGAGATCCTTCAGTGTGCCATCTCAGTGAAAGCAGGGGATGGAGATCGATGTGGCAGCAAAGATGCAAGAGTTATTGATGTGTTAGGAACCACGGAAGCGCCTGAGAATGGCCAGGTAGGAAATAGGGCTTCTCCCCCCAAAAAGGTGGCAGGATCAGTAGTCTAACTGAAGTGCAACAAACAGGAGATGCTGGAAGCCATTGTGCAGCAGGAAAACTATGATATAGTTGCCATCATGGAAACATGGTGGGATGACTCGCACAACTGAAGTGCTGCAATGGATGGCTACAAACTCTTCAGAAGGGATAGGCAAGGAAGGAGAGGCAGTGGTATGTATGTTAGGGAGTGTTTGACTGTCTAGAGCTTAAGGATAGTGACGATAGGGTTGAGTGCTTATGGGTAAGAATCAGGGGGAAGGCAGATATCATGGTGGGAGTCTGTTATAGAGCACCCAACCAGGATGAAGACAAAATATTCTATAAGCAGCTGGGGGAAGTCTCAGAATCACTAGCCCTTGATCTCATGGGGGACTTCAATTTACTAGATGTCTGCTGGGAAATACAATACAGCAGAGAGGAAACAGTCTAGGAGGTTTCTGGAATGTGTGGAAGATAACTCCTTGACACAGTTGCTGGGGGAGCCAAGTAGGAAAGGCGCCCCACTGGACCTGTTGTTTGTGAAACAACTGGTGTTCAGTGTACAGTACTGGTGTGCTCGCACCGGTGTTCAGTTTTGAGCCCCTCACTACAGGAAAGACATTGAGGCACTGGAGCCTGTCCAAAGATGGGCAACGAAGCTGGTGAAGGGTCTAGAGCACAAGTCTTATGAGGAGCTGCAGAAGGAATTGGGGTTGTTTAGCCTGGAGAAAAGGAGGCTCAGGGGACACCTTATTGCTATCACTCTCTACAACTACCTGAAAGGAGGTTGTAGCGAGGTGGGTGTTGGTCTCTTCTCCCAAGCAACAAGTAATAGGACAGGAGGACATGGCCTCAAGTTGCCCCAGGGGAGGTTTTGATTGGATATTAGGAGAAATTTCTTCAGTGAAAGGGTTGTCAAGCAGTGGAATAGGCTGCCCAGGCAAGTGGTGGAGTCACCATCCCTGGAGGTACTTAAAAGACTTATAGATGGGGTGCTCAGGGACATGGCTTAGTGGTGGACTTCACAGGGCTAGGTTAATGGTTGGACTTGATGATCTTAAAGGTCTTTTCCAACGTACACGACTCTATGATTCTCTGACTCTAAGATTCTAAAGGTGTCCAGGGAGAAAGAAGATGAGCTGGGAGGGAATAAATGGGTGAGCAAGTGGACCCTTTCTCATTCCTAGAGGATTGGGAGGGCAGGACACACTGCCTGTAGGCCTCTTTCAATCACGGTCCCTTGGAGCTGAGGATAGCACCTCTGGCTCCTGCACAGCCAGTGACCATCAGCCCTTCCCTTGCTGCATCTCTGCCCAGAAATACTCCCCTTGGCTTCACAGATGGTGATCCCAACTTGTGCTGTCTTCATGGGAGGACCCCAGTGCTGCAGGAGGTCCTGGGAGGTCAGCAGCCCCACAAACACTCAAGGCAGTTCCTCTTGCTCTGGAAGGAGCTGTGCTGGGGGAGACGGCTCAGACCCAAGATGGCCATGAGGATGGAAGGAGGGCATGGTAGGAGAAATCGCCAGAGCGTCCTCCTCCTCACCTTCCTACCCATCTCCAGAAGGAGGGGGCATGGCATGCACCCAAGGGCAAGGATAGCTAGGGCAAGCCTCCTATTCTTCCGTCACACCCATACGGTGCTCCGTGCAGCCCAGCGGTTGGTTACACAGGTTTGCAGGGCTGAGGTGTCTTGCAGACTGCACATCCCCAACTCCCATCAGACAGAGCAGCTCCAGGACAGACAGGTTATTTGCATGGGCCTGCAAGATGACACAGATGAGCGTCTGACAGTTCCTCCCATGGTACTGTAGAGAGAGCACCGATCAGAACAGCCCATGCTCGCTCTCTGCAGCTCATGGCAAGTGCAATCCCATCCGGGGGTGAAGGGGAAGAACAGTTCCATGGCAGAAGCTCTCTCACCACCTTCCCCTTTTCCCTCAGGCCACTACCCCCAACCCCTCACAGAAAGAGCCTCTGTGGATCTGCAGTGGAAATAGGGGTGCCAGGGGAGAACGGAGGGCCCTTTCCCCAGAGCTCAGCCTTGCCCAGAAGGGCCTCCTGCCAGCATGCCAAGAGAGGAGAACTCTACTGGGTTTCTCCTCCTAGCTCCCTCCTCTCCCGAAGCCTACAGCTCATGGGGAACAGCCTTTAGTGCTTGAATCGCGGAAATTTGGTTCTACAAAGACAGCCGACATCTTCTGCACTGACCTATCTGTGAAACATTGAGAGGGAATGGGCTGGAAAAGAGAGGTGATAAGGGATGGATGGTTGGGGAAAGAAATGCAGGTGAATGGGGTCTGAGACAACCAAGGGAGCAGGTGTTTCTTCTCTGTCATCAGTTCTCATGCAGGACCCTTGCTAACAGAGGCAGAAAGAGCTGAAGCAAGCAGGTCATCAGCACAGTAGGTCCCATTCACAGCTTTCCTCCCACATGGTCTTTGGGGTCTCCTTGTTCACTGGAGGCTACGGCAGGAGGGTTGGTGGGCTGTGCTCTGCCATGGCTGTAAACCTGCCACTAGTTCCCAGGTACACAAGCACAAAGGCCAATTGACATCATTGCCCACCACCCTCTGAGGGGAACAACAGTGGGAGAAAGAGACTGCTCCTGATGGCACAGATACAAGCAGAAAAAAAGCATGTAAATGACAAACGCTCACGGCACTTCTAATTACTTCTATTTCTCCCTCATCTATGGGACAGCACGAGAAAGTAAGATTGTCATGGTTCAATCCCACAGAGCTGCCCTCTCACCTTCCCCCCTGACCCCAGTGGGATGGGAGAGAGAATCGGGAAAAAAAAATGTAAAACCCATGGGCTGAGATAAAGACAGTTTAATAGGACAGCAAAGGAAAATAACATAATAATAATAATGATGATGATAAAAGAATACACAAAAAGGGGATGCACAATGCAACTGCTCACCACCCGCCGCCCAATGCCCAGCCCATCCCCGAGCAGCAATCGCTGCCCTCCAGCCAACTCCCCGCAGTGTATATAGTGAGCATGATGTCATATGGCATGGAATATCCCTTTGGCCAGCTTGGATTATCTGCCCTGGCTATGATCCCTCCCAGCTTCTTGTGCACCTGGCAGAGCATGGGAAGCAGAAAAGTCCTTGACTACTCAAGCACTACTTAGCCACAACTAAAACACCAGGGTGTTATCAACATTATTCTCATACTAAATCCAAAATAGAGCGCTACACCGGCTACTAGGAAGAAAATTAATTCTATCCCAGCCAAAACTAGGACAAAGGTGAGAAAGGTTGTGGGTCGAGATAATGATAGGGGGTTTACTGGCCAATTAACATCACAGGCAAAACAGACCTCACTTGGGGAAGTTTCATTTAAATTATTACCAATGAAAAGTAGAACAGGATGGTGAGAAACAGCCAAAAAAACCCTGAAATACCTTTACGCCATCCTCATCTCACAGCCTCAACTTCCCTCCTTGTTGGTGTTGCCTGAGGAGCCGCAGAGACTGCACAGAGAGGGATGAGGCAAATGAGCTCAGCAAAATTGTCCTGAGAGCCCCGTTAGTGCTGCAGCAGTGTCAAACTCACCCAGCAGAAGCCCACCTGCATGCAAGAGTGAGCGACCATCAGAGAGAGATGGGGGGGAGCAAGAGAAGAGGATATGGCATCTCCTCTCACATGACAGTCCTTGGGCATCTGGATGAGAAACATGAGAATGGTGCCCATTTCCTGACAAGTTGGTCACAAGCAAGCCCACAGGAATGACCCAGGTGCACATCACCTGCCTGCACGGGATGCCATCAGCACTTGAGCTGAGTCTTCTGCCTGCGCTGACGTGTTTCTGCCCCGGAAATCCTCGGGCCTCTCAACCCGGCACTTACGGAAGCCTTCATATGGACAAGCAGGAGGCAGGAAATGAAAGCCAGGAAATGAAAAGGTAGGAAAACCAGAAACAGGAAATCAGAACACAGCCCATACCATTAGCTGGGATGTTTTGCATTTGACATGAGCTGGTCAGAAAATTATTACTTCCACAAAGGGTGCTTCTGGGCCTGAGGCAGTGCAGGACTACTATAAAAGGCAGCCCCGCTCTCTGCTCTCTCATCCACTTCTCTCGCCTCCTTCTCCTTGGGAATCAGGTGAGTGTGAAGCCTCTTCTCCTCCTCCTTCAAGACCAGGTCTTTCCTCCCTGTGTGTCTCAGCTGACAGGGGCTGTCCTAGCCCAGGGCTGGGAGCTGCTTCTCATGGGAGAGGGAAGGGGAGAGCAGGTCTTCCGCAGAAAGGCTGGGACTTAGTTGAGGTGTCTCCTGGGCTTTGAGCTGGGCAGCATATGCTGGGCCAGGAGGTACCTTGACTCCACTGTGGTTGGATGCAGTGCTGCTCCCCATGTGTCCTCATTTTCTGCTTCCCCCTGCCCTCCCTCCCAGGTGCTCCTCTGACCCAGAGACATGTCCTGCTACGAGAAGTGCCAGCCCTGTGAGCCCTGCCAGCCCTGCCAACCCTGCCAGCCCTGTGGCCCGACCCCGCTGGCCAACAGCTGCAATGAGCCCTGTGTCAGGCAGTGCCAGAACTCCAACGTCGTCATTCAGCCCCCTCTCGTGGTGGTGACCCTGCCCGGCCCCATCCTCAGCTCCTACCCACAGAACACCGTTGTGGGATCCTCCACCTCTGCTGCTGTTGGCAGCATCCTCAGCTGTGATGGAGTGCCCATCAACACTCCGTGCTGTGACCTCTCCTGCATTTACAGCCGCTACTGTGGCAACAGATGTCGGCCCTGCTAGAGCTGCTGGCAACATCCTTGGGCAAGAACCTCCAGGACCTCAGAACATGGTGCTGGACAGGAGATAGAGTTTCAGGGCATTGTATTTAGAGCTTTGGCACATTGTTTCCTTCTTCTACTCTCTTCTCTCTCTTCCTTACCTTTCCTGTTGCCACTTACCAACGCCAGCCTAGTGGGGACCTGTTGGCCTCCCTCCCTCTGCAAGGGCAGGACACCCTGCAGGAGCTCCACTGCATCTTAGTGGCTGTCCCTCGTGCTCCCTGTGAGCCACCTCCTTTTCTTCTTTAGACTCATTAAAGTTGTGCTGCATTCAAGCCTGGGCCTCCGAGTCCTCCTTCCTTCTGTGGCAACTCTTCCAGTCTGCTGAGGGAAAAAGGGGGAGGAAGGGGAGGGTGGGACTCCCTGCAGTGGATTTTGGTTTGTGCCCTTGCCCTTGGAGCTGAGGAAGACACCCCTGGTTGCTCCACAGCTAACGGCCATCAGTGAGGAGATGGCTCCAAAGGATGGCAGGAGTGGGGATGGGGACACAATAATGCCTGGGGACAGTCCACAGCCTCATCTCTGCTCCCCTCCGTTACCCGATCTAGGGTCCATGGCCAGCACACATGGGCACAGGCAGATGAGATAGGTACCTCATACAGTCCTTCAGCACCTGGCAGGGCCCAGGAGCTCTCCAGATATGCAGGGCTGAGGTAATTCACAAGTTAGGACTGCTATCAGCCACACTCAGGCTACACAATGGAGTCCCCACTCCCTGTCAACCCAACACCCCCATGGGCACTGCAGCTCCAGGAGAGCACCCAGTGACCAAAGACCCACTTTCTGGCCACCACCCCATTTACAGGCAGATGGTGACTGGGCAGATGGCAACAGTGCACAGAGCATCCCCACAGCGACTTGGGCTCTATGTGGTCCAATGACCCCTGCCTTCTCATGGCTTGTTTCAGGTGTCCATCTTCCTGTCCAAATGACTTGTGGCTTCACTATTAATGTCAACATTTAGGTATGTTTTTCAATGATACTTGAAAATTTCTTTTTAGACCTTGGCCTTCAGCTCTGGGCAATCAGGTATCGGTGGTCTCCTGGGTGCAGAAAAGGAACTCCTGAAGGCACTGCTGGGCTCAAAATAAAGGCTCAGGCACACAGCGCCCCCTGAACCACATGAGGTTCCACTCATGCTCCTCCTGCCCTCAATTTGGGGCAGAGACACCATCTTCCTCCACCTCTCTGGGCACTGGGCACATTCTTGCTGTGCACAGAAACCAAGGCTTCACCTCCTCCTAATGAGACCTGCTGCCTAATGAGACACTGGGGTCAGTTGCCAGCACCCAGGCATCTCCAGTTCCTCTTCACATTACCCCCACTGGCAGCCCCACGGTTCCAGCTTCGCTTGTGCCCTAGTGACACGGCGGTACAGGATAGTCACCGATCCAACCATAGCACCGATCCAACAAACACAGGTGATGACTCTGCCCATACTCAGCTTCCCTGGCTCCACAAGTGCTCTGAGGCAGGGCCAGCCCGAGCTCTCCTCACACCACCACTGCTCCTCACATGCAGCTCAGGGTCTTCCCAGTACTGCAGTCTTTGCTATTCCTTGCCTGCAGTGTATGTCTCTCTAGGTGAACAAGTCTATGAAATGAAAAGGATATTAGCCATGCAGCATCCCATTTTCTCTGAAAAAAATGTTAGTCTTCATTGCAATACACTCTTTTAGAACGCAGATTTTCTTTGTCATGACAGTGGTGCGGTGGCGCAGTTTGCATATGGTGACATCACAATTGAAGGACATCACTGAGAGGATCATAGAATCATGGAATAGTCCAGGTTGGAAGGTTGTATTGGGCTTATGTGGCAAGTTTTTGGTAGAGGAGGGATCTGCAGGTTTCTGTGAGAAGATGCCAGAAGCTGTCCTTGGTCTAGGAGGGCACTTAGCAACAACTGAAAACGTCAGGGTGTTATCAACATTCTTCTCATACTAAATCCAAAACACAGCACTAGGAAGAAATTTAACCCTATCCCAGCCGAAACCGGGACACAAGGTCAGTGAAGAAGGGGGAGGAGGTGTTCTAGGCGCCAGAGCAGAGAGTCCCCCGCAGCTCATGATGAAGATCATGGTGATGCTCCCTGCAGGAGCAGAGATCCACCCTGCAGCCCATGGAGGACCCCATGCCGGAGCGGGTGGATTTCTGGTTTGCTAGAACTGACCATTGCAATTAAATGGCTGATTCCCATTGCACCTCATTGTATGTGTGGTAATTCCTGGGTGCATTGGTTTCTTAACTGCCTCATTCTTAATTGCCTACTTCAAATGTTCAAGGTGCCTGTTAGCTATAATATAGACCATGGGTAGGGATTTCATCAAATGTGATTGGGAAGAGGAGAGAATGCTGGGTGAGAGGTACCATTGTCTTTGCCCAAGGGAGCTAATCTATGGAGGGACACTCACTAAGCTGAGCACCCCTCTGGAGGGTCTCAGGCCAAGCTGGGAAGTCACCAGCATGTCAGGGTCCAAACTGAAATCAGTGGGGTCCATGGCCAGGTAGAGGCACAAATGTGTCACAGCCAGAGCTGTAACTAAGGTTGGGGCCAAGCACTAGAACTTAAGCTTGAAAGCTGCTCCCATGGGAAGGGGAGTTGGCTCTGGCTGAAGCCTTCCAGCAGGATGATCTCAGCAAGGTCAACAAAGGGAAGAGGGTAGCCCTCACCTATACTACCTCTGGGCTACATTGGAGACAAGGCAGACGAGGATGGAGGATGCACTTAGGTCCCTTACAAAATACCTGCAGCCTCTGTTGCAAAGAGGCACTTGCCTGACCTCCCTCATGAAAGAGCAGCAGAGTTTGTGCAGTTTGACCTTGAATCACATGTCCCTACCTTCCTAGACACAGTTGCTGAGCACTCAGGTTCCATTTTTTGTGGGGGACATGGAAGTTCTGCTGCTTGAACACTAAAGGAGTCCTCAGCTGTTTGACTTTCCCTGTGCCACCCACAGAGAGTCACTTCTATATCTCACAACAGAGCAACATCTGGACCTCAGTCCCTTCAGTTCAATACCCATTTGGTGCAAGGTCTCGGCCACTGCCTCACTCAGCACCAGGCTGAGTGGTGGCATTGTCTTGGACATGGGGAGCCTTAGTGCCATCCCAGTCACCAGCAACACAGCATCATAAGGGAATACATTCAGGGATGATGGCCCGCATAGGTGGGCAGGCTTTCTTGGCCTTTCTCCCTGTACATAAAGCAAGAAAGGGAGGGCACAGGAGGCAGAGACTGCAGTTCAGTTCTCTGGGCACCTCTCTGCCAGGTCGAAGGCACCACCATTCAGCTGTAGACGGGCTCCTTCTGGCAAGGGCCACCCGCTACTCTGCGGTGCTCATGGACACACCAGGGCAGAGTCCCCCTGCTATGACCTGCACATGCCCTCATGATGAGGCTCACCCAAGTACAGACTGACACACGTGTGCTCATGCGTGCCTGCGTGGAACCATGCAAAACTCTGTACGCTCACCTAAAGCCAGGAAAACAGCATCAACTGTGGACTCTGTTGAGGAGATGCTGGGGACCACAGTGGCAGAACAGGACTGAAGTACCACAGGGAAGGACCGGGCCCCAGACATGCTCATGGTGTTGCCTGAGGAGCCGCAGAGGCTGCACAGAGAGGGATGAGGCAAATGAGCCCAGCCAAAACACTAGTCCTGAGACCACTATTGTTAGTGTTGCAGCAGTGTCAAACCGTCCCAGCAGAAGCCCACTTGCATGCAACGATGAGCGACCATCGGAGAAAGATGGGGGAAGCAAGAGAAGAAGATATGGGGCATCTACTCTCTGTCCTCGTTTCGGCTGGGATGGAGTTGATTTTCTTCCTCTTAGCTGATGTGGTGCTGTGTTTTGGATGTAGTATGAGAATAATGTTGATAACATACTGATGTTTTAGTTGTTGCTGAGTAATGTTTATGCTAGTCAAGGACTTTCATTTTCCTGTGCCCTGCCGGGTGAGCGGGGGGGCTGTTGGGGAGAGTGGCCAGGACAGCTGGCCCAACTGGCCAATGGACGATTACATGCCATATGACGTTATGCTCAGCATATAAAGCTGGGCGACAAAGAAGGAAAGGGAGGACATTCGGCGTGATGGCGTTTGTCTTCCCAAGTAATCGTTACGCGTGATGGACCCCGGCTTTCCTGGAGGTGGCTGAACACCTGCCTGCCGATGGGAAGTAGTGAATGAATTCCTTGCTTTGCTTTGCTTGCGCGCGCGGCTTTTGCTTTCCGTATTAAACCATCTTTATCTCAGCCAACGAGTTTTCTCACTTTTACCCTTCTGATTCTCTCCCCCGTCCCACCGAGGGGGACTGAGCGAATGGCTGTGTGGTGCTTAGTTGCTGCCTGGGGTTAAACCACGACACTCTCACATGGTAGTCCTTGGGCACAAGAAGCATGAGAGCGGTGTCCATTTCCTGACAACTTGGTCAAAAACAAAACCACAGGAATGACCCAGGTGCACATCACCTGCCTGCACGGGATGCCATCAGCACTTGAGCTGAGTCTTCTGCCTGCGCTGACGTGTTTCTGTCCCGGAAATCCTCAGGCCTCTCGTCCCGGCACTTACGGAAGCCTTCATATGGACAAGCACGTGGCATAAGCCAGGAAATGAAAAGGCAGGAAAACGAGAAACAGGAAACCAGAACACAGCCCATACCATTAGCTGGAATGTTTTGCATTTGAAAAATGCAAATGCTGGTCAGAAAATTATTACTTCCACAAAGGGTGCTTCTGGGCCTGAGGCAGTGCAGGACTACTATAAAAGGCAGCCCCGCTCTCTGCTCTCTCATCCACTGCTCTCGCCTCCTTCTCCTTGGGAATCAGGTGAGTGTGAAGCCTCTTCTCCTCCTCCTTCAAGACCAGGTCTTTCCTCCCTGTGTGTCTCAGCTGACAGGGGCTGTCCTAGCCCAGGGCTGGAGCTGCTTCTCATGGGAGAGGGAAGGGGAGAGCAGGTATTCCGCAGAGAGAGGCTGGGACTTAGTTGAAGTGTCTCCTGGGATTTGAGCTGGGCAGCGTATGCTGGGCCAGGAGGTACCTTGACTCCACTGTGGTTGGATGCAGTGCTGCTCCCCATGTGTCCTCATTTCCTGCTTCCCCCTGCCCTCTCTCCCAGGTGCTCCTCTGACCCAGAGACATGTCCTGCTACGAGAAGTGCCAGCCCTGCGAGCCCTGCCAGCCCTGCCAGCCCTGCCAACCCTGCCAGCCCTGCGGCCCGACCCCGCTGGCCAACAGTTGCAATGAGCCCTGTTTCAGGCAGTGCCAGAGCTCCATCGTTGTCATTGAGCCCTCTCCCGTGGTGGTGACCCTGCCCGGCCCCATCCTCAGCTCCTACCCACAGAACACCGTTGTGGGATCCTCCACCTCTGCTGCTGTTGGCAGCATCCTCAGCTGTAATGGAGTTCCCATCAACTCTGGGTGCTGTGACCTCTCCTGCATTACCAGCCGCTACTGTGGCAACAGATGTCAACCCTGCTAGAGCTGCTGGCAACGTCCTTGGGCAAGAGGCTCCAAGACCTCAGAACATGGTGCTGGACAGGAGATAGAGTTTCAGGGCATTGTATTTAGAGCTTTGGGACTTTGTTTCCTTCTTCTACTCTCTTCTCTCTCTTCCTTACCTTTCCTGTTGCCACCTCCCAATGCCAGCCTTGTGGGGACCTGTTGGCCTCCCTCCCTCTGCAAGGGCAGGACACCCTGCAGGAGCTCCACTGCATCTTAGTGGCTGTCCCTCGTGCTCCCTGTGAGCCACCTCCTTTTCTTCTTTAGACTCATTAAAGTTGTGCTGCATTCAAGCCTGGGCCTCCGAGTCCTCCTTCCTTCTGTGGCAACTCTTCCAGTCTGCTGAGGGAAAAAGGGGGAGGAAGGGGAGGGTGGGACTCCCTGCAGTGGATTTTGGTTTGTGCCCTTGCCCTTGGAGCTGAGGAAGACATCCCTAGCTCCTCCACCTCCAATGGCCATCAGTGAGGCTCAAAGGGATGGCAGGAGTGGGGATGGGGACACAATAGCGCCTGGGGACAGTCCACAGCCTCATCTCTGCCTTCCGCTCCCCTCCGTTACCCGATCTAGGGTCCATGGCCAGCACACATGGGCACAGGCAGATGAGATGGGGCCCAGATGAGGGCCCACGAGATGAGATGGGGCACAGGCCGATGAGGAGGCCCTAATTAAATGCCTCTATGAAAATACACTTAGCATGGGGAATAAACAAAACGAACTAGAGACATTCGCACACCTGCAGGGCTACGACCTTATGGCATCACGGAGTTATGCTGGGAGGGCTCCTGTGATTGGATTGTTGGAATGGAAGGATAAAGGCTCTTTAGGAAGGACAGGCAGGGGAGACGACAAGGGGGTATCGCCCTCTATGTCAATGACCAGTTGGAGTGCATGAAGCTCCGCCTGGGGATGGCTGAGGAGGCGACCGAGAGCATATGGGTCAGGATTAAAGGGAGGGCAGGGACATGTGGCATTATAGATGGGATGTCCTGGAGGCCATCCGACCAGGAAGGCCGAGTGGATGAAGGCCTCCATAGACAAATAGGAGCAGCTTCATGTTCACAATCCCTGGCCCTCATGGGGGACTTCAACCACCCCGATACCTCTTGGACGGACAACACAGCAGAGCATAAGCAATCCTAGAGGTTCCGGGAATGCATCGATGATAAATTTCTTCTCCAACTGACAGAGGAGCCAATGAGGAGAGGTGCTATGCTGGACCTTGTTCTCACCAACAAGGAAGGGCTGGTGGGGAATGTGAAGCTCAACGGCAGCCTTGGCTACAGTGACCATGAAATGGTGGGGTTCATGATCCTTAGGGCAGTGAGGATGATGAACAGCAAGCTCACTACCCTGGACTTCAGCAGAGCAGTCTTTGGCCTCTTCAGGGATCTGCTTGGTAGAGTACCATGGGATAAAGCCTTGGAAGGAAGAGGGCCTCAAGAAAGCTGGTTAATGTTCAAGGATCACCTCCTCCAAGCTCAGGAGCGATGCTCTATCAAAGAGGAAGTCAGGCAAAAACACCAGGAGGCCTGTATGGACAAACTCAAACACAAAAAGGTAGCCTACAGAGGGTGGAAGCAAGGACAGGTATCCTGGGAGGAACACAGAGAAATTGTCTGAGCAGTCTGGGTTCAGGTTAGGAAAGCTAAAGCCCTGATAGAATTAAATCTGGCCAGGGACATCAAAGGCAACAAGAAAAGCTTCTATAGGTATGTCAGGGATAAAAGGAAGACTAGGGCTGAGTGGTGGCATTGTCTTGGACATGAGGAACTTGTGTCCCATCCCAGTCACCAGCAACACTGCATCATAAGGGAATACATTCAGGGATGATGGCCCGCATAGGTGGGCAGGCTTTCTTGGCCTTTCTCCGTGTACATAAAGCAAGAAAGGGAGGTCACAGGAGGCAGAGACTGCATGTTGTGTCCCTGCAGGAGCAGATATCCACCCTGCAGCCCATGGAGGACTCCATGCCAGAACAGGTGGATGTACCCTGAAGTAAGCTGTGACCCTGTGAAGAGCCTGCGCTGGAACAGGTTCCTGGCAGGAACTGCGGTCCCGTGGAGAGAAGCCCACACTGGAACATCTCTTATGGAAGGACTCGTGACCCCATTGGGGACTCACGCTGGGGCAGTCTGTTCCTGAACAACTGCACCCTTTGGAAGGCATCTGCGCTGGAGCAGTTCATGAAGAAATGCAGCCCTTGGGAAGGATCTACGTTGGAGAATTTTGTGAAGGACTGTCTCCCATGGGTGGGACCCCACTGTGGAGCAGGGAAGCAGCTTGAGGAGGAAGGAGAGGCAGAGACTACGCGTAATCAATTGACCGCAACCCATTCCCCGTCCCCCGAGCCACTCAAAGGGGAGAAGGTAGAGACGACGGGAGTGAAGTTGAGCCCAGGAAGAAGGGAAGGTTTGGAGGAAGGTGGTTTTAGATTTTTTCTTGTTTCTCATTATTCTACTCTGTGGTTAATTGTCAATAAACTAAATTAATTTCCCCAAGTTGACTCTATTTTACCTGTGATGGTAATTGCTGAGTGATCTCCCTGTCCTTATTTCGACCCATGAGCCTTTCATCATATTTCCTCCCCTTGTCCAGTTGAGAAGAGGGAGTGATAGAATGGCTTGGTGGGCACCTGGCAGCCAGCCAAGGTCAACTCATCACAACCTCAAAAGATCATCTGGTCCAATCTTTCATGGGAAAGGGAGCCTAGGTGACATTATCCACCACCTTGTCCAATCGCACCTTGAAAACCTCCAGCAATGGGGACTCTACCACGTCCCAGGGGAAGTTGTTCCAATGAATGATTGTTCTTCCTGTAAAAAATGTATTTCTTCTGTTGAGATGAAACCTCTCCCGGTGCAACTTGTACTCATTGGCCCTTGTCTTCTCCATGTGGCTCCTTGGGATGAGGGAGCCTCCATCCTCTTTGTAGCCACCCTTTAAGTACTGGAATATTGTGATGAGGTCCCCCTCAAGCCTTGTGTTCTCCAGGGAGAAAACACCTAACTCATTCAGTCTTTCCTCATAGGACAGGTTCTCCAGCCCTTTGGTCATCTTTGACATGTACAAGGTGGTGGCAGTAGGCGGCAGATCAGGATCAGCGGAGGCTGAGTCGGGGGACTCAGATCCCAGTAGTGGCAGCCTCCACCAGCAGCACATCAGCGACCAGATGTTCCTAGGTGATTTAGGGTGATCCACCTGATCATCCCAGAGCAAGCACAGTTTTCCTGAGCAAGTCTGAAATAGATGTACAAGAGAAGAGGAGGAGTAACCATATCAACCATGTTTTGTATGTTACAAAAACATACAGCTCACGCTCAACAATATTTATAGAGGACTGCACAGTCAATCAACTTAATCTTAGAAGCACAACAAAGTGCAACATTAGCAATATTCTACCATATAAAGAACAGAGATTCAGACAGATGATTGGATATTTTTGAGGAAAAATCTCATCCTCTCACACAGGAAGATGTTCCAGATGATTACTACAAGCATGGCCCCTATTACAAGCACATGTACTGGTTTGTTCGGACGCTTTTCAGTGCTGCACAGCTGACAGCTGAATATGCAATTTGGTTTATTTGGAAAGGCCTTTAACTGTAAGAGGATAGTCCTAGGAGCTATAATGCTGGCTTCTAAAGTAGGGATGATCAGGCTGTGGGGAATGCGGATTATTGCCAAACATTGAAGGACTTATTGAAGGACCATAAACGCAGTAATAGCCAGGAAGAAAGGGGAACATGACTGTGCCAGCCAGCAGGCAACACACATGATTTTGCTGGTGACAAGGAAAGTCGTCATCATTTTTGACACAATGGTGGTGGTGTACCAGATCTCCCCAAAGGAAACCTGATGAGGAAGAAGAAATGCAGCAAGGTCTACAGGTGCTGATTGCTCCACAGAGTGACAATGAAGAGGTCATTCCCTACCAGGGTTAGAAGATACATGGAGAACATAATGGCACATGGGTCCATGTGCCCACCTAGGCAGGTCAGGAAGCCCAGGGAAATGAGATCAGTTACAGGTGTCTTGTTCTCCTTTGCCATGGCTCTAAAAATTACAGAAGAGATTATCTCAAAGTGAAAAAAAATTCTGCCTGAAGGAAGGCCTTAACTAACAAAAATTTTGACTGGAGATTGAAAATAATCACCTGCGTGATCATCTGCACTAAGCCAATTCTGTCCCCAGAATGCGTTCTCTTAAAACAAAAGTGAACATATATGGAATTTAAGGATGCTATAAAAATAACAAAAAGTGAGGTGGTTTTTTTTTCCAGTTCAGCTATTCCTGACCTGCAGCTCTTGACAGTTTGAAGAAGATAATGAGAATTTTTTTGGAAGTGTGGTCCTTTTTGACTCTGAGCCATGCTATTGTCCTTTGTGTGATTTTATTCTTTCCAAGAATAATTGCAATTTCCTAATTCTCAGAAAGGTGTCAAATGGGAATCTTGTCCATGTTCTCTCCTGGCTGTGTTCCTGGTCCTGTCCTCCACCTTATTATTTCTTGCTCATGTTTATGTTCCTCGAGGGCATCATATTGTCCTGTTTGGAGTAGCTTTGTCAGGTCCTTTAGTGGGTTCGACCTTGGTTGGCTCCCAGATGCCCATCCACTCTTTCTCAATCCCCCTCCTCAACAAAACGGGAGGAGGAAATAAGGTGAAAAAACTCATAGGTCAAGATAAAGACAGGGAGATAAAATACCAGTTAGCCTCATGGCAAACCAGAGTCAACTTGGGGAAGATTAATGTAAATTATTACCAATTAAAAATAGAATAGGATGGTGAGAAACAAAGACAAAAAAAACCCACCCTAAAACGAGTTTTAAGTATTTAGGTATGCTTTTCAATGATCCTTGACAATTTCTTTGACCTTCACCCTCAGCTAGGGTAGTGATTTAAACACTTTTCACCCTCAGGCAGTCACCATCTCCTAGGTGCAGAGGAAGAACTCCTTAAGGCACCGCTGGGCTTGAAATAAGGGCTCAGGCAGGCAGGGTCCCATGCACCAGGCAATGCCCCCCTCACTCTCCTCCTGCCTGCAGTTCCAGGCAGATTCACTGTCCATACTCATCATCCAGGCAGTGGGCACCTTCTTGCTGTGCCCAGAGACCAAGGCCTCACTTCATCCTCTCTGAGACCCACAAGCAGTGGCACTGGGTGATTCACCAGTGCCAGGGCAACTCCATCTTCTCACCCTGCCTGGGACACCAGAGCCTTGTTTCAGGGGGAATCTGTCCTCCAACAGACCTCACATACTGACAGGATCTGCAGCAAAATAATGGAGGGCAGATCAGTGTCACCAAGATAGGAAACCTCTCCCCATGCTAAGCTTTGCTGGCCAAGTGCTAGGCCGGGTGGAAGAAAGGCACAGCACCTAAGTGTGTACTCAGGCCCCCAGGAGCCATCCAAGATGACAGGGAATTGGAAGTGGGATGTAATGTTCTCATAGAGGCTCCTTGAGTCCCTTGCGCCGCTGGAGGTGTCCTGGTTCCAGCACACGAGGACCAGGCACTACAGGCTGTTCTCTGGATGCTCTTGGCAACGGGAAAGCTCGGAGCTGCGACACAGCATAGCTCCCATCTGCGGGCACTCTGGCAGGAGGTGACAGGCATTTTTGCATAGTGGGATCCACACTGAGCTGAAGTGCGTGCTGAGACCAATGCTCCTGTTTGTGTGTGTGTCCTGGTTTTGGCTGGGATAGAGTTAATTTTCTTCCTAGTAGCTGGCATATGCTGTGTTTTGGGTTTAGTGTGAGAAGAATGTTGGTAACACTGATGTTTTAATTGTTGCTAAGTAGTGTTTACTCTAGTCAAGGACTTTTCAGCTCCTCATGCCCTGCCAGGGGCACAAGAAGCTGAGAAGGGGCACAGCTAACCCAAACTGACCAAAGGGATATTCCGTACCATATGATGTCATGCTTAGTATATAAACTGGAGGGAGTTGGCCAGGGGGCAACAATTGCTGCTAGGGGACTGGCTGGACATTGGTCAGACGTTGGTGAGCAGTTGCATCATTTGTTTTTCTTGGGTTTTGTTCTCTCTCTCTCTTACTGTTTTCCTCTTCATTACAATATTATTGTTGTTGTTGTTGTTGTTGTTGTTGTTGTTGTTGTTGTTGTTATCTCAACCCACAAGTTTTCTTACTTCTGCCCTTCTGATTCTCTCTGCCATCCCACCAGAGGGCGGAGGGTGAGCGAGCAGCTGTGTGGTGCTTAGTTGCCGACTGGGGTTAAACCACAGCAGTGTCAGAAAGTCAGAAAACCACCTCCCCTCCCAGCCCCAAGAGCAGAGTTTCTGGATATGATTCAGTGGGGAAAGTGAAGGAAGAAGTGAGGAACAGAAAATATTTGTTCTTATCTTGCCTGAAACACTCCCTCTCTAGTTCTGCCTGCAGTGAATCATTTTTTGTCCCTCAGTCAACAGCCCACTGAAGCTCTTCATGGAGGACAGCCTAGGGATGATCCTGCAGATGACCAGAAGAATCATCCCCTGAGCTCTCCACAGACACAACATGCATCCAGCTTTCCAGCTGTAAGTGTAGACAAGGAAGCACAGAAGATGTGAGCACGTTAACTGAGCAGGTTAATGCAGAACTTCTGTCTGCACTTCTCAGTGACCATCCATCTTTCTGTCCCTCTCAGGCATAAGACATCTCTTTTCTTCACTTGCCTCATTCTCTTTGCCTCCTTCTGGTTCTTCCTGTTCTGTCTCTCCTTCTCACATACCACAATTTGATACAGGCTAAGCTCTGCCTGTCACTCCAGAAGGCTTCGCTGCTAACACATACACTTTTACACCCTCAGAAAGGAAAACTCAGCTAAAACTTCTTTGTAGATACCACGGTTGGTTTTGTCAGCTTCCAACACAGCTACTTTCCAAAGCCAGCTCTTTGCTGCACCAAATGGACTTAGCATGACAGTGCACAGATGTACAAGCTCATTCCTAGAAATGTAGTGAACAGCTGTTTTCTGTCAGGAAATTTGGGCACAGGGATTCCCCCCAGCAAAGCAATGGTGATTCCCCTGAAATGGACGAGAGATATGAAAAGCAATGGAACAGCCTGGGGCATGGGTGGGAATCCAGTTGAACAGAAAATCTTTCCCAGTCTCTGGCTGATGGGGTCTTTTTCACATGCTGAGGATATGGCTGATGCCCAGGTGCACATCTAGGAAGGGATTTTCCTTCTTCTGGCTATTCTGGCTAGGAGATAAAGCCACAAGAGCAGTCACGTCTCACAACAAGGGCTCCCTTCTACAACAGTGTTCTTCAGAGGAGGCTGAGGGAAGAATTAGAGCAGGACAAGCCAGTCAGATACATCAATACTCATTCCCATGCCGCAGCTAATTTCAGCTCAGGGGGTTTGATGGAGGCTGGTGTGGTTCATGTGGCATCCCTCATGTGGCATCTCCCCCAAGTCCAGGCAATCCTTGAACCTGACAGTTTTATTGGACTATTTCGCTCTTTTCCCAAGACCTCAGACAGAAAAGTCACACCAGCATGCTGTTAATGACATTTGTCTTTGCTGCACAGGCTGGGGTGGCAGAGATCCAGCCTCACCACAACCCCAGCATGCCACTGCTGGACAAGCTGAGGTCTACAAGCAAACAGTGCTGGGGAGGGAAACACTCCACAGGGAACACACACCCCTCCCCTCTTTCTCTGTGATGCTGCAAGCTGTGGGTACCAATGTGGGCTCAGTGGAGAGACAGGTGGTGCTGTCCTGCAGCTTGGCATCCCACACATGGAAAAACACCTGGGAGTTCTCCACAGACAGCCCAGAGGAGAATCTCTCTGAATCTGCCCAAGATTATCCACCCACAGCAGCATCTGAGAGGCCTGGGTCAGCAACTCCTCTTGCGCCAATCCTTGCTAGCCTGAAAGACACATCTCACCAAAGGCTGCAAGTCCCACCAGGATTGCCAGAAAAAACAGGACTATGTCATGCTTTCCCTTTCACGGGTTACCCACCAAGTTCCAAGAAAGAGGGAGTTGGTGCTTGCAGTCTCACATCTTGTCCTTCCTCTGCTGCCTCAAAGCAGCTTCCAGACCTCACTGTGGGCAGTGGAGAAAATCTCTTTAACTGCTGCTCCAGACAGACCTCCTTATATCCCCACACTGCTGACCCAGGGAGGCTCTCTAGAGAGGTGATAGACTGGTGCTCATCCCAAGGAAAGGAATCAAGTTGCAATCTTTGCTATGCCATGGGTTTCCTAGGGCCAGGGCCAGGTTTTTCAGTACTTGGAGATTCTTACTTGAGCAGTGAGGCAGCAGCTGGGCTTTTCACAGCCCTCTAAGTCAGAAGGTGTTTGAGCATCCTCTCAGGCAGACATATTTATTGTAGAACTGCTGCCTCCGAACTCCAGGTCACATTATCAAAGGGTCACAGAGGGGGGACGGAAGAGTGGTGGGAGTGGGGCACTCGGCAGGATTGTGGCCCATGGAGGCAGAGGGTTGAGGGTGGGACAGAAGTGGGATGGGACAGGGAGCACGGGGCTGCTGAGCCATGGTCCCCCTGCACTGCCAGGCACAGGCAGGATTGGGATGAGTTGCCATCCTGGAGGCACCTGGCACTCCTGGATTGCAGGAACAGGTGCTGCTGCCCTGGGACATGACACCCCAAAACCACATATTGACCCTCCACCCCAGAGCCCCACATGCTGATGCTGCCCTTGGAGCCGGTATCGCTGGCCAAGTGGCCCATGAAAGGCTGGCAGCAGCCCCAGAAACAGAGTCTGGGAGCACGGAGCAAGCAGGAGCCACAGCTCAGCCCTGGGGCCTGAAGGCAGTGCCACCAGAGGGACCAGCAGGAGCTGAGCTGCCTGGAGCAACACTGGGTGTATGGGAGTGTGGGCAGGGGTTGCCCCCAGCACAGGCACTTTGGCCATGGGGAGCCCAGTGCCCTGAAAGTAGCCAAAGTGGAGTGGGGATGACAGCGACAGGGCATGGCAGGAAGTTTTTGAAGTGAAGTGCTTTCTATTTTTACAGTACGGTTATTTTCTCAAAATGTCTCATTGGAAAATTGGACATTTAAAAATACATCTGGAAGTAAAGGACACTGGGTTCTGCTGGATGCTATCATCCATCAATAGAAAAGGAAAAGTAAGCTATCAGATGAAGTCTCCAGGGGATGCAATGGCGGTGTCGACTGTCAGGCAAAAACACAGGAAGAACCAAGTGCTGAAGGGCAGTTCTCGGGGCAAGGAGGGCGAGCAGGGGAGGAGGTTGTCGGAGCAGGGGAGGTAGAACAAGTAAAGGGGGAGAAACTGAACATATAAGAGGAGAAATCAGTGCTGCTGGGAGAGATGTGGTCTGGGAGGGAAACAGCACCCTTCTGGAGTCTGATGGTTCCTTCCTCCCTCTCAAACACAAGAACAAACCCAGCCCTCATTCCCAGCACTTTCTGAGACAGCTTCTCTCCCCAGCTTGCGTCATGACTCACAAGTCCATGATCCTCCCTCCTCTTCCTCAGTCCACATGAGGTATCTCATGTAGAGGGAAAATACCTACTGACCCTGGCCCAGCCCCCTCCCGCAAGACAACCTTCTGAGGTCAGCTTTCATCTCCTGATTCTTCAGTGTGAACATGAGGAAATTCAACAGAGGCATCTTCGTGGTGCAGAAGTCAGCAGCCAACTCTGTCCTCAGGGACATGAGACCATGGGCATGTAATAGCCAGCCACACAGGCCTAAGATGAGAGGTCAGGGGAGTGAGGCATGGACACTACCTGCACACAGGGAGGGAACTCCTTTTAGGGGCCCTGTGTCAGGATGACAGGGATTTCTACTCACCAGCACGTGCCTTTGCAGGTGGACATCAGCTCTTTGGCCACATTCAGAGCCAATGGAAGGGCATGTAGCTCTGATAACCAGAGCTCAGTACATTTTCCAATTTTCAGATGGCATTTTCTGGTGAGTCTTCAGAACTTTTTCCAACTTACAGAACAAGCCAAACCATATACCCACAGCTGAGTAGCAATACAATCCAATATACCACACTACTGCCACCACTGGCCTTCAGAGCTCAGAAAGTGCTAGAAGAGCTAAACTTCCATTGGCAAGTGGGGGAAAGAAACCTGACTTCTTAGAAGAAAGACTGAGTTCAGCTGTCGTCAACTGGACTGGTTTGACTTCATACAAATCGCACTTGCAGTTTCACAAATTAAGCAGTGAAACAATGAGGTCACTGGGAGGGGACTGATGGACTGTGAGCACTGTACCCTGACGTGGTGACAGTGCAACCTGGATCACCATGACATTCTAATTGGAGAGTCAACTTCTTAAAGGAATTTCAATCCCAGAAAGGACTTGGATCCAACAGTTCTTAGATTTCAGTAAGTAAGAGCTTAATTTCTCAGAAACACATTCTTGAATGAAATTACTGCTTCTCTAGCCTTACAAGACAGAATACTTCATATTAAGTTAAGATTTTAAGTTGGGGGGGTGGGTCAATAAACTAATATCAAGGGACTATCACCATAGAGTCTTGCACAGTCATAGACAATGCCTATTCTGTTTTCTGAGCCTACACCAAATGCCAGGAATTGAAATGGATATGTTTCCACAGGAGACAACACAATGCTATAATCATACAATGCTAGAATCATAGAACAGTTTGGGTTGGAAAAGATGCTTATTGTAGTTAGTGTTTGGGTCCCTATCTCAATCATGGTGACCTCACATGTGGTTTGGGTCTCTGTCTCAACCATCGTGTTCTCAGACATAGTTTGGATTCCTGGCTCAATCATGGCATTCTCAGAGGTGGTTTGGGTCTCTGTCTTAACCACAGTCCTCTGATAGAACTGAATCGTGGCTTGATAGGCACAGATCAAGCCCCAATACGGTGCTGAAAGCTGCTGGTTTTCACTGAGGTAAGCAAGGCACACTTCTATCAGATGGTGTGTCAATTTACCAGGATTGCTAATCTGTTCAAGTGTAAAATCCCAGGTTATGGGAGGTGATAACCACCCTAGGCACTTGCCCAAATCCTTCCACACACCCTGTCACCCAGGGACTAGCCACCTCAGGGCATGTTTCACTGTTGCCTCACCCAAAAGTTGTCTCCTCTTACACCTGTCTAAGATGACACCGGATTTCACAAACCTAACAATAAGCCAACAGTGTTAATTAGTACAGTTGTTAATTAAAGAGCTCACGTAAGGGTGAACCTTGGGAGCCTGCAAAACAAAACAATCCACATCAGTCCCAGATGGGAAGAGGAAGTTGTATTCCCTCATCCCCTCCACTAGATAGCTCCCACAGCACAGTAAGGGCCCCAATGCCAGGGCAAAGCGCATAGCCCTTGGTTCTATTAACATGTTCCCAAGCTCAGCCAAATAAAGAGATAAGCAGTGCAGCAAGGAAACTTCCTGACCTGCACAGAAGCCTGCCAATTAATAACTACTACAGCTATAGCATGCTCAATTCAAAACTGCCATTGTTTCAAGGCCCACATTGAGCACCAAAAAGACGAGTTGACTTTGTCTGGCCACCAAGCTGTTCTCTCAGTCCGCTTCCTCAAGTGGGACAGGACGAGAAAATAAGATGATAAACTCGTGGGTCAAGATAAAGGCGGTTTAATGAAGAAAAGCAAAGGTTGCACAGAGAAGCAAAGCAAAGGAAAAAGATTTATTCACTACTTCCCATCAGCAGGCGATGTCCAGCCACTCCTGGAAAGCAGAGTTTGTGTAGTGGTTGCTTCAGAAGATAAATGCCTTAATAACAAACGCCACCCTAAATCCTCCTCCTTTCTCTTGCATTTTATTGCTGAGCATGACGTCATATGGTATGGAATATCCTTTTGGTCAGTCTGGGTCTGCTCTTCTGGCTATGTCCCCTCCCAACCTCTTGCCCACACCCATCCTACTGGCCTTTTGGAGAGGGAGTTGGAGAGACAGCTTTGCTGCTGTGCAAGCACTGCTCAGCAGTAGTCAAAACATCAGTGTGTTATCAGCACCATTCTAGCTACAAATACGAAGCACAGCACTATGAGGGCTAATATGGGGAAAGTTAACTCCATCCCAGAGAGACCCAGTACCTGTGTGCTCACATGTGAGTAAATGTTCGTATTTGTGCAGTCACATTGTATGTGTTTTCACATACATATGTGTGTGAGATGTGCACACATATCTGTGTACACATGCTTGTAACAATACATACGTGTGTCTAAATAACCATGCATTTATGTGCACCCTTTTTGTGTGCATGTGAGCATGTTTTTACACGAACCTGTGTGTATGTCGTTGTGAAATTACTTCCATTTGCTTGTGATGTCAATAGGTGAGATCACGATGAAAACAAGGGGTCCAACTGAAACCTTCAGAACCTGCTGCTCTGTGGTGCTCATGGACAGAGCAGTAGAGAGTGCCATGAGCAGCACATTCCCTCGTGATGAGGGACACACAAGAACACACAAATACACATGATCATGCAGATCTGCATGGAGTCATGTACAACTTTGTGCACCCACATGCATTCACAGAGATCCACGTGCACAAATGTCCACACAAGCAAACACACATGCATCCACACAAGTTAACTGTGGACGCAAGTGAGGACGTGCTGGATCCCACCCCAACAGGGAAGGTCTGGAGCACCTCGGGGTAGCATAAAGTTCCAGACACATCAATACTGTATGCTGAGAACTCCCAGAGACTTTCCAGAATGGGCAGGAGGCCAAACGGGCTAGTAATATTCTTAAATTAGATCCCAGCAACACAGCCCACTCACCTGAGGAAGTGACAACAACTGCCTGTCTGGCAAGTTGGAAGGGAGCAAGCTGGGAGGGAGCAAGCTGAGAGGGAGGGAGGGAGGAAGAAACAAGGGTGCAACATGCCCTGTCACACAGAAGCCTTAGAGTGTCCAGCTGAGGATTGCACGGGTGCAAGTAGCTGGGCCCAGGCCAACATCACCTGCTTACATGGGACCTTTCTGGCACTTGGTCCACACCTTCTGCCTGTATGAACACACTCCTGTCCTTGAAATCCTTGTGCCTGTCATTCCAGCACACCTTGGAGGCTGTGGCCTCTCCAGCTTCTGCAGCCTCCTAAACCTGCTAGTAAAGGCTCTGGCATATGGTGACCCTTCACCATTCCCAGAGGAAAGGTGGAGCGGGACATGCTGAGTAGGCCCCTTTCAGGACCTGTACCCTGGAGCTAAGGAAGGTTTCTCCAGAGACAATGGCCATGAGGGTCTGACTGACTTGCTTTGTCTCTCGCGAGAAATGTCCTCGCAGCCTCAGAACATGTCCTGCGGATGCGGACCCTGACCAGTGTTGGACTCTGGTGAGGACCCTGAGGCCTACAGGAGGCCTTTAGAGGGCAGCATCCCCACAGGCTCTTGGGGAAGGATGTTCCTCTTGCTCTGCATCAAGTTGTGCTGGGGAGGTGGCTCTCACAGAAGATGATCTTTAAGCATGGCACATTTTCCTGTATAGTGGGAGAGGAAAGGGAGAGAGTTGCATTGCAGGAAGAGAGGATGGGGTGTTGCCTACATGTCCCAAGGGCAGCCAGAAGTTTTCCAAATTATTGTTTTCACCAGCAGAAGACATTAGAGGATGTAATCTACCTGAGGAAGGGGAGCTCCCGAACTCTTTGCAGGAAATTGTTGGGCATGCTGACATGCAGCCACCCAAAGTCCTGCTCAAGGATCCCTGCAGCAGGGACTAAACACATGCTTTGACCCACCACACCTTTCAGTCCCTCACAAACAAAACTGAAGGGGGAAGAAAGGAAAACCTGCTGAGAGGGGAGGTAACTACATTAAGACAGACGTGAAATGACACACTGATAATGCTGATAAAAAATTTCCACCTGCTAATTAGCAATTTTTTGCATGTTCAAGAGCATGTATTTGTCAGTAATTAATGCTGGAAGTAACTTCATCAGCTCAATTTCATTTCTATTTCCTCACCTCAGCATTTGCAGCTTGTGACAAGTCGGGCTTGTCCCAGATTCACAACCCACTGCTGCAGCACGACTTCCTGCACAGGAGCTCTGGCTGGTTCCAGACCCCTACCTCTTTCTTTAAGGAGTTAACAGTCACCAGGGAGTTGCAGGGTTTCATGGACTCATTTCTTTGGGGTTTTTTTTTCTGCAAACTGGAGGAACACTTGAGTCTTTGTCAAGAGGAGCTGTTCTACATGTCTTAGGTTTTTCCTTATATGTAAATGTGGTCTGGCTGAATATCTGGAACTGACTTGGCAGCTTCAACTCCAATGCAATTTCTTTCTTTCCTTCAGGAGGTAACTACCAGGTAGTTAAAACAGGTAAAAACCTGTCAAAACACCTCAGTTAGGCGCAGCCAGGCAGGTCTGACCAGTGCCTCTTTTCGCTTTGTAACAGTGGGCATTCAGCAACTTGCTAACAGTGCCCGGAGGGGCTGGGAGCTGGCCCTAGAACTCCTGGTTCCCAGCAGGGTTTTCTCTACTGTTCCTAGCAAGGGCAGAAGAGCAGGCCAATGCTGTCCCAGCCAGATAACCAGCGTGAGTCCTCTCTCCCCAGCCAGCACAAAGTCCATGGCCCACACTTTGGAGCATGGGTGGCTGCACCAGCATAGGAGCAAATCCAGCTAATCCTGGGAGAACTGATAAGATGGCACTTGGAGCCTTCCCTCCTCTCTCCAACCACACACTCTGAGTTCTCCACACAAGATTTTGAACAAAGGCAAAGAGACACCATGGGCTTGTGTTATTAGCTCTTCCCAGTGAGCCCAGGGGATGATACACCTTGCAAGGACATAGTCAGTTAAGCAATTCAGAAATGAATGCACTCTGAAATTACCATGTACATGATGAGTTGCTATAGGAGCCTGACATTTTGTAACAGGAAATGTTTGTCAGAGCTCTGTAAAGTCATCTTTACTCTCATCTACCACCTGTTCCTTAAGCAAAGCGGAATCAGACCTTCATCTGGGATAAACTGGTTACCACAATTTACAACAGTGGGGGTATTTTGGCCCTCTGATGCCAACAGAGACAATGAATTTACCCTGCCCCTGCTGGGACCCCCTGCTTTTGTCTAGGCAGTCATTTTCTGTAGGCATGACAAAGATGTGCCAAAGCAGAATAAGACATTGCTTTCTATAGAATTGCAAACTGAAGAAAGTCTACATTCCTGTGTTATCAACATTCTCTTCATACTAAATCCAAAACACAGCACTAGGAAGAAATTTAACCCTATCCCAGCCAAAACCAGGACACTGGTGGAGGAGGAAACTGCACATTGTGGATCCAGCTCTGTTGTTTGATCCCACGTCTGGGCAAAGTCTAGAAGCCCACAGTCTAGAGAACACTGGACGACTGCAGTTTGGACTCCTGGGTTTTCAGTAGGGAGGGATGGCTGTTGAGCTCCATTTCAAAGGGTTGGACTTGAGGGTCCACGTCTGGAGGAAAGGTGTAGCCTGGTGGTTAGAGCAAGTGGTGCTGGGAGTCACAATGCCTTGGTCAAATTCTCAAGTCTCACAAGGAAAGGTGAGGTCTGCTGTGCATAGAACCCCACACCACCATTCCTCTCTGCTTTTCTGAAGTGTGTGATCCAATATTTAGAGAAGCACAGCTCAAAAGTGAAGACTTCTATGTCGCCTTCCCTTATTCAGGGACAAGCAAGCAGTGCCTTACAACAAGAAAAGGACAGACGTTCAGGCCCAGGAACAGTCCCATGGGAAGACTGAATCCCTTATTTAGTGTGGAAAAAATCACCTCTCATCAATTACTCCACAGGCAAAGCACAGGCCCCTAACACTTTCAAAGATCATCCAGTTACTCCAGCACAACTGTAACCTAACACAGAACATTTCTGCCTCTCAGGGGCAAGCAGGTCATTAACCGCAAAACCCACAGTACATCAAGAAACGAAAAGGCTCCTGACCCCATAGGAAATGATGTCTCCTGAGTCAAGCCTTAGGGGAAGAAATCTTCTAGTGACCAGCATCTCCCTTCCTGCCCTGGGATCTGGACAGAGGGAACAAGTGACCAGCAATTTTGTCTGCTCTTAGGGAGGCATTGTGGAAGATGAGCCATCCATGGCAGGAGGTAACACAAGAAAGCTTGCCTATGGCCATGTGGAAGCAACAATGTTTTTCCAGCTCCAGCCCCAACTGTGATCAAAGAGACACAAAAGGCATGAGCATGTTGACTGAGCTCGTCTTCTATCTGCAATTCTCAGTGACTGTTCAGTCTAGGCAAAGTTTTCCTCTAAAAACTCACGCAATTGAAGTGATTGCATTTGTTTTACATGAAGTTATGAACATAAAGAGACAGGGAAAGTTTTGTCCCATGAACAGAACCAGAATCAGATGTACAAGAGACAGAAAAATGTATTCTAGCATTAGCTAGTAGTGCCCACATATTGTGACATATTCACTATTTGGTCTCTCAAACGCCCTTTTCTCATGAAACCCCGAACCTTCTCTTACACGTCTTTGGGTTTTTACTAGGCATGAGCAGAAGGAAAATCATTCTCCTATTGGGACCGAGACCACAATTTTCTAACCCTGTTTTTGTGTGCAAATAAAGCTACTCATTCACCTTCTAGCTTCCCACAGACACAGACTATCTCTCTTCTCCAGGTCCCTCATTGTCTTTGCCTCCCTCTGATTCTCTTTCTCCTGTCTCTCCTTCTGGCCCAACTCACTCCCACCTTGGCACAAAGACTGAGCTTTGTGCGTGTCACCTCAGAAGACGTCACTGCAAACACCTGCATGTTTACTCCTACAGGAAAGAAAATCCAGCTAATTACTCCTTTTGGGCACCACGGCTGTTTTTGTCACCTTCCACTACAGCTGCTCTCCAGGGCCACCAAAGAGAAATTACCAAAAGCACTGTGCACAGAGGAAAAATCTAGTCCACAGATATGGGAATCTTCCAGGACTTCATGAACAGAGGGGCTCCACTTCCTGCCACACTGGTGATTCTCTAGTATTGGAGAAGAGATTTTACAAGGAGTAGAACAGCTCACAGTGGTGGAGGCAGTGCAGGGTGTGAGAAGGGGAGATTAAACAGAGTACCTTCTCCTTTGTGTAGCTGATGCATGATGCTAACAGTCTTGATCTGTCTTTTCTGCTCAGCTGGCCTTCTGCTCCTGGCAAAGAGGCTTTCTTTCCGCTGGCCTTTCTGACATCCAGACATGATGACATTCTGTCTGAAAGTCATCAATCATTTCCTCTGTTAGGAAGACTCCTGCCTTGCCCTCTCCTGCACTGACACACAGTGCTCTGTCTATCTATCTCACTTGCATTGCAGTCTGGTACAGCTCCACCATGTTCCTTTATATAAAGCTGTCAGTGCAGAACTTCCTGGACTTACACATATTTGTCAACACCTTTAACACTATTTTAACTCTTTTTTTTGAAACCCTTCATTTACAAACTCAGAAACAGGAAAGTGAAGCAAAAACTCTGGGGAGGACTTCCCAGAAGAAGTAAAGTAGCTTTTCATAGTGCCTCAGTGTGAGCAAACATAATTATTCCCTCCTAACTTCTGCCCCGCAAAAGTTCCTCAAAACAGTGTAAATTCATCTGGGCATCAATGTTGGAGAGAAAGCACCAAGTCCACAGCAAGCTCCTCTTGTCCACCTTACAGCTATATTATGTCAAGTTAAACCTTAATCCTGATGCTCCCATATCCCTTTGGTCATTATAGGATGAATGTACAATGCCTCCACTTGTGACTAATCAAAGAAACCCTACCATGGAAGAAGGCTCAGAGAAAATAGGCAAGGGTGATGTGCTCCTGAAGCTCAGAAGAGAAAGTAGGAAGTGACAATAGCACTGAAGGAAACTGAACTTCTCTCAACACAAAGGGGACCATAAGGTGACCTTCGTTTTAGGTAAAGTGCTACATCAGTTGAGTCGGTTGGCTGATTAGGTAAATGGCCTTCCCTAAAACAATGAATAGAAAGTAGTATCTGTCTGAACCAGCCAGCATGGGGGAAGTGTATATGTAGCTCAGCCCAACACACAGTATAAAAACTGAACAACCAAACAAATGAACTTTGAAGAGAGCAATGAACTTGAACTGGCTTCAACCCATATATTTGTTCCCTGCATCTGGGATGCCCAGCATCATGATGGTGAGTGTATAGGTACTCGTAAAGGGAATCACATTTGTATTGTAATCCAATTGTATATTGCAATTGATATATTGTGCTTATGTTGTGATTTCAGTACATTGCTGTATCACTTTGCTAAATCAAAATGCCATGTACATCAAATATCTTCAGATAAGTAAATTTGGTATTAAGCATTAAACCTGCCTTGTGTGGAATTTCTGGAAGAACCTGGTCAGAGAGTATTAGACTATGACAGTAAGTGATGAGAAATCCCACCCAGCTGTCTGCCAGAGCTGGAGATGGTATCTCTTGGAAGTTTGTATTTCAATTTGCTAAGTGTTTAATTTTATAAGGGATTAATGTAAATCTCTGACAGAACTTCCAACAGGTGGCTAATGCTTTACAGAAATGAACACATGTATTTCTTCTTTTAATTTGATACTTTCTAGGAGCATCTGCGCCTCATTCTTGTGGCTATCTCATTGGCTTTTACCCTGATTCAAGATATGTTTGGCTAGTATCTCTACCAGTAACCATTATGCCTCACATAAGCCTGTCAACAAAGTTGACATTTTCCTTCCCTCTCCTTTGTTTCCAAACATATTTATTAACTTATAATTAAAAATACTCGAAATACTATGCTCCATACTAGATGAGTCAGGGCCCTTCCACATGTAAAATGCAGCACCTGTTATTAGCAGTCTATCATTCAACTATCCATTGGTTTGGCTGTAGAAACAGTTCAAGGCATTTGGCAAAGTCACCAAAGAAGGAACTTCTCTCCCCAGATGCAGACATCTGAAATGGTAGATGGGTAACAAGTCATTCTTTACACTCAATGGGAGGAGATTAGCTCTTAGAAAGAGCAGTTGATTTCACCATTCTTAGGAATTTTATTTTGGAACAAGATGAATCATGCTGTCAAAGTTCTTCCCTCGGTACAGGGATGATAAAGGGAATCCAGGTGAGGATCTCAGATGAAGACATCACCATGGCACACAAAAAATAAAAACAGTATAGGTCTTATTTCACCTAACCATAGAGGTCTCCAAGTGAGACACTTGAGTCTGAACTGATTGTCTGCTCCTCCTTTCTAGAAGCAACAGTACTTCTGGAGATGATTCAGGAATGTCCTCTGTACATTGTTCTGGAATGGGAGAAGTCTCTCTCTAAACATACCAATTTTCATGCACATGTGCTGATTCATGCATGTTCTCAATACTCCAGTGCTTCTACATATCAACAGCAATATGGGGCAATTGAACCAAGCCTCCAAGATGAATCCTATCTTCCTGTTCTTGCTTCTTGCAGAGAACATCTGTAAAAGTTGGTCTTACCTTCTCAGCCCCTCTGAAAAACTGAAAGAGGGAGGAGTAATAAAGTAGTCCAGGCTGTCTTAAGTGAACTGGGTAATGCTTACTGGGTAACAGACTCAAATCGATGGATGGGGTCCACCTGAAGTGCTGGGGTCTGCACTGCTGTATTTTCTCTTGGTCCCACATTCAGCACCTCCTTTCCCCAAGCTGGCTCCTGCTCTGGCTCCAAGCTGCCAGGAAGCCAGCTGGGTCACCATGGACAGGGCTCCAGGCACTTGGATATGAGATCCGCAGCTGGGCCTACATACCTGTGCCCAAAGACGTGGCAATGTCCACCCTCATCAGCTCTGCTGTCCTTTACCGTAGCTGTGGAAATGCTTTAGAAAGACCACTGGATTACACCTGCTCTGGGGTGTCTGTAACTGTTTACTTTCCTGGCTGGGATGTTGTTTCATTTTGGAGGTGAATTCTACCTGTTGAGTGCTAAAGCCCTCTTCAGCCATGGAGAGCAACCAAAAGCAAGACCTCAAACATCTAAGGGACCCGAGGCACAGATGAGTGCAGGACACTGAGGGCTGCAGACAATTCCACATCAATTCAATCAGTAGTCCTCTGACATAAACTGGGATATGCAAGGCCCTGCTTAGGGCTGGCAGTGAGGACCCAGGACCTCTAGGAGAGGCAGGTTGACCTGGACCAGCAGTGGAATGTCAGTGGGGTACCCTAGGCCCTCTCAAGTGAACTGGATATCCTTCCTGAGACACAGGCCCAAATCCATAGAGTTGGATCCATATGGAAAGTCAGCACCCTCCAGCTGAGCATCCATATGCAGCGCTGCAGTGGCATTGCCTGAACACAGGACCCTGGAAGCAGTTCTGTTGCCCATGGGCTGTTTGAGGCATCCATATGGGGCAGAGAGCTATGACACAAGGGTTAGAGGCAACCCTGCCCCTCTTGGAGTGGCAGTGGAAGGCCAAAGAGACCCACTAGCAGTGGAAATGCTCTAGAGCGCAGGTGACAGGCTCCCTCTTTCAGCCACTACTGACCAGATGAGGACCACACATTTGGAGTCCAGATGTTGGCATCTCCATGTTCATGCTTACAGTTCAGAGTGTGACTCCCAGCAGAAACTCACCCTTTCTTTGAGATTCATCTCACCCATCCTGAAGAGCCAGGGCACAAAAGTCCATTTGCACTGGCTGTCCTTTCTTGCCTTGCCAGCCAGTGGAGGGCTAAACCAGTCAAGGCACTGTGGACTTCTCATTTTGAAAAGATGATTCAAAGCTATAGGGACATATGGGCAGCTCAGCTCACTTCAGCCCTGATGGGTCTAGCCCCTAAGCACCAAAGTTGGGGTGGCCTCTCTCCTCTGAGGACAGAGCCTGGCACCCCCAAAGGTGACTTATCCCATCCCACCTTGCAGGTCACCATGGACTGGAGAAAATGCCTGCTGCTTGTTTCTTTGTCTCCCCACTGAGCATTGGTAGACATGGGAAATATGACTGTCATGAGCCACAGCTGCCTGATTCTGAGGAAGTTATTTCCAATGTAGTCTTCTGCAGGGGGACATCTGAATCCCCTTCCTGTCTGAATTCGCCCCCCTTGTCTTTGCTGCAGTGTTTACAGAAGCCATTGCTTATTATTCTGCCTCAGTTTTGTTCTTCCTCAGAGCAGGCTGAATTGGCACAGAGATGGGGGGAGGGGTAGCCCTTGCTGGAGTTGTTGACACACTTTCCACCAGCTCAGAACTTCCTTCCCCCAGGGACTAGTTACACAGTGCTCGCTCCCTGCAGTCCCAAGGGGAGAGGAGATGCAGCAAGACCCTTCAGGAGGCTGATTCCTTCTATGAGCAGGTGGAGAGTTTGGAGAGAGAGCACATTCAGGTACTGTTGATGACTCACAGCAGGGACTGCTGGAAGCAGAATACAGGAGTGTGGCAGCCTGTGCGGCAGGAATTGGGGTCTGAAGAGGTAAGAAGTGGACAGGAAGAAATCGAGTGTGAGATCCAGCCCTTGGGTTTTGTTTGGAGGTACCATCACAGATGTCAGTGCTTCATGCTGAGGGTTACAAGTAGGTGCTGCATTTGCACAGGCAAATTTGTTGTTGCTTAGCTCATGGGAGTTTGCATGGTGTCAGTTATACAAGACCTGTGCCTCTCTCTTGTCCTTTCCTGGGTGTCTTCCTTCCTGAGCTCACTCCTTCCTCCAGATACTGCCTCTGTGTCCTTGGCATTGCTGAGCTCTCGGGCAGTGAAGCTGTTACTGCTCAGTTAGAGCTGTGCCGCTGCTGTGTGGGAGCCAGCTTGGAGGCACTCCTGTACCTCAGCTGGGCTGCAGGAAGGATCTGGGCAGGTGTGTGGGCCCAGGGTGCCTGCACATGTAATTTCATCTCTCCCAGTGAAATTCCACTTATCTTTATATGTCTCTCTCTCTTTCACTTTTTTTCTCAAGGATCAGTCTCCCATCTTCAGCTTTCTCACATTAGACCCCATGCTGCTCTCCAAGTATAGCACTGATTTTGGGGCCCTCTCTCCACAGGAGTACCTCACAGAACAGCTCTTCCCAGCCCAGGAGAGGGCTGTCATGGAGTTGGTGTGATTGCCCATTTTGAGGTGCCAGTCCTTCCCAGAAACTGTCTGTTCTGTGTAGGTGATTGCCATGGTTGTCTCCAATTCACTGTAAAGTCATAAGATGGGAAACCCCAGGCACATCAGTGTGTCCCTACCCAATTTTGCAGAAATGCAAGGAGAAGGATTGGGCAGAGGGCTTTGTTTCTCAGCATGGGGCTTTCCTGTGCACATACACAAATGCTTACTAGGTGTTTACCTCCATCACATACTAGATACTGCTTCTGCCCCATCTCAGCTCCCACTCACCATCCCTTTCCCTATCAGAGTAGAGAGCTCCGAGAGCACATCTTAAAGTGTGGAGGTGCAAGTGCTGTGCTGCTGAAGAAAGGCAGCCCAAATGCACTCAGAGACTGCAGCTGAAGGGGAAAAAATATGAAGCACATGATCTTCATTATCTTCTCTGACCTATTTCCTTCCTTCTAGAAGTCTTGCTTCTTCACATTGCCTCATTGATTCAGGTGTCCCTCTCCTCTCCTCTCCTCTCCTCTCCTCTCCTCTCCTCTCCTCTCCTCTCCTCTCCTCTCCTCTCCTCTCCTCTCCTCTCCTCTCCTCTCCTCTCCTCTCCCCTCCCCTCCCCTCCCCTCCCCTCCTCTCCTCTCCTCTCTTTTTTCTTACAGAGAATATGGAAACTCTCAGGTGTGTGTGAACGTCCATGCTTTTTTTAGAAGAAGCTGCCTCCACAACTCCTTTGTGAAACAACACATCACCAAGAGCTTGATCTTACAGCTCTCCTGCCTGGCAAGTGGAAAAAAGAAAGCTCTACAACACAGCATGGAGAGAGGGGAATGGGACAACCAGACATTGCTGATGGAGTTCCTCTTGCTGGGACTGGGGGATGCCCGTGAGCTCCAGACACCTCTCTTTCTCCTCTGTCTGACCGTATACACGGTGACCATGGTTGGGAACATCCTCATCATTGTGCTGGTGGTCACAGACCCGCATCTCCACACACCCACGTACTTCTTCCTGGTGAATCTGTCTAGCCTAGAGACCTGCTACAGCTCCACCATCCTGCCCAGGCTGCTAGCCAGCTTCCTGACTGGAGACAGGACCATCTCTGTGCAGGGATGCATGGCACAGTTTTTCTTCTTCGGCACTTTTGCAACTTCTGAGTGTTACCTGCTGGCTGCCATGTCCTATGATCGGTATGTGGCCATATGTCAACCCCTGCTTTATGCAAGCTGCATGAACTGGAAAGTATGTCTCCAACTGGTGGCTGGGTCATGGGTTGTGGGACTGCTAATTTCTACAGGAATCACATCTTTCATATCTCGCCAAAGGTTCTGTGGCCCCAGTGCAATTGACCATTTCTTCTGTGAAGAAGCTCCGTTGCTAGAACTCTCCTGCAGTGACACTGGGATGATCAGAATTCTTATTATCATACTGTCTTTCCCGGATGTAGTTTTCCCATTTCTCTTCACTCTGGCATCCTATGTCTGCATCATAGCTGCCATCCTGAGGATCCCATCCAGCCTGGGGAAGCACAAGGCCTTTTCCACCTGCTCCTCTCACCTCACTATGGTCATTGTTTTCTATGGGACCCTCATCATTGTCTACATGCTGCCCAGAACAGCAGCATTGAGACAGCTCAACAAAATGTTCTCCTTTTTTTACACAGTCCTCACACCTCTCATCAATCCACTCATCTACGGTCTGAGGAACAGAGAGGTCAAGGGGGCACTGGGGAGGGTGCTAAGGAGGGCTGCTGCCTGCGCTGACAGCTCCAACTAGGTGTGGATTTCAGGGCCCAAATCTGGTTCTCCTGCAAACTGACAAAGAGAACATGGGAAGGAATGTGCTCTCAGGAGTATCCCTGAAAGTGTCTGGCTTTCACCTTGGATGGCAAGAGTGTCCTGGTTTCGGGTGGGATAGAGTTAAATTTCTTCCTAGTGATGTGTTTTGGATTTAGTATAAGAAGAATGTTGATAACGCACTTACGTTTTTAGTTGTTGCTAAGTACCCTATAGTCAAGGACTTTTCAGCTTCCCATGCTCTGCCAGGTGCACAAGAAGCTGGGAGGGAGCATAACCAGGACAGCTAAACCAACTGGCCAACGGGGTATTCCATACCATATGACGTCATGCTCAGTATATAAAAAGGAGGCGTGATCCAGGAAGTAGCGATCGTTGCTTGGTTATGGGTCAGTGGGTGGTGAGCAATTGCATTGTGCATCACTCATTTTGTATATTCTACCATTACTATTATTATTATCATTATTATTATTATTTTCCCTTCCTTTTCTGTTCTATTAAACTGTCTTTATCTCAAGCCACGAATTTTACTTTTTTTTTTTCTGAATTCTCTCCCCCATGCCACTGCAGGGGGTGGGGGGAGTGAATGAGCGGCTGTGTGGTGTTTGGCTGCCTGCTGGGTTAAACCACAACAAAGAGGCAGAGGGCCTTAGAGAAACACATGCCCAATTGAGAAAAGAAAATAATATGTTTCTATGGGGTGCTTTTTCCTTAGAGGCAATGAAATGGTTGGGAGTGAAAACAAATGATTAACTTCTCTTTATCAGGAAAATGAATAAAGCAATCTGAGTTGAAATGCGCACTTGGTCTTGGGGCAAGCGTGGCACCATTTTTTCTGACCGTGAGATCCTGGGGTGGGAACTGTCTTCCTTTAGCCATGCACATTTCCAGCTAGAAAGTCATTCAGACCATGATCTTGGTGTCGCTTTTATTCAGTGGAGATCCTTGGTTCAACACAGCTGCTCACATGCCTGCTGGTGCCTCCTTTGCTGTGAGATGTCACTGAGTACCCCACACACCCACGTGTTCCTGTCAGGAAGATTTGGGGACATGATGCAGTGGCCTGTATGGATATGGAGAGCAAATGGACGCAGGAAGGAAGATGAAGGTATCTGAGAGGGCCCCTAGCCCTAACTGTGGCCAGCAGCATTCACACCTGTTACGTCAGAGACTCCAGTGGAAACAGGTCTGTCATAAATCCACCTTGAGATCAGTGCTAAACACAGGTCACACACGGGATGTCTTCAGAGCACCTCATTCTTTCTGCAGTGCGTCCTGGAATCATAGAGGAATCAGGTTGAGTGGAGAAGGCCCCTTCACTGTTGTGACACTCGTAAATCTCTGTTTCACCATTTACTTATTTACGGGGAATCCAGACTGCATAGGGAGTTGGTGTTGGATGGTGAGAGGTTTAGTTTTCATAGGAAGCATTTGAGAAGTATTTAAGACGCTTTAGACCTATCCTAAGATATGACCAGTTTTTAAATAAGATAAAAAATTGACCTTATATCCCGTCTGCTTCCCTGGACTTGTGTAGGTCCAATTTGCTTGTGTGCTCCCTATCTTAATCTTTCTTCTCCGTGGGTAATGCTTCCTTTATGCAGATTCTGCCCTGGGTTCAGGGATGTGGTAAAACCAATGTCTCTGTATTCCTCCTGGTTAGCCCATCTGCTGACAAGTAGATCCCTGAACCAGATGAAGTCTGCTGTCATGGTTCTGATGCTACTATTCGTCTTACCCATTTCTCTCAGGATCTTAAACTCCACCCATCTGCTGTTCACTGCAGCCAAAGCTGCCTTCAGACTTCAAACCCTCACCCATTTCTTCCTTTTAGGTGAGCAACTGGTAGAGCAGATAATTTACCCCAGTCAGTGATCAGTGGATCACCTGCATTAAAAAAATGTTTTTAATACACTGCAGATATCACCTGAGTTGCTTGTGATCCACTGTGTTGCCCTTTCAGCAGGTATCAGGGGGAGCAGGGAGAGTCACCCAGGAGAATGAGGATCTGTGATTGTGAGGCTTCCTCTAGCAGCCTGAAGAAGCCTTTGTCTACTTCCTCTCCTTCATCAGGTGGCTTGTAGTACGTGTCCAGCATGACATCACCATGTTGGCCTGTCCTCCAAGCCTTTCCCAGAAGCTCTTGACTGTCTCTGCAGTTCTATGAAGGGAAAACCCCACACATTTGAGCCACTGCCGTGTTTCCCAACATTCAGGAAACATTCCAAAAGACTAGAAGTGTCAAACATCTGGCTGTGAAGATTGTGATATCTCCAGAACTGAAAATAAGTAGATGGCATATATAGATGTTTAAATACAGAAATATTAAGGTTTAATTTATCCTACCTCATTTTAGATGTCAGAGCATCTATCACAGTTAAGGTCTGAATCATAACAATCTAAATAAAAAGATCTGAGCTGAGCAACAGGCAACTAATCCGGTGCCCTTACTCGGGTCAGTGGGGAGAGATATTGTAGGTGATGCAGAGGTAGTGATCAGGTGTAGCAGGTGATGGATTACCCATGGAAAGTTCTGCTCTCTTTGCATGGGTGAAGGAAAGAACTGAGATGAATGCCTTTGATACACCACAGGTAGCTTTACCATCTCAGTGGAGACATCAGCAAGGAATCAGTCTCATAAATCTCCCTTTCATGTTATAAATGAGCAAAAACAGTTCCAGGATGTAGCTTGTCTGAGCTAATTGAGACTTTTTCAGATATTTATTTGGAGGTATAATTCTAATTAAAAGGAATTGATCTCCCTGACCTCCAGAGCAGGTGTCTTCACCTGAGCTATTCATCTTTGCTCCACTGATTATCAGTGAAGAGAAATGGGCAATCTCAGGCCTTAGTTCACCTCCTCCAAAAGTTACTGTACAGGTCAGGCAAGCCATGTTTTAGAAGGATCAATTTTTCTCCCAGTGGTGCTCAAGTGAGTTTAAAGACTAAAGTTGGCCTAGGCAGAAGAAAATTCACGGTAGACATCCAGGTTTTGTTGAGAAGACTTCCACCCAAAGAGACACTGTCTACACTGTCCAGGGCCAAAATAGAGAGATATTGGACATGACAAAATCACTTTCTGCATCTCATGTGTCAAGTCCAAGGGCCTAATGTGGTTAGAGGGACAGCAATTTACTTGTGCTTTGTGTGACAGATGCAGCTGATTAGAGCAACCTGCCCAACTTCTCTCCTGCACACAAAAACCCTCTCCCTGCCACCTCTCTCTCCCTAGAGTTCTTTGGACATGGGTGTGAGGTTCAGCAATTGGTTGCAGGTGCTTGTACAGGCTGGTATGGCAGGTAGTGAGTTCACTTCTGATCATTTGATGAAGCAAGCCATGCACACATGACAATGCCTGTTGGTCATGCAATTGGTTCACAACATTCAGCTAGATCAGTGCATGTTTTGTTCGCATTGGCTTTACCAACACTTCATGCCCATTCTCCCAGATTATCCTTATTGCCAAACTGTGGAGATACAAGCTGGAGAAGTGGAGTTTAAGGTGGGTGAAAAATTCACTAGATATCTGAGCTTAGAGAATTCTCACCAGAGGTAAATACTCCACCTCCCATGATAGCTCTTTGATCCACTGAATTTGCAGCATCAGAATGCCTTGTCTTCACTAGAAACAAAAGGCAAAGGCTCTGACAAAAGAAGACAGAAAGAAATGCCATTGTCTTGAGAGCTTATTAAAATCCTCCTGTTTACCATCTCCCTTGCCAATAAAAACAAACAAACCAACAAAACTGGAAAAACTCCCTAATTAGCCACATGGGAATGACTTATCTTCCAAGTCTTAATGAGTGGTAAAAAACATTCCACACTTCAGTAAGGGCAGGACTGGGTGGTGCTAGCCTTTAGGTCTCCTTGGGAGGATTGCATACATGCCTCTAAATTATTGCATGCAACCTGGTCAGCAGGAGCCTTGAGTCTTCTTCTCATGCTACTGTGGAAAAGCTGTTCTAGGAACCCAAGGTGGACCAGTGTGTGCCAAGGGGATCCATTTATGTCTAACATCTCTTCAACAGTACAGTGAACTGCACAGATTCAACACCAATATTAGACTCAAGGGAAGGATGAATAAACAGGTGGGTAGCAGATGCCATTGCTTTCTTATGATCTTTAAAGATGGGCTTCTGCTCATGCTCTTTTTAGCCAAGATCTGGCTTTGTCCCAATTAAAGAGATGCATTTAAATGAAGCGACCCTGTTCAGAGTGTAATTATGAAGCCTTCTACAGCCTGGAGTCAGATGAGATGGGTCAGGTCCTCTGGTGATTCCTTTCATTTTTCCAGGTTTCCAAGGGCTTAATCCTCCTTCAGGGTCCCATTGCAGTTGCTTCTACAGTGTTCATTCAGTCCTATCCCCATTTAACTCCAGAAAACAGAGCCAGGTGAGGACCTTCAGGTTGTCTGACTTGCTCCCCCTGGACCATTCCTCCACCACTATCCCAGAAGACTGAGTACACACCCACCCACCCCTTTGTTCCTCACCCAGCACATGGAAATACACCTTAAGCACCAAGCTACAGTAACCTCTCTCTGATATAGGCACTGCACATGACCAAAGGGAGATACAGACCTCTTGCTGCATCCTCTAGAGGGTGTTCTCCACCCACTAACAAGTCCTTTCCTGCGGTTGGGAGCTGGAATAGGTGGTTACTGGAAGGAAAATGTTCTCCAACCCAATCTAGATGCAGTGCCTTAGTCATCAGGTCCAACTTGTAGTGACTGCTACTAGAAAGTATCCCAGCTAATGAAAAATGGGGAAGTGTTGAGACCACTTCTTGGGCAGGATCTCCAAAATGGTGAGGTAAAGGAAAGTCCTAGCTGCCACCCTTTCCAGGATGACTCCTCCTAGCTTGCTGATGTCCTTGTCGGATCAGGTGACCCTAGTGACAACAAAAATGCAGATGGGGAACATGGAGACAAACAGTACCATGTAGAGGAGTTATCTCTGTGATCAAGTTCCCCTCTGGCTTAGCTTGAAGGCCAAGCTGAACATGACCTACATGGCTAAGATTCCTTGAAGAGCTGCAGCACTTCCTGTTAAGGGGTACCAAATCTGGTAGCCCAATAGAAATGC
This sequence comes from Calonectris borealis, assembly GCF_964195595.1. Taxonomy (NCBI): domain Eukaryota; kingdom Metazoa; phylum Chordata; class Aves; order Procellariiformes; family Procellariidae; genus Calonectris; species Calonectris borealis. The sequence goes on from NC_134333.1 coordinate 4,373,889, forward strand.
TTCCACAGTTCCATGTGTCCAGAGCCAACCAGTAGGAAGGCTCAGAATGTATTCCAAGTAAGCACGCACACACACAAGCAAACCACACAGCTCAACACAGGCAGGCACACTCAGCACTCATATGAAAACAAAAGAGTACTAAGGGCATCATCCTGTTACTCTCTCTGGCTGATCAGAAGGTCATTTTGTGGGAAATATATGTATACATATATACAACATGGATCTCTGGAGTAGCTTGGCTTCGACACTCAGTCTACCCAGTAGCTGTCCTTTGGATCCACCAGCAGACACAAACACTCCAGACATACAGAACCTCTTACTCAAGGTCACACTCAAGTTGCTGGCACCTAGACCTCCATACGTATGGATTTACACAGAACAGAGAGTTCCTCATGCTGAGAAATAAGTAGAAATTTAATTTAATAAGAAGGGAGAAGACACTGCAATTATCAGGCTCAGGGCATGACCAGACAAGTTTACTGACCATCCACCTGTTCACATGTGACCAGTCCTTTTTATCCCTTTTTTATCCTCTGTTTTGCCACATTTGTTCCTCTTCAAGTCACCTGGATCTTTGCACTTCCCCACATTTGGTTCCTCCCTTAAACATCCCATTATAAGTCTTGAGCAATCCTCACATACTTTTACTGTGCATCCCGTAATGTGTCCCATATTGCTAAGGAGTAATCCCCCTCAATTTGAGCCAATCCCTCTAACTCATCTTGATGGGTCTCACATCTAGACAAGGGCACTGAGGCCTAGAGTGTCCGTTCCTCTCAGTACATTATTTTGGGTCCCCGCCTGCCATTGTGCCTCTATGGTCCTCTGGGCTTGTGGAGCCTTTAATGGGCTGGCCACTCTCCTGTGATGGTCCTGGGACCAGCTGGCTGAGGGTATTAATCAGGTTCCCCACTTGCCATCATCTCTTTGTGTTCCTTTGTGTGTATGCAGTCTGGGATTTTACATAATCTAACACCTCCCATTCTTCCTGTTGCACCCCAGTGGCCAATCCTTCAAAGCCTTTTTGGAAGAAGGGGAAGAGCACAAAGTCCCAGAAGAAGGTGGATAAGGTTGTCCAGTCTGCCCTTGATGGAGGCTTTCTGGGAGCATGTAGTGGAGGAACAGAAGGAAGAAGGTCTCATGAACAATAAACAATCAGCCCAAGGAGGCGGTGAGCTCCCCAGAAGACAGTCCAATGCCTGGGGCATAGAAAAGAATGGGAAGGGGAAGGGTGGAGATTTGCAAAGAGGGAGGTGAGAAGTGAAGGCACTCTGCTGAAGCCAGGCAAGTGCATCCCAGTGCAGACTCTTGACTAAATAAAAAGACCATGCAGGCTGGGGAAGGGGGTGGGAGACTGGAAAGCTGTATGCCTGGGTTTTCTGCGGAGAGTACTGGGGTATCTCTGGGTTAGAGTGTGAAGGCGGCTGTCACTACTCTGTACTGCTGAGTTCTCTGGGGACAGATGGGTCTGTGGGGAAGAGAGAGACCAGATATCTGGGTTCCCTTGGAAGATGGTGTGTAGCAGAGGGAAAAAGTGCTCTGTTCATGTGATGTAACCAGAAAGGTTGAAGCAGTTTTTTGATTTATTGGTAACACATAGTTAATAGGCAATCAGTGTCCTATTTGTTCAGGATCAGCATCAGCAATACAACAGACAAACTACCTTATGAGACACTTGGGAAATGTCAGTAAGCACCTACAAATATCTAAACACTTTCCTGTTAGCTAATCCCAGAAAATTATAATCACACACACACAAGCACGTACACACACACGCACACACACGCACACACTCTTACACATGCATGCACACATCCATATGCACCCATGAATAGTTATGGGTACTCCCTCCACCCTGTCCCCCTGTGGGTTACAAGCATACATCCCCTCTTCTGGGAGTGCACGTTCCCTCCTCCCATACCATTGCTGCTGTGGATGTGAGTGCTCTGGCTTTGGTTGTCCCCATGCGGCTCCCTAGAAACTCCTAACACGCTTGCTGGTAAGAAAGCCCTCTTACAGGGTCATGGACGCCTGGTAGCAGTTTCCTGGTGGCATCCTCCTGGGGCTGATACTGGAGCTAACATTGCTTAACATTTTTATTACACCCCAGATGGTGGGACAGAGTAGACTTTCAGCACATTTATACATGATACCTGATTGAGAGGGAAGCAGGTGTTAGGTAGGAGGGAAGAACTTCTATTTAGGGTGCTGAGACATGCTAGAGAAATGGGCTGGAAGGAACATCAGGATGAGATTGCTTGCTAGCAAACAGATGCACACACTCACACACTTGTCTCACAGACATGCCCATGCTTGAGGATCCCTCAAATAGCAGTACAGGTCTTCCGCTCATGCAATATCCCTGCCCAGATCTTGGGCCTCCAACTTGCCTGCTAGTCCAGGTTGAAGCTTGCCAGTCAACTGCCCACACCTATGCACAACAGGTTAGGGAAAATATAAATACAGTCCCCAACCACTGGCACCCAGGCATACGGGGCTTGTCACCTGTGGTGCCACACTGGTTGCTGACACTGGGACCTTGTCCACTCCAGGTTCTGGCATCACACGCCCAGCAGCGCCTTCACTCTGATCTGACTCCAGTTGCTGGCCTCATTTCACTCCCTCTGGTCCCTTCAGGCATCCAGTCCTCACAGCATTCACACACGTGGAGAGTGAAATTACATGGAAAGACAGTTAAGGAAGATTTAATCAGAAGATAGGACAGAATGCTTACACCTAACAAGCCCTTTTTATACCCCCCCATCTCTATTTCTCATTCCCTTTCCCTAAAAATTCCTTAGTAATTTTTCCCTAGACCCACAGGCTCTCTGCAAATTTCCCAAATCCTCGTGTTCATCACATTTCCCCCTTCTTATCAGTTATAAAGTCCAGGTGCTCCTTCTCCAAAGCTATGCCTGTATTTTCTTGAGGGCCCATTAAGCAGCTATTGGAGACTTTTAGGCTTGGTTATTGTTATCCCTCGTCTATCAAGTTTGTGTCTCCTTGTGATTTTGGTTACTGCATCCCCCTTTATGTATTATCCCACTTGCACTAGAAAGGTCCTTGATCAGGTAATATTAATGAAACAGAGACTCTCCCATTCCATATACCCTTACCCATACGCTGGGAGGACTGGGTTTGATCAGCCTCAAGAAGGCCATGGAAAGACATAACTGCTGTCTACAACTACCCACTGGGTGCTGACAGAGAAGTTGGAGCTGCCGCCCTGCTGCACCTCGAACTTGCCCACTGCCCATGGGACTCAGAAGCATGGTGGGGCTGCTGCTGCTGCTGCCCACCTTCCTGGCATGGACCAGACCTGGGAGACGATCTCCCCAACCCACTTGCAGCCTGGCCCTGGAGACGCCTTGCTTGTCCAGGCAGCCCACAGAGCACATCTCCCCTGGCAGCTCCAAGGCAAGAACAGGCAGGGCTTGATACCTTTGCCAGGCACAAGCAGGGCAGGGGAGCTGTGGGGAAGGGCAGAGAGTCCTGGTGAGAGCTTCCAGATGTTCCCACCCACACCTGCATAGGGGAACATCTCTCTCCATACCCATAGCTCTACCCCATGGGTGCATTTGCTGCCCTGCTACAAGTGGCTGCACCATCCTGCCCCAGGTTTGTCAAGGTATTCCTAGCCAGGATCAGGAGACAGAGGGTTAAGAACAGGACAATGAGGGACAATTCTCAGCCAAGCCTGGATGAGTTCTCCCTCTCTGTCCTGTTCACAGCCAGACCCAACAGCACAAAAGGAGTCACCTGGTGAGGTTCCACCCATCCCCTTGGAAAGGTACCAGGGTGCAGGGAGAGGAATCCACACTGCACCTGAGGAAGGAGGTTGGAAGTTGCTACTTAGCGTTCATTGCCTTTGATCCTCTGGGGACACAGCAAGCATGGGAAGTATCCAAAACTTCTCAGAGCAGAGATTTCCAGGCTACCTGCTGCAGTTCCATGAACACCAAGGCCAGAGCTTGGCTAGCTCTGTGCCCTGGGCAGGTGAGATCAGTTGCATCCCTCTCTGGCATTGTTCCTTGCATTCCACAAGAGCTCCTGTGAGTGTTTTTCAGGCTCTGCATGGGCAGACAGGAGCTCAGACCTCTATGACAGAAGGTGTCTTCTGTTTTTGTGGACTGAGCTGTGCTAGCCCACCTAGAATCCCTCCCCAGATTAACCAGACACACTAAACATGAAAGGAGCACAGAGACACTAGGTCATGGCTGTATCTCACACATCTTAACGTGAAGAAACCCACTCTAGTGAGTGTAGACACACAGGCTGATCTGCTGTACCTGAAAAAGTTTTTAAGTAGTTTGTCTGGGAATGCAGGCCTAAGATGTCAGCTCAGAGGAGTAAGTCATGAATACTACCCATGTTTTAGATGGAAAAGTTTCCTGGGTGTTGTGTCTGCATAAGGAGCATTTCTGTGCACCAACATGTGTCTTGGCAGGAAGCCATCAGCCATATTCTGAGGCTGTGAAAGGGCATATAACTAAGACTAGCACAGTCCTAAGTATGACTTCTCCATATCCAATTTACAAGCGGTACTTGTCCGCATCACACAGAATGCCATCACACAGAATGACCCACATTGTGTCCCCCACAGCTGAGTAGTACAGTCACATAAACATCTCTGTCACCTTCACTATCCTTCAGATGTAAGAGCAAGCTGGCAAAACAAAGCTGTGAGTTGTTGGGGGTGGGGGACATCTCTCAACTGAAACAACTGCTTGGACAACAGTTCATTGAGATGTGTTCAACTGCTACACTGCGGGGAGGAGACCGGTTGGTTGTCCCATTTTTGTTTAAAACCAGTATGTTTTAAAGCTAAGACTAGTGGAGTACCAGAATTAGAGCATGGGCATAGCTTTTTGGCTATCTGTTCTACCCCTTATGCTCTCACTTCTCTTTCCTTTACGGTAAACCTCCCCTGCCATACCTACTTTAGAGTTCTTCTCTATTTGTTAGCATGCCTGACTGCAAAGACTCTGTTGCACGACTTTGTCAAATATTTCCCATCCTTTATCGGTAGTCCTCATTCATCAAAGACAGTTCTCCGGCAATCAGAAAAAGTTCTGTCTGCAACACAAAGCATGCAGCCAGGTGTTGATCCACTGGATGAGTTCTTTTCCACTCAAACCTTTCCAATTCAGGCCCTCACAACCTTACTTCACCCCAGAGCTCTTTAGTCACTCTAGAAACACTTTGGGCATTATGATTGGTGCCCACACCAAAAAGCAGCCAAGGGTAATACTCCAAAGGCAGGACAAGCTCGACAGTCCCTCTGCAACTTATTGCATTTGCCCTCTGGCAAACAAGAAACCTCCTGAGACATCAGGTCAGGTTAGCAGACTGGTGCTTAAGATTCCTAAGAGAGGGAGTCTCCTAAAGATGTCATAGGTCTTTTCTCCTTCATGGCAGAAAAATGATTTGAGCACAGCTGACTCTGATAAATTCCCTAACGCATCTCTTTGTCCTCACCAGTTCCCAGGCACCAGCACCTGTTCTGAAGTTGAAGTCTGCAGGTGGAGCAGAAGCCTTTTTTCTATTGCCAGAAGTCACCAACTTCCAGCCTTCCCCACCTTGACTGCCTCCCTCTGCTACCTGGTTGGCCATGGTCTCCAACTGTCCTGCCTTGCTTGCTCTGTGTAGCTTAAGCTCTTGTCACCACCAACACAGCACTGGATGCAGATCCCCTCAAGGTTTCCCTGCACAAGGTGGGCAGGATTTCTCTGCATTTCTCCCTGGACACAAAGCTAATGTTCTTCTGAGCTCCTTAACACTGAGGAGGGGAGAGGCAACCTAGCCTGCAGGGACAGGCAGTGCTGAGGAACTCCAATTGTTGGTATGTTGCATTATACAAAATTTCAAAACTGGAGTGAAACAGTCCTTTTTGGTCTCTGAAATCTGCAGTAGCAGAACATGATCTTTTGAGGGTCAGGAAACAAAGTGCACAGGAAACAGGAGCTGCATCTCAGTGCCTGCTGCTGAGGCACCTCTTAACCCGGGAGCTGTCACTGCTCTGCTGAAGTTAAGCCCTTTCTGGCCTGGGGAACCTGCAGCTCTGTGGTGCTCATGGACAGAGAAGGGAAAGGGCCCCTGCCATGACCACCACATCTTGTTGTCATGAGAGCCAGGTATGTATAAACAGATGTGTTCATGCTCACCTGCATGGAATTGCATGCAGATTTGTCCATACCATGCATTCAAATAAATTTATCATACACATAAGTGCATCCATCAAGAAAAAATGCCTACACATGACCACCTGTGGATTAGGCACAACCCTGGCAGGGCTGGAGCACCCCACAACATCTCAAGGCCCAAAACATGGATTGGTTGGGAATCCCCAGACATGGCCTAGAGAGTGGAGGAAGACAAGCAGCCTAGGAAATCTCTCCCGAGGTTGGTGTTAGAAGGAGAAATGTTGAACCTCAGCAGTGCAGTCCACCTGCTGAGAGAAGAAGGTGGAAGAGAAAGACCAGTAACAATCAGAAAGGGCTGTGAGGGAGAGAGGGAAAAGGACATGGCACGTCCTCACATATGGGAACCCTTGGGTGTCTGCTCAAGGATTGCAGGGCTGAGAGGAGCTTGGTCTTTCCTGCCAACGGGGCTGAAAACAACCCCCCAGGACTGCCGCAGGCCAGTGTCCCTAGTCTGTACAGGACCCCTCCAGCAATTGGTGTGAGTGTTCTGCCCGCAATGACAAGTTCCTGTCCCAGAAATTTTAGGAACTCTCATTCCAACACTCAAAACAAACATCCATGAGAGGATGAGCATGGCATTAACAAGAAAATGAAAAGGCACCAGGAAACACAGCCTGTATCATTAGCTGGGATGTCTTACATTTCAGAACAGCTTGTTAGAAAATTATTAATCCTGCTAGAGCTACCTCTGGGCCTGGGGCAGTGCAGGACCAGTATAAAAGCCAATGCAGGTCCTTGGTCTTTCATCCACTTCACTCTCCTTCTTCTCCTTGGGAACCAGGTGAGTCTGAAGTCCCTTCTCCTTCTCCTGCTCCTACAGAATGAAGCCGTGTCTCAGTGGACATGTCAGATAATACCTGCTCTGTCCCATACTGGGGCTTGGGGCTGCCTGTCCTAGGAGGGGAAGCGGGGAGAAGGTCTGGCATGGCGAGGGGCTGGGGCTGGGCTGAGGGGACTCTTGGGCTCTTGGCTAGGCAAGAGCTTTCCTGGGCCTGGCTGTCTTTGCACAGTGCCCGGGGGGACAGGCAAAGTGATGCGTGTGCCTCCCTGCACAGCCTCCAGCAACCCGCCCAGCACGTGCCTTGGCTCCCTCGTGGTGGGCGGACAGGCTGCTCCTCACATGCCCCCATGCTCTTCCCTGCCTCTCTCCCAGGTGCACCTCCAGCCTCAAGACATGTCCTGCTACAACCCGTGCCTGCCCTGCCAGCCCTGCCAGCCCTGCGGCCCCACCCCACTGGCCAACAGCTGCAATGAGCCCTGTGTCAGGCAGTGCCAGAACTCCAGCGTCGTCATCGAGCCCTCCCCCGTGGTGGTGACCCTGCCCGGCCCCATCCTCAGCTCCTACCCGCAGAACACCGTTGTGGGATCCTCCACCTCCGCTGCCGTGGGCAGCATCCTCAGCTCTCAGGGAGTGCCCATCAACTCCGGGTGCTGTGACCTCTCTGGCATTTACAGCCGCTACTGCGGCAGGAGGTGCCCCCCCTGCTAAAGCTATTGGTGACTTCCCACAGAAGGACACCCAGGTAGCTAGAAGATTATGCTGGTCTGAGCACAGAGCGTTGGGTCATCACTTTCAGAGGGGCTCAGCATCCACGGCTGCACCTGCAAAGGAAGACAGGAAGAGGTACACCTGGGCTCTCTGAAAACATGGCCCATGTATAACTTGCCTGCTTCACACTCTTTTTTCTCTCTCTTTTCTCTGTTGTCTTCTGCTCCCCAGGGCAATGGGTTTTTACAAAGCCAGTCCTGGAGGGATCTGCTGCCCCCCTCCCTTTGTGGTGTAGGCAGTTGGACACCTTTTGGGAACCCTACTTTGGCACCAGGGCACAGACTCTTGAGTGATCTGGTGCTCCCTGCATCAGAGACTCCACTTGTTTACCTCATTTCCCTCTTCTAAATCATTAAAATTCTGCTGCAACCCAACATTAGCCTCGGTGTGTCCTTCCCTCTCAGGATGTTCTCACAAGCTACCCAGGGACGAAAGCATTGTTCTGGTCAAATCAACATTATGTAAGGGCACAAGGGCACCCTTCCCTATTCTTAGAGGAAGGCGGGGTTGGGTCACACTGCACTGGGAAGCTTTGTGCAGTGTCCCTTGGACCTGAAGATGTTGCCAGCTGCCCAAATGACAGTGGCCACCAGGGATTGCCTTGCTGCATCTCTGCCCAGAAATGCCTCCTCAGGCTTGGAGTATGTCCTACAGATGGGAAGCCGGTCTTCTGCTGACCTCTAGTGGGGAGCTGGCGGCCTGCAGGAGGCCATGGAGTAGGTCAGCAGCTACACAAGCTGTTGGGAAGACAGTTCCTCCTGCTCTGAGTGGAGCTGTGTTGGAGGAGTAGGCTCAGACAGAAGATTGCCCTGAAGGACAGCAGGAATGGGATTGGGTGAATAGCCTCAGGAACAGCCACCAAGTAGGAGCGTGGCCACCTTCCATGGGCACAGATAATAGGAACAAGGTCCCCATGCAACACCATGATCACCTGGCGCAGCACCTGGCTTCACCCAGCTGTTGCACAGACAGGTAGGGCTGAGGTGATTCACAAGTCAGTTTTGGCCAGGGCACAGTAAACCACACACTCAAGTCCCAATTCCGTGTGAACCCAACACCCCCATGGGTCAGGGCAGATCCAGGACCACAACCAGCTACCAAACTACCACAGCTGCTCTGTGGTACCTGATGGTCCCCAAGTATAGAGTAGCTTTCCTTGGGAACAGGCCCTCTAAGGCCTCATCAATGCCAGGACTCAGTTCTGATCCTGAAAGACTCTGTGTGAGAGTAGGTCCCCCTACCTCACCTTGGGATGTGGTGGTTACAGTGGGACATGTTTCTGCACTCAGCAACATCTGTGAGCTGTCTCTCTGGGGCAGCTCTAGGTTCAAAAGTGGTCTCACTAGCTTTGACTGATGTTCCTGGGCACTGGTTGAAACAACAGCTCCAGCACATCAGCATAATTGAGCTGGAGGAGTCTCAGAGGGAAGACTGTAGCTATCTAGGTCTGGGGCTGTGGAAATCAGCTTACCACAGGCAGGAAGTTGAAACCAAGCCAGAAGGTTTTTTCCTCTGCTGGAGGTCCCTCATCTATATGCTGGCCTATCCCGTGGACAGCAAGTAGTCTCTCACTGCCCAAGGGCAAAGAGGTAATGACCCTCTCTGGGGCACAAGGTTGCCAGTGGTTCCCATTCTACTGTGTCCTTCCTATCTACTCTTTTTCAAAACTGTGCCTTTCCTTGGCAGACCTGTGCCTCACTCCACAACACATTCAAGGCCAAGGGCCGCAGTGGTTCCTAGAAGTGAGCCTGGAGATGTGCATATCGAATGTCTCCTGTCTGTCCACACCATCAGGAAATCAACCTGTGGTCAGGGGCTGCAGGCTGAGTCTGAACATTACCCAAAAATGTTCCATTTGGTTAATTTAGAAGAGGTAACATGGCCAGCATTAGATGTTTTTTCTCTGAATTTAGATTTGGAGATTGGGCTTAGCTCAACTGTTACATTAGTGATTCAGTAGCCAAAAATCAAACCCACAAGTCCCCAGGTCCTAAGGCACTAGACACCCACCCAGTAACCCTTGTGAGCTGTGATCTACAGTCTTTGGAAACCCAAAATATATTCTCACTCCAAACCCATGCAGGAATTCCCAATTTTGCAACATTACTCCACAGCTTCTTGTCAGTGCTGAGCTGATGGCAACAGGGTATGGGGTTGTGGGGGCATTACAGGAAGTTGAGCTTTCCAGGGTCCCATGACCCTCTGTCTCCACACAGATTGCACAACAGATTCAAGTCATTCACTCACTTCTGCTGTTCGTGTTCATGTCACTCCATCTGGCTCACTTGTGTTGTTCATGTCCACTGAGTTTGCGGTAAGGTCATATGGCTTCACTATTAATGCCCACATCTAGGTATTCTTTCCTATGATACTTGAAAATTTCTTTCTAGTCCTCAGGGCTGGCAGGGCAGGCACAGCTTGTAGCAGGACATGTTGCGGGGCTGGAGGTGCACCTGGGAGAGAGGCAGGGAGGAGCCCCCTCATCTCCAGGTGATGATTAAAATGCTGGCACCCCTGAAGCATCCACAATCCCGTGGAACTCCTGAAGACACTGTTGTGTTTGAAATAGGGGCTCAGGCACACCAAGGCCCATCGGACCAGGTGAGATTCCCCTCACACCATCTCCATTGCTCTGCTACTGGGTACCCTCTTGCCCTCGAGTCGAAGGGATGGTGATCTGTGGATGAGACCACGTGGGAGCAGGACACCTGAAGCATCTGTGGCTGTGGTTATGTCAGTGCCGCAGCAGATATACCTCTGAAGGGATTGTGGCCCAAGGATAAGTCCATGCTGCAGCAGGTACACCTTGAAGCGTAAGTGGCTGTGCATAAGACCATGCTGGAACACCTCAAAGCGTCTGTGGCCGTGGATAAGCTTATGCTGCAACAAGTATACCCCTGAAGAGACTGTGGCTCACAGATAAGGTCACACTGCAGCAGGTACACCTCTATGGGACTGTGGTCTGTGCATAAGTCCATGCCAAAGCAGGGGCAATGGGTGGAATTCATTCCAATGTTAAACTCTATCATCTGGCCCAAAAGGACCAGGGGTGGACATTGTAACAGACATGCCTTTAAATTTTTGTAACCCATGATTTGAGTTACGGACTGTTACAGGAAGTACTATAGCAGGAACCACTTGAACCAATGGAGGACAAGCCTCACAAGAAGAAGTGCAAGTGCAGCCGTGGCCCAACTTGAGCTGGCTTTAGTGTCCAGCAACTCCACGCAACATACCACCTCTCCTGTCCTGAGTGACCACTGTAACAGATGGAGCCCAAAGTCATGGACTAAATTAACTCAATGGACATTTACGGACATTTAACAGACATTATACAGGGGTGGTCCATAGACTAAGGGTCCACAGACTATATACAATGTCTGTGTATATATCAAAAGATGGGAAGAGGGGGTGGCGGTTAATGAGGATGTGTTGGATAGTGTGGGACTTGAGCATGATGTAAATGGTATGGAATAAAGGGTGGAGAATGTACTGGGTTTGGCTAGGATAGAGTTAGGTTTCTTCATAGTAGCTGGTACGGGGCTATGGTTTCAGATTTGTGCTGAAAGCAGTGTAGATAATACAGGGATATTTTAGTTATTGCTGAGCAGTGCTTACACAGCATTGAGACCTTTTCTGTTTCTCAGATTGCCCTGCCAGCGAGTAGGCTGGGGGTCCACAAGAAGTTGGGAGGGAACACAGCTGGGACAGCTGACCCTAACTGACCAAAGGGATATTCCACACTATATGACATCATGCTCAGCAATAAAAGCTAGGCGAAGAAGGAGTAAGTGGGGGGTATGTTCGGAGTTATGGTATTTCTTTTCCCAAGTAACCATTACATGTGATGGAGCCCTGCTTTCCTGGAGATGGCTGAACACCCGCGTGCCGATGGAAAGTAGTGAATGAATTCCTTATTTTGTTTTGTTTGCACATGCAGCTTTTGCATTATCTATTAAACTGTCTTTATCTCAACCCATGAGTTTTCTCATTCTTACCTTTCTGATTCTCTCCTGCATCCCACTGAAGGGGCAGTGAGCGACCGGCTGTGTGATTAAACCATGACAGACTGCCAAAAGAAGGCTGCATTAGAGCCTCAGCCAGAGTTGCTTACAGCAAGATGTCCTGTTCAGTGAGAGCCTGGATCATGCCTCACTCCTGATCCTGTCCTACAAAACTATCAGGAAGAAAAACTGCTGCACTTTTCACCCAAATGCCTTCCTGTGGTCAGCTCCCACAGAGTGGGAGCAAATTTATGCAGATGGTCACAGGGGTGAGCAAACACACAGAAAATCTCCTTCCCACCCCAGGTGATTTCCCCTTCTTGGTTTCAGGGCTACAGTTTCCACTGAAGCAGCATGCCTTAGATTCTTCAGAAATGCCCCCTCTGGGCAGATTCTGTGATCTGTTCACAGAGACTCACAAGACTCAGTTGCTACCTGATAGGATAACAACTGGGGAGAACTTGTCCTCTCCTTTGCTGGTTCCAGATCCTAGTGTGAAAGTTAGAGCTCTGGTAGGTGTGGGTGGTCTGGAAGGTGTCTCTCTCCCACTGTGACTAGGCCCTTTTTCTGGGTGACAGTGGTCTGGTCCATGGTGTCTGGAAAAAAGCAAGAGACAGCAGCAGTGCAAGGAAAGACTCCAGGAAGCAAACCTAGAGGTGTGATGCAAGCTCTTGTGGAAGAAGGTTTCCTGTTCTTTGCTCTTCAGCAAGGTGGTGAGAGCACGAGCTCTCAATTCTCAGCTCAGTGTGGTCCCACAGTGTAATAATGACCACCACTTCGTGTCAGGATGCCCCTAGAGGACAACTCTATTGTGCCCCGCTCCCAGATTCCTGCTGTCTTGTTGCTCAAAGATCCCAGGAAACAGCCTGTTGTGTCTGGCCCTCGTGCTGGGACCCACGGAGCAGCTGAGAAAGTTTCATCCTGCTTACAATTTCCTGTCAGGCAGGATGGTTCCTGGGTACCAGTATCCACAAATCAAAACCAGAGTGGAGGAAAGAGGGGTCTTTGGCAGTTTCAACATATAAGAAGAAATCAGTGGCCACAGCATGCCTCATTGTATGTGCAGTCAGAACAGAGAGTAGGACTGCCCATTAATGTTAATAGGATGAGGGCGACTGCACCTTCGAAATACTCACTGAATTTGTGTTGCCAGGGCAGAAATTTTGACAGCAGTAGAGGAGAGAACTCCCTCAGGGACACAGCTGTGAAACATTGGCCCAAGTGGATCAGAAGAGAGAGGCAGAGAAAAATGAATGGAGGGAGAAAGGGAGCAAGGAAGCAAAGGATGGGGAAAGAAAAGCAGAAGTTAGTCTGCAATGGTCTGGCCCCATGGCCACATCCCAGGCAGTGCTTGCTGCTCCCGTTATGGCTCTGTCAGAAAGGCCCAGATACAACTAGGCTGAGTCAGACCACAGGGGCATTGACATGAATCAGGGTGCCAGTCCTGTGCAACAAAGGGAGCAGGAGTGGACTTCTCAGGAATTGGCAACCCCATTCCCCAGAAGAGAAGCCCTGCATCCTTTGGGCCTCAGGGCCAGTCTCTGATGAATTCCCTGATGTGTCTTTTTGTCCTACCAGTGCCCAGGTGAGGGCACGTTTTCTGAAGGAGCAGTTCTGCAGGTAGAGCAGCAGCCATCCTCACACATGGGAATCCTTGGATATCTGGTCAAGGATTTCAGTGCTGGAAGGAGCTTGGCCTTCCCTGCCAATTGGGCTGAAAATAATCCCACAGGAGTGCCCCAGGCCAACGTCCCCAGCATGCAAGGGAACCCTCCAGCACTTCGGACACACCTTATAATAGCAATGAGGTGTTCCTGCCATGGAAATTCTTGGAATACTCATTCCAGCCCTCAGAATAAATATCCATGGGAGAATGAACATGGCATAAAAACAGGAATCAAAAGATAGCAATGAAGGAATCTGAAACACAGGCCATATCATTAGCTGGGATGTTTTGCAACTGAGCATCTCAGGAAATTATTACTTCTACAAAGGATTCCTCTAGGCCTGGAGCAGTGCAGGACCAGGCCAATTCTTCACTCTCATCTATTTCTAGGGAAATGTGGACCCTCTCTGAAACGAAACAGGAGACCTGGTTACCCGGGATATGGAGAAGGCTGAGGTACTCAGTGACATTTTTTGATTCAGTCTTCCCCGGCAAGTGGTCAAACTTCACCACCCAAGCCACAGAAGGCAAAGGCAGAGACTGGGAGAATGAAGAACCGCCCACTGCAGAAGAAGATCAGGTTCAAGACCATCTAAGGAACTTGAAGGTACACAAGTCCATGGGACCTGATGAGATCCATCCGCGGATCCTGAGGGAACTGGCGGATTAAGTTCCTAAGCCACTATCCATCATATTTGAGACATGGCAGTCCTGTGAAGTTCCCATTGACTGGAAAAGGGGAAACATAACCCCTATTTTTAAAAAGGAAGACCTGGGGAACTACAGGCCAGTCAGTCTCACCTCTGTGCCTGGGAAGATCATGGAACAGATCCTCCTGGAAGCTATGCTAAGGCACATGGAGAACAGGGATGTGATTCGAGCCAGCCAGCATGGCTTCACCAAGGGCTAGTCTGCCTGACCAACCTAGTGGCCTTCTATGATGGAGTGACTACATCACTGGACATGTGAAGGGCTACAGGTGTCGTCTATCTGGACTTCTATAAGCCTTTGACACAGTCCCCCACAACATCCTTCTCTCTAAACTGGAGAGGTATGGATTTGATGGGTGGACTGTTTGGTGGGTGAAGAATTGGTTGGATGGGTGCATCCAGAGGGTAGTGGTCAACAGCTCAATGTCCAGATAGAGATCAGTGAAAGTGGTGTCCCGCAGGGGTCCGTATTGGGACCAGTACTGTTTAATATCTTCATCAATGACATAGTGGGATCGAGTGCACCCTCAGGTTTGCATATGACACCAAGCTGAGTGGTGTGGTTGACACACCTGAGGGATGGGACGCCATCCAGAGGGACCTGGACAAGCTCAAGAATTGGGCCCGTGTGAACCTCATGAGGTTCAACAAGGCCAAGTGCAAGGTCCTGCACTTGGGTCGGGGCAAACCCTGGTATCAATGCAGGGTGGGGGATGAAGGGATTGAGAGCAGCCCTGCCGAGAAGGACTTGGGGGTACTGGTGGATAAAAAGCTGGACATGAGCTGACAATGTGCGCTCGCAGCCCAGAAGGCCAACTGTATCCTGGGCTGCATCAAAAGAAGCATGGCCAGCAGGTCGAGGGAGGGGATTCTGCCCCTCTGCTCTGCTCTGGTGAGACCCCCCCTGCAGTGCTGCGTCCAGCTCTGGAACCCTCAGCACAAGAAAGACATGGGCCTGTTGGAGCGGGTCCAGAGGAAGCCCACAAAAATGATCAGAGGGATGGAACACCTCTCTTCGTAGGAAGAAAGTCTGAGAGAGTTGGGGTTATTCAGCCTGGAGAAGAGAAGGCTCTGGGGAGACCTTATTGTGGCCTTTAAAATACTTAAAGGGGGCTTATAAGAAAGATGGATACAAACTTTTTAGCAGGGCCTGTTGCGACAGGACAAGGGGGAATGGTTTTAAACTAAAAGAGGGTAGATTTAGACTAGATATAAGGAAGAAATTTTTTACAATGAGGGTGGTAAAACACTGGAAGAGCTTGCCCGGAGAGGTGGTAGATGCCCCATCCCTGTAAACATTCATCAGCATGGCGATGTCATGCTGGACACGTACTACAAGCCACCTGATGAAGGAGAGGAAGTAGACAAAGGCTTCTTCAGGCTGCTAGAGGAAGCCTCACAATCACAGATCCTCATTCTCCTGGGTGACTCTCCCTGCTCCCCCTGATACCTGCTGAAAGGGCAACACAGTGGATCACAAGCAACTCAGGTGATATCTGCAGTGTATTAAAAACATTTTTTTAATGCAGGTGATCCACTGATCACTGACTGGGGTAAATTATCTGCTCTACCAGTTGCTCACCTAAAAGGAAGAAATGGGTGAGGGTATGAAGTCTGAAGGCAGCTTTGGCTGCAGTGAACAGCAGATGGGTGGAGTTTAAGATCCTGAGAGAAGTGGGTAAGACGAATAGTAGCATCAGAACCATGACAGCAGACTTCATCTGGTTCAGGGATCTACTTGTCAGCAGATGGGCTAACCAGGAGGAATACAGAGACATTGGTTTTACCACATCCCTAAACCCAGGGCAGAATCTGCAAAAAGGAAGCATTACCCACGGAGAAGAAAGATTAAGATAGGGAGCACACAAGCAAATTGGACCTACACAAGTCCAGGGAAGCAGACGGGATATAAGGTCAATTTTTTATCTTATTTAAAAACTGGTCATATCTTAGGATAGGTCTAAAGCGTCTTAAATACTTCTCAAATGCTTCCTATGAAAACTAAACCTCTCACCATCCAACACCAACTCCCTATGCAGTCTGGATTCCCCGTAAATAAGTAAATGGTGAAACAGAGATTTACGAGTGTCACAACAGTGAAGGGGCCTTCTCCACTCAACCTGATTCCTCTATGATTCCAGGACGCACTGCAGAAAGAATGAGGTGCTCTGAAGACATCCCGTGTGTGACCTGTGTTTAGCACTGATCTCAAGGTGGATTTATGACAGACCTGTTTCCACTGGAGTCTCTGACGTAACAGGTGTGAATGCTGCTGGCCACAGTTAGGGCTAGGGGCCCTCTCAGATACCTTCATCTTCCTTCCTGCGTCCATTTGCTCTCCATATCCATACAGGCCACTGCATCATGTCCCCAAATCTTCCTGACAGGAACACGTGGGTGTGTGGGGTACTCAGTGACATCTCACAGCAAAGGAGGCACCAGCAGGCATGTGAGCAGCTGTCTCCCCTTGACCTCTCTGTTCCTCATGCTGTAGATGAGTGGATTGATGAGAGGTGTGAGGACTGTGTAAAAAAAGGAGAACATTTTGCTGAGCTGTCTCAATGCTGCTGTTCTGGGCAGCATGTAGACAATGATGAGGGTCCCATAGAAAACAATGACCATAGTGAGGTGAGAGGAGCAGGTGGAAAAGGCCTTGTGCTTCCCCAGGCTGGATGGGATCCTCAGGATGGCAGCTATGATGCAGACATAGGATGCCAGAGTGAAGAGAAATGGGAAAACTACATCCAGGAAAGACAGTATGATAATAAGAATTCTGATCATCCCAGTGTCACTGCAGGAGAGTTCTAGCAACGGAGCTTCTTCACAGAAGAAATGGTCAATTGCACTGGGGCCACAGAACCTTTGGCGAGATATGAAAGATGTGATTCCTGTAGAAATTAGCAGTCCCACAACCCATGACCCAGCCACCAGTTGGAGACATACTTTCCAGTTCATGCAGCTTGCATAAAGCAGGGGTTGACATATGGCCACATACCGATCATAGGACATGGCAGCCAGCAGGTAACACTCAGAAGTTGCAAAAGTGCCGAAGAAGAAAAACTGTGCCATGCATCCCTGCATAGAGATGGTCCTGTCTCCAGTCAGGAAGCTGGCTAGCAGCCTGGGCAGGATGGTGGAGCTGTAGCAGGTCTCTAGGCTAGACAGATTCACCAGGAAGAAGTACGTGGGTGTGTGGAGATGCGGGTCTGTGACCACCAGCACAATGATGAGGATGTTCCCAACCATGGTCACTGTGTATACGGTCAGACAGAGGAGAAAGAGAGGTGTCTGGAGCTCACGGGCATCCCCCAGTCCCAGCAAGAGGAACTCCATCAGCAATGTCTGGTTGTCCCATTCCCCTCTCTCCATGCTGTGTTGTAGAGCTTTCTTTTTTCCACTTGCCAGGCAGGAGAGCTGTAAGATCAAGCTCTTGGTGATGTGTTGTTTCACAAAGGAGTTGTGGAGGCAGCTTCTTCTAAAAAAAGCATGGACGTTCACACACACCTGAGAGTTTCCATATTCTCTGTAAGAAAAAGGAGAGAAGAGGAGAGGAGAGGAGAGGAGAGGAGAGGAGAGGAGAGGAGACGAGACGAGACGAGACGAGAGGAGACGAGACGAGACGAGACGAGACGAGATGAGACGAAGGGGAGGGGAGGGGAGGGGTGAGGTGGGGAGGGGAGGGGAGGGGAGAGAAATGCAAAGCAAGGCAAGGCCCATGTATAAGAGCCCAATCTATCATCACACAGGAGAAAAGCAGCCCTGCTCAGCATGGTGCTGTGCAACAGATGCTGCCCGGTCTCTGGCTGGGCGCTGGGTGGCCAGAGAAGTCGACCAGGGCACCAGGGCACCAGGGCACCTTTTGCCCTGCTGGAGATGGCTGTGAGGGTTGTGTCCCTGGCTGCCTCCTTTGCCTCCTTGTGCCCGAGCACTACAGTTACCGTTCTGGGAACGGTCAGCAGGTTTCTACTTGCCTGTCTTAGGTGCACGGCTCCCCTTGGGCAGCTGTCGCGAATGAGTGGTTTAGAGGCCGCTTAAAGAATCAACGTCAAAGAAATTAGCAGAAAGTGATTTTAAAAGAGATTTATAAAGGTGCGACCTAATAGAATTCGATGGCTAGGTTAACTCTATTACTTATTACATGGGTGAAATATATAAAGGAAAATCATCTAAGGGTTTATATTTCAGGGACAGTCTAGGTTTCATTGACAATTTAGCAACACTTAATAATCAACTAATCATTAACAAACTTTAGTAATACCTAATCATTAACTAATTCAATATTTGCAAAGTGAGTTAGTAAGTCTACTACAATCACAACTTAATTACAGATTATGCTTACTATTAGTTCACACACACACAGAGAAAAATATATATATAAAAAAAAATACAGAAGGTATACCTGTTAGAAATTCCCCTCGATTTCAGTGAAGAAATATTCACGTCGATACAGTCAAGGAGTACTCAACTGCCGGACTTCAGTACACCAAGGCTGAGGTTTCATGGAAATTTCTGAGAAAAACAGGCAGCCCAGATCAACAAGTGGCCCAGAGAAGAAAGGGGGGCTATGAATGTATGACCACAGCAGCCTGGCCTGGAGTTTTACCAGAGGCAGCAGTTTACCAGAGGGCATGAGAGCCTGTGAGGATGTTCAAGGCCCTTGTGAGCGAGAGGATTTGCAAAGGCCGAGCTGAGGCCTGGCTGCAGCAGTTGGAAGCTCCCAGCACTGGAAAACGTGGTCCTGGCACTGGGGAGGCTGTGGCCCAGCGCAGGTGGCAGCTTGATTCCCTTAGTTTGGCCGAGCCAGTGCTTTAACCACTAGGCGATGAGAGTGGAAAAGCTCCCTGGGGCAGAGGTGGGAGCTCCCAGGCAGCCCTCAGCGTGTTTTGCTCCACCCTTTGGGCTGAGGTTTGGAGGCGGCTTGGAGCTGGCAGAGGGAGGAGAACACGGGATCTGGCAAGCTTCAGCTCCTGCTTCCTGGGAGCTCCCTGGGCCCCTTGTTGGGTGGAGAGCATGACACGGTTCAGGGTTACCTGACAGCCTTGGTGGGACTGGCAGAGGCTGGTGAGACAGGGGTGTCAGGCTGGGGAGGAGCAGGGCAGTGGGTCAGTGGGACTGTCAGCGCTGGAGAGGGAAGAGGGGAGTCCTGACCCTCTGGCAAAACCAGCAGCTCTCCTTTTGGGAGAGCGGAGGCCGCCGATGGCACGTGGCAAGGATGGGAGACGTGTGGTGAGTAACGGGCGAGAAAGGGGGAACGAGACTCTTTGCGCATCTCTTTGGCAGACAACACAAACCCTCCCATGTGCAGTTTCTACATGCATACCTAGAGAGACAGAGAGTGAGCTGTCAGGAAACAGACCTGACACCTGCACTTAGAAACTCCGCCTCTTCCAGCTGTGCTGGAGGAATGCTGGCAGCCTGACTGGGGAGAGACAAGATCCCCGCAAGACCTCCAGAGAGCACAAAGTCAGCACGAGGAGAGCTGACATGCTGCAGAAGCACCGGCTTGTCGTTGGAAGCCAGAAAGGGAGGTGGGCGAGGAATAGCCCACCTCTCTTCCTCGGCTGAGGGAGAGGGAGGTTGTAGCTGGAGATGCCTTGTGGCCAGAGGTGCACGGGGGAGAGATGGCAGGGAGGAGCACGGGGGCATGTGAGGAGCAACCTGTCACCCAACCACCACCCCCACTACCACACCTGCCACAGGGAGAGGGGCCCTCCTGAAGCAGGAGCCGCCAGCCAGGGAGGGCTCACGGGTGCTGCTGGATGCAGAAGCAGCTCCCAGTGCCAGCACCACCCACGAGTGCGGCCGGGGAAATGGACTCCTCACTCGGGCAATGGTTGGGCTCCCCATCATCTGCAGGGCGTGCTGAAAGGCTGAGGAGGGCATTTGTGTACCGGGATGCAGCGAGGCAGGCCCTGAGGGCTGCTGGCCCTGCAGGAGCCAGGGACATCTTCCTCAGCTGCAAGGGACGGTGTCTTGAAAGGAGCCCATTGCCTGGGTCTCACCCTCCCCTTCCTCCGGGAATGCCAACGGCTCTCCTTTGTGCCTGCAAGATCTCCCCAGAGCGACACCTTTCTCTCTGGCAGCCAGGGAGAGCGTCCGGAGAGAGAAGGACCACGCAGAGGCCCAGGCTGGGATGCAGCAGAACTTTAATGAGTTGAAAGAGGGAAAGGGGTTCCTCTGAGTGAGGGCCACGGTGCGGGGAACACCAGGGCTAGCTGGGAGTCTTTGAGCCTTGGCCAGGGTGGAGTTTGCACCCGGCGTCTGCCTGCCTGCCCGCCTGCCTGTCCCCGAGAGGGAAAGGGGCAGCAGGTCCTTCCTCGCATGGGGCTTAGCAGGTGCTCAGAGCCCAGGGGAGCAGAAGACAACAGAGAAGAGACAGAAGAGGGAGTGAGAAACAGGCAAGTTAGACAAGGGCCATGTCTTCAGAGAGGCACGCCTCTTCCTGCCTTCCTTTGCAGGTGGAGCCGTGGATGCTGAGCCCGTCTGAAAGCGGAGGCCAGGATTCTGTGCTCAGTCCATTACCGTCTTCTGGGTTCCTGGGGGTCCTTGTGTGGGGCCGCCTGCGGCAGCTCTAGCAGGGGAGGCATGGTCTCCCGCAGTAGCGGCTGTAAATGCCAGAGAGGTCACAGCACCCGGAGTTGATGGGCACTCCCTGACAGCTGAGGATGCTGCCCACGGCAGCGGAGGTGGAGGATCCCACAACGGTGTTCTGCGGGTAGGAGCTGAGGATGGGGCCGGGCAGGGTCACCACCACGGGGGAGGGCTCGATGATGACGGTGGAGTTCTGGCACTGCCTGACACAGGGCTCGTTGCAGCTGTTGGCCAGCGGGGTGGGGCCGCAGGGCTGGCAGGGCAGGCACGGGTTGTAGCAGGACATGTCTTGAGGCTGGAGGTGCACCTGGGAGAGAGGCAGGGAGGAGCACGGGGGCGCGTGAGGAGCAGCCTCTCCGCCCACCACGAGGGAGCCAAGGCACGTGCTGGGTGGGGAGCTGGAGGCTGTGCAGGGAGGCACATGCGCCTCTTTGCCTGTCCCCCCGGGCACCGTGCAAAGACAGCCAGGCCCAGGAAAGCTCTTGCCTAGCCAAGAGCAACAAGAGTCCCCTCAGCCCAGACCCAGCCCCTCTCCACGCCACACCTTCTCCCTGCTTCCCCTCCCAGCAAGGGGCAACGCCAAGCCCAAGTATAGGACAGAGCTTCCAACTCACTTGCTTCCGAAGGAGAAGAAGGGCAGCGAAGCGGATGAGAGAGTGAAGAGCTGGGGTGGCTTTTATACTGGTCCTGCACTGCCCCAGGTCCAGCGGAAGCCTCTGTGGAAGGAATAATTTTCTGAGAAGCTCATCTGAAATGCAAAACGTCCCAGCTAATGATACGGGCTGTGTTTTGGTTTCCTGCACGGCTGCCTTTTCATTTCCTTGTTTGGCCGTACCTGCTCCCCCTTGAAGGCTCCTTTTCAGCGCTGGGGTGGGAGGCCCAAGGATTCCTGGGACAGGAGCGCATCAGTGCCATCAGAAGATGAGTCCCAAGTGCCAGAGGGGTCACGTGCAGGCTGGGGACAGTGGCCTGGGGCACTCGTGTGGGCTTGTTTGCAGCCCCATTGGCAGGACGGGCCCTGCTGCTCCCAGCCCTGCAATCCTCGCCTGGACGGCAAAGGGCTCCCAAGCAGGACGACGTGCCGCATCCCCTTTCTCCCACCCTCCAAGCTCTCTCTGATGGTCACTGGCCATTGCCTCTGCAGGTAGGTGGTCAGCGCTGCTGCTTTTGGCTCTCTTCCTCCTAATGCTGCTCCGGGGATGCATTCGTGTGCCTGTTGGGCCTCCTCTGCTCTCTGGGCTCTCTCTGAGGGTCCCTACCAACACCACCACCATCAGTGTGTCTGAGGCCTTCTCCTGCCCCAGGGTGCTCCAGCCCTGCCCTGCCAAGGGGCTTCCCCGTGTGTCCTCGGGCAAGTCCACAGTTGCTCTTTTGATGGGTGTCATTCCTGAGTTGTTCTCCATCTGCAGGCATCCCTTGGCTTTTCTTGACACAATGCCCACGTGTAACAGCCATAGGTGGAATTACTCTGACAAAACAAGTAATTTGCAGGCGGTAGGTGTGATTGCCTTGATCACAGTGTACATGGCTTCTGTGGTGAATGAATGGCTGCTCTGGAGGTGCAAGGAGGTGCGACCCAGGTCGTGCTTCCTTGAGACTTGGCTGTCGGTGGTGGGGCTCTGTGGGCACCTCATGCTACAGTCAATGGGAGCGCTTGCTGAGCAAAGTCCATCCCACTACAAAGGACTGCTCACGGGGGAAGAGAGCAATGAAGAGGCTTGCCAGCTGCTCTACAGAGACAGGAGGGGAATTCCATCCTCTCCATGTCACCTCCCATTGCTCCAGAAGGGAACTTGCTCCAGCTGGATACTCCCAGTCCTTCCACCATCCTCCATCATCCATTGGCTAAAACCAATCTGTTTCCCAGCTTTGCTCCCTCTTCCCTCATCATCTGCTTCTTCAAGCTGTAGATCAGCAGGTTTAGCACAGCCAGGACTAGCACTGTCACCAACGAACAACAGAATCCACAGGGCTCTTGAGGTTGCAAGGCGCCGCTGGAGATGGTCAGGTCCAACCCTCCTGCTCAGAGCAGGGTCAACCAGAGCAGGTTGATCAGGACACTGCCCCGTGTGGTTTTGACTGTCTCCAAGGACGGAGACTCCACTAGCTGCCTGGGCAACATCTGCTGGGCTTGGCTACCCTGTGAGGCCGTAAAAGGGTTTTTCCTCATGCCTGTGTGGAATTTCCTTGCACACTGCTCCCAGTCTGCACACAAGGGCAAGTAAGCAAGCACTCCTGCCTACACGTGCGCAACTGTGGACTTGCCCGAGGACGCACGGGGAAGCCCCTTGGCAGGGCAGGGCTGGAGCACCCTGGGGCAGGAGAAGGCCTCAGACACACTGATGGTGGTGGTGTTGGTAGGGACCCCCAGAGAGAGCCCAGAGAGCAGAGGAGGCCCAACAGGCACACGAATGCATCCCCGGAGCAGCATTAGGAGGAAGAGAGCCAAAAGCAGCAGCGCTGACCACCCGCCTGCGGAGGCAATGGCCAGTGACCATCAGAGAGAGCTTGGAGGGTGGGAGAAAGGGGACGCGGCACGTCGTCCTGCTCGGGAGTCCTTTGGCGTCCAGGCGAGGATTGCAGGGCTGGGAGCAGCAGGGCCCGTCCTGCCAATGGGGCTGCAAACAAGCCCACACGAGTGCCCCAGGCCACTGTCCCCAGCCTGCACGCGACCCCTCTGGCACTTGGGACTCATCTTCTGATGGCACTGATGCGCTCCTGTCCCAGGAATCCTTGGGCCTCCCACCCCAGCACTGAAAAGGAGCCTTCAAGGGGGAGCAGGTACGGTCAAACAAGGAAATGAAAAGGCAGCCGTGCAGGAAACCAAAACACAGCCCGTATCATTAGCTGGGACGTTTTGCATTTCAGATGAGCTTCTCAGAAAATTATTCCTTCCATAGAGGCTTCCGCTGGACCTGGGGCAGTGCAGGACCAGTATAAAAGCCACCCCAGCTCTTCACTCTCTCATCCGCTTCGCTGCCCTTCTTCTCCTTCGGAAGCAAGTGAGTTGGAAGTTCTGTTCTATACTTGGGCTTGGGGTTGCCCCTTGCTGGGAGGGGAAGCAGGGAGAAGGTGTGGCGTGGAGAGGGGCTGGGTCTGGGCTGAGGGGACTATTGTTGCTCTTGGCTAGGCAAGAGCTTTCCTGGGCCTGGCTGTTTTTGCATGGTGCCCGGGGGGACAGGCAAAGAGGCGCGTGTGCCTCCCTGCACAGCCTCCAGCTCCCCGCCCAGCACGTGCCTTGGCTCCCTCGTGGTGGGCGGAGAGGCTGCTCCTCACGCGCCCCCGTGCTCCTCCCTGCCTCTCTCCCAGGTGCACCTCCAGCCTCAAGACATGTCCTGCTACAACCCGTGCCTGCCCTGCCTGCCCTGCCAGCCCTGCGGCCCCACCCCGCTGGCCAACAGCTGCAATGAGCCCTGTGTCAGGCAGTGCCAGAACTCCACCGTCATCATCGAGCCCTCCCCCGTGGTGGTGACCCTGCCCGGCCCCATCCTCAGCTCCTACCCGCAGAACACCGTTGTGGGATCCTCCACCTCCGCTGCCGTGGGCAGCATCCTCAGCTGTCAGGGAGTGCCCATCAACTCCGGGTGCTGTGACCTCTCTGGCATTTACAGCCGCTACTGCGGGAGACCATGCCTCCCCTGCTAGAGCTGCCGCAGGCGGCCCCGCACAAGGACCCCCAGGAACCCAGAAGACGGTAATGGACTGAGCACAGAGATCCTGGCCTTCGCTTTCAGACGGGCTCAGCATCCACGGCTCCACCTGCAAAGGAAGGCAGGAAGAGGCGTGCCTGGGCTCTCTGAAGACATGGCCCTTGTCTAACTTGCCTGTTTCTCACTCCCTCTTCTCTCCCTCTTTTCTCTGTTGTCTTCTGCTCCCCTGGGCTCTGAGCACCTGCTAAGCCCCATGCGAGGAAGGACCTGCTGCCCCTTTCCCTCTCGGGGACAGGCAGGCGGGCAGGCAGGCAGACGCCGGGTGCAAACTCCACCCTGGCCAAGGCTCAAAGACTCCCAGCTAGCCCTGGTGCTCCCTGCACCGTGGCCCCCACTCAGAGGAACCCCTTTCCCTCTTTCAACTCATTAAAGTTCTGCTGCATCCCAGCCTGGGCCTCTGCGTGGTCCTTCTTTCTCCGGACGCTCTCCCTGGCTGCCAGAGAGAAAGGTTTCGCTCTGGGGAGATCTTGCAGGCACAAAGGAGAGCCGTTGGCATTCCCGGAGGAAGGGGAGGGTGAGACCCAGGCAATGGGCTCCTTTCAAGACACCGTCCCTTGCAGCTGAGGAAGATGTCCCTGGCTCCTGCAGGGCCAGCAGCCCTCAGGGCCTGCCTCGCTGCATCCCGGCACACAAATGCCCTCCTCAGCCTTTCAGCACGCCCTGCAGATGATGGGGAGCCCAACCATTGCCCGAGTGAGGAGTCCATTTCCCCGGCCGCACTCGTGGGTGGTGCTGGCACTGGGAGCTGCTTCTGCATCCAGCAGCACCCGTGAGCCCTCCCTGGCTGGCGGCTCCTGCTTCAGGAGGGTCCCTCTCCCTGTGGCAGGTGTGGTAGTGGGGGTGGTGGTTGGGTGACAGGTTGCTCCTCACATGCCCCCGTGCTCCTCCCTGCCATCTCTCCCCCGTGCACCTCTGGCCACAAGGCATCTCCAGCTACAACCTCCCTCTCCCTCAGCCGAGGAAGAGAGGTGGGCTATTCCTCGCCCACCTCCCTTTCTGGCTTCCAACGACAAGCCGGTGCTTCTGCAGCATGTCAGCTCTCCTCGTGCTGACTTTGTGCTCTCTGGAGGTCTTGCGGGGATCTTGTCTCTCCCCAGTCAGGCTGCCAGCATTCCTCCAGCACAGCTGGAAGAGGCGGAGTTTCTAAGTGCAGGTGTCAGGTCTGTTTCCTGACAGCTCACTCTCTGTCTCTCTAGGCATGCATGTAGAAACTGCACATGGGAGGGTTTGTGTTGTCTGCCAAAGAGATGCGCAGAGTCTCATTCCCCCTTTCTCGCCCGTTACTCACCACACGTCTCCCATCCTTTGCCACGTGCCATCGGCGGCCTCCGCTCTCCCAAAAGGAGAGCTGCTGGTTTTGCCAGAGGGTCAGGACTCCCCTCTTCCCTCTCCAGCGCTGACAGTCCCACTGACCCACTGCCCTGCTCCTCCCCAGCCTGACACCCGTGTCTCACCAGCCTCTGCCAGTCCCACCAAGGCTGTCAGGTAACCCTGAACCGTGTCATGCTCTCCACCCAACAAGGGGCCCAGGGAGCTCCCAGGAAGCGGGAGCTGAAGCTTGCCAGATCCCGTGTTCTCCTCCCTCTGCCAGCTCCAAGCCGCCTCCAAACCTCAGCCCAAAGGGTGGAGCAAAACACGCTGAGGGCTGCCTGGGAGCTCCCACCTCTGCCCCAGGGAGCGTTTCCACTCTCATCGCCTAGTGGTTAAAGCACTGGCTCGGCCAAACTAAGGGAATCAAGCTGCCACCTGCGCTGGGCCACAGCCTCCCCAGTGCCAGGACCACGTTTTCCAGTGCTGGGAGCTTCCAACTGCTGCAGCCAGGCCTCAGCTCGGCCTTTGCAAATCCTCTCGCTCACAAGGGCCTTGAACATCCTCACAGGCTCTCATGCCCTCTGGTAAACTGTTGCCTCTGGTAAAAGTCCAGGCCAGGCTGCCCAAGGGGAGCCGTGCACCTAAGACAGGCAAGTAGGAACCTGCTGACCGTTCCCAGAACGGTAACTGCAGTGCTCGGGCACAAGGAGGCAAAGGAGGCAGCCAGGGACACAACCCTCACAGCCATCTCCAGCAGGGCAAAAGGTGCCCTGGTGCCCTGGTGCCCTGGTCGACTTCTCTGGCCACCCAGCGCCCAGCCAGAGACCGGGCAGCATCTGTGGCAGAGCACCATGCTGAGCAGGGCTGCTTTTCAACTGCGTGATGACACCAATCCCAATCCTTACCTCCCCCTCTGCATCCAACACTTCGGAACAGTCAGCTCTACCCCCCTTTTCCAAGGGCTTTCTGCCCGCACGGCAAGTCTGTCCTTCTTACCTGAGAGAAGGCCACTGGGCTGAAGCCACCACCCATGACACTGGTTGTATTTTCTAGGGAGGAGGGGAAGGCAGCACACTGGGAATGGTAGAAAGATTGTCAACGGGATTGAAAACAACACGTAAACAGCTGTCTGTACCGCATAATCAATCAGTCATGGATTTTAGCAGCGATCCCCCAACAGGATGGCTCCTCCTCTTCTTGGCTTCTCCATGCCTTTTCATATCATAAGGACCCAGTTGCCGTCCCCACATAGTTGAGGGGCTGCCATGGAAAACTCAGAGCAAATGCCAGCGATTTCAACCGGAGAGTCCTGTCTCTGTAGAGCAGCTGACAAGCCTCTGCACTGCTCTCTTCCCCTCTGAGCAGTCCTTTGTAGTGGGATGGACTTTGCTCAGCAAGCGCTCCCGTTGACTGTAGCATGAGGTGCTGTGGTGGTGCATTCCCCCGCTTCTCCTGGGCTGCTCGTTGATCTCAGAAATTCCATGAAACCTCGGCCTTGGTGTACCGAGTCTGACGGTTGAGCGCTCCTTGACCATATCAGAAACTCTGCATGGCTGAGGCTGGGAACGTACTCCCACTGCCTGGCCCAGGCGCCATCTTAGCTCTGTTGTAGCTCAATCGCACGGGACCTGGGCTGCAATACTCCTCGAGGCTCAACCCTTTGCCCGTTGAGAAATGCCAAGACATTTTACGTGAGTATTTCACTGAACTCGAGGTGGAGTTTTAACAGGTATATCTTTGATATTTATCTATCTTTGCACCCGTGTGCGTGTGTGTGTGAATAGACGGAAGTACCTGCGAGCAAATATAGTCTGCTAAAATCTTATGATGTCTCTTCTGCTAAACACATACAATGCCTTTGACGTAAGCCGTTGTCCAAGCCTGAGACTAAGATTGGATCCAGCTGGGTCTTCTCTGAACCTTGTGACTCAATGGGAGGGTCTCTTTTAAGCTTTTCATCCTCAGCCTCTGTAGAAATCACTCCAACTCAGGTCTAACAAGATATCCTGGTTTTGGCTGGGATAGAGTTCATTTTCTTGCTAAGAGCTGGAATCGTGCTGTGTTTTGGATTTAGTAGGAGAATAATGTTGATAACACACTGATGTTTCAGTTGTTGCTAAGTAGTGTTTACGCTAGCCAAGGACTTTTCAGCTTCCCATGCTCTTTTCCTTTGTGTGCTTCATCCGTGTAGTAAGTGATAGAGTGAACTTGCCATCGCACTCGGTTAAGTCGCGCTTTTATAAATTTCTATTAAAATCACTTTCTGCTAATAACTTCAACAGTGGTTCTTCGAGTGGCCTCTAAACCACTCATTTACGACAGGTGCCCACAGAGCCCCACCACCAACAACCAAGTCTCAAGGAAGCACGACCTGGGTCGCACCTCCTTGCACGCCAGAGCAGCCATTCATTCACCACAGAAGCCATGTACACTGTGATCAAGGCAATCACACCTACCGCCTGCAAATTACTTGTTTTGTCAGAGTAATTCCACCTATGGCTGTTACACGTGGGCATTGTGTCAAGAAAAGCCAAGGGATGCCTGCAGATGGAGAACAACTCAGGAATGACACCAATCAACAGAGCTCTACACCTTGCCTTGCCTTGCCTTGCCTTGCCTTGCCTTGCCTTGCCTTGACCTGCCTTGCCTTGCCTTGCCTTGCCTTGGGTTCCCTTGGGTTCCCTTGCCTTGCCTTCCCTTGCCTTGCCTTCCCTTCCATTCCATTCTCTTCATTTCCCTTCATTTCTCTGCCTATTTCTACCCTGCAGGTTTTCCATCCCGTGGGTAGATTCTTCTCCGCTGTCGTTGCAACTCCTCCTTCTTCATCCCACCTTCCCTGCTCCAGAAAGGAACTTGCCCCAATTGGACGCTCCCAGTCCTTCCACCATCCTTGCACATCCTGGTGAAAATACCACTTTGTTTCCCAACTTCCTCAGCGCGTCCCTCACCTTCTGCTTCTCTGGGCTCCAGATCAGTGTGTTGAGCAGAGGCAGCACCAGCAGTGTCGAAGACGGACACTCCCCTGTCGCGGGAGAGGCTGGTAGTGAGGCGGGTAAAGAGCGGGACCACGGTCCAAAGAACAGCACAACCACAGCCAAGTGGCCAGTGCCTTGTGTCTCTCTTCTCATATCTGCTTCTCCGGTGGAGGGCTGAATCAGCCCACAGGAGCCCAGCAAGGCCAGGAAGCACACCAGGGAATTGGTGCCACCGTTGGAGACAAGGAATCCACCAGTCCAGCAGCTCTCAGCACAGGCCAGCATGAGCAGCTCCTCACAGAAGCAGCAGTCAATGACATTGGGGCCGTGGCTGGGCAAAGAAAAGGGGCGTGCCACTGGTGCCAACAGGGGGAGAGTGGCTCAAGTCCTCAGACCTGCCACCACGAGGGCACACATCTTCCCTCGCATGAGAGAGGGGACCCCAGGGGCTGGCACATGGCCACAGGTCGGTCGTAGGCCATGACTGCCAGCAGGAAGGGCTGGGCCACATAGCTGCAAAGGAGCTTGTCCTCTCCACAGATAGAAGTGCAGCGGCATCTTGGGCATCGTGACCAATGAGTGGCCGATCACTGAGGCCCAGAATCCCAGAGGAAGAGGAAGGCAAGGCAAGGCAAGGCAACGGAAAGGAAAGGAAGGCAAGGCAAGGCAAGGCAAGGCAAGGCAAGGCAAGGCAAGGCAAGGCATCGAGCTCTTTTGATGGGTGTCATTCCTGAGTTGTTCTCCATCTGCAGGCATCCCTTGGCTTTTCTTGACACAATGCCCACGTGTAACAGCCATAGGTGGAATTACTCTGACAAAACAAGTAATTTGCAGGCGGTAGGTGTGATTGCCGTGATCACAGTGTACGTGGCTTCTGTGGTGAATGAATGGCTGCTCTGGAGGTGCAAGGAGGTGCGACCCAGGTCGTGCTTCCTTGAGACTTGGCTGTCGGTGGTGGGTCTCTGTGGGCACCTCATGCTACAGTCAATGGGAGCGCTTGCTGAGCAAAGTCCATCCCACTACAAAGGACTGCTCACGGGGGAAGAGAGCAATGAAGAGGCTTGCCAGCTGCTCTACAGAGACAGGAGGGGAATTCCATCCTTCTCCATGTCACCTCCCATTGCTCCAGAAGGGAACTTGCTCCAGCTGGATACTCCCAGTCCTTCCACCATCCTCCATCATCCATTGGCTAAAACCAATCTGTTTCCCAGCTTTGCTCCCTCTTCCCTCATCATCTGCTTCTTCAAGCTGTAGATCAGCAGGTTTAGCACAGCCAGGACTAGCACTGTCACCAACGAACAACAGAATCCACAGGGCTCTTGAGGTTGCAAGGCGCCGCTGGAGATGGTCAGGTCCAACCCTCCTGCTCAGAGCAGGGTCAACCAGAGCAGGTTGATCAGGACACTGCCCCGTGTGGTTTTGACTGTCTCCAAGGACGGAGACTCCACTAGCTGCCTGGGCAACAACTGCTGGGCTTGGCTACCCTGTGAGGCCGTAAAAGGGTTTTTCCTCATGCCTGTGTGGAATTTCCTTGCACACTGCTCCCAGTCTGCACACAAGGGCAAGTAAGCAAGCACTCCTGCCTACACGTGCGCAACTGTGGACTTGCCCGAGGACGCACGGGGAAGCCCCTTGGCAGGGCAGGGCTGGAGCACCCTGGGGCAGGAGAAGGCCTCAGACACACTGATGGTGGTGGTGTTGGTAGGGACCCCCAGAGAGAGCCCAGAGAGCAGAGGAGGCCCAACAGGCACACGAATGCATCCCCGGAGCAGCATTAGGAGGAAGAGAGCCAAAAGCAGCAGCGCTGACCACCCGCCTGCGGAGGCAATGGCCAGTGACCATCAGAGAGAGCTTGGAGGGTGGGAGAAAGGGGACGCGGCACGTCGTCCTGCTCGGGAGCCCTTTGGCGTCCAGGCGAGGATTGCAGGGCTGGGAGCAGCAGGGCCCGTCCTGCCAATGGGGCTGCAAACAAGCCCACACGAGTGCCCCAGGCCACTGTCCCCAGCCTGCACGCGACCCCTCTGGCACTTGGGACTCATCTTCTGATGGCACCAATGCGCTCCTGTCCCAGGAATCCTTGGGCCTCCCACCCCAGCGCTGAAAAGGAGCCTTCAAGGGGGAGCAGGTACAGCCAAACGAGGAAATGAAAAGGCAGCCGTGCAGGAAACCAAAACACAGCCCGTATCATTAGCTGGGACGTTTTGCATTTCAGATGAGCTTCTCAGAAAATTATTCCTTCCACAGAGGCTTCCGCTGGACCTGGGGCAGTGCAGGACCAGTATAAAAGCCACCCCAGCTCTTCACTCTCTCATCCGCTTCGCTGCTCTTCTTCTCCTTCGGAAGCAAGTGAGTTGGAAGTTCTGTCCTATACTTGGGCTTGGGGTTGCCCCTTGCTGGGAGGGGAAGCAGGGAGAAGGTGTGGCGTGGAGAGGGGCTGGGTCTGGGCTGAGGGGACTCTTGTTGCTCTTGGCTAGGCAAGAGCTTTCCTGGGCCTGGCTGTCTTTGCACGGTGCCCGGGGGGACAGGCAAAGAGGCGCGTGTGCCTCCCTGCACAGCCTCCAGCTCCCCGCCCAGCACGTGCCTTGGCTCCCTCGTGGTGGGCGGAGAGGCTGCTCCTCACGCGCCCCCGTGCTCCTGCCTGCCTCTCTCCCAGGTGCACCTCCAGCCTCAAGACATGTCCTGCTACAACCCGTGCCTGCCCTGCCTGCCCTGCCAGCCCTGCGGCCCCACCCCGCTGGCCAACAGCTGCAACGAGCCCTGTGTCAGGCAGTGCCAGAACTCCACCGTCATCATCGAGCCCTCCCCCGTGGTGGTGACCCTGCCCGGCCCCATCCTCAGCTCCTACCCGCAGAACACCGTTGTGGGATCCTCCACCTCCGCTGCCGTGGGCAGCATCCTCAGCTCTCAGGGAGTGCCCATCAACTCCGGGTGCTGTGACCTCTCTGGCATTTACAGCCGCTACTGCGGGAGACCATGCCTCCCCTGCTAGAGCTGCCGCAGGCGGCCCCACACAAGGACCCCCAGGAACCCAGAAGACGGTAATGGACTGAGCACAGAGATCCTGGCCTTCGCTTTCAGACGGGCTCAGCATCCACGGCTCCACCTGCAAAGGAAGGCAGGAAGAGGCGTGCCTGGGCTCTCTGAAGACATGGCCCTTGTCTAACTTGCCTGTTTCTCACTCCCTCTTCTCTCCCTCTTTTCTCTGTTGTCTTCTGCTCCCCTGGGCTCTGAGCACCTGCTAAGCCCCATGTGAGGAAGGACCTGCTGCCCCTTTCCCTCTCGGGGACAGGCAGGCGGGCAGGCAGGCAGACGCCGGGTGCAAACTCCACCCTGGCCAAGGCTCAAAGACTCCTAGCTAGCCCTGGTGCTCCCCGCACCGTGGCCCCCACTCAGAAGAACCCCTTTCCCTCTTTCAATTCATTAAAGTTCTGCTGCATCCCAGCCTGGGCCTCTGCGTGGTCCTTCTCTCTCCGGACGCTCTCCCTGGCTGCCAGAGAGAAAGGTGTCGCTCTGGGGAGATCTTGCAGGCACAAAGGAGAGCCGTTGGCATTCCCGGAGGAAGGGGAGGGTGAGACCCAGGCAATGGGCTCCTTTCAAGACACCGTCCCTTGCAGCTGAGGAAGATGTCCCTGGCTCCTGCAGGGCCAGCAGCCCTCAGGGCCTGCCTCACTGCATCCCGGCACACAAATGCCCTCCTCAGCCTTTCAGCACGCCCTGCAGATGATGGGGAGCCCAACCATTGCCCGAGTGAGGAGTCCATTTCCCCGGCCGCACTCGTGGGTGGTGCTGGCACTGGGAGCTGCTTCTGCATCCAGCAGCACCCGTGAGCCCTCCCTGGCTGGCGGCTCCTGCTTCAGGAGGGCCCCTCTCCCTGTGGCAGGTGTGGTAGTGGGGGTGGTGGTTGGGTGACAGGTTGCTCCTCACATGCCCCCGTGCTCCTCCCTGCCATCTCTCCCCCGTGCACCTCTGGCCACAAGGCATCTCCAGCTACAACCTCCCTCTCCCTCAGCCGAGGAAGAGAGGTGGGCTATTCCTCGCCCACCTCCCTTTCTGGCTTCCAACGACAAGCCGGTGCTTCTGCAGCATGTCAGCTCTCCTCGTGCTGACTTTGTGCTCTCTGGAGGTCTTGCGGGGATCTTGTCTCTCCCCAGTCAGGCTGCCAGCATTCCTCCAGCACAGCTGGAAGAGGCGGAGTTTCTAAGTGCAGGTGTCAGGTCTGTTTCCTGACAGCTCACTCTCTGTCTCTCTAGGCACGCATGTAGAAACTGCACATGGGAGGGTTTGTGTTGTCTGCCAAAGAGATGCGCAGAGTCTCGTTCCCCCTTTCTCGCCCGTTACTCACCACACGTCTCCCATCCTTTGCCACGTGCCATCGGCGGCCTCCGCTCTCCCAAAAGGAGAGCTGCTGGTTTTGCCAGAGGGTCAGGACTCCCCTCTTCCCTCTCCAGCGCTGACAGTCCCACTGACCCACTGCCCTGCTCCTCCCCAGCCTGACACCCGTGTCTCACCAGCCTCTGCCAGTCCCACCAAGGCTGTCAGGTAACCCTGAACCGTGTCATGCTCTCCACCCAACAAGGGGCCCAGGGAGCTCCCAGGAAGCGGGAGCTGAAGCTTGCCAGATCCCGTGTTCTCCTCCCTCTGCCAGCTCCAAGCCGCCTCCAAACCTCAGCCCAAAGGGTGGAGCAAAACACGCTGAGGGCTGCCTGGGAGCTCCCACCTCTGCCCCAGGGAGCGTTTCCACTCTCATCGCCTAGTGGTTAAAGCACTGGCTCGGCCAAACTAAGGGAATCAAGCTGCCACCTGCGCTGGGCCACAGCCTCCCCAGTGCCAGGACCACGTTTTCCAGTGCTGGGAGCTTCCAACTGCTGCAGCCAGGCCTCAGCTCGGCCTTTGCAAATCCTCTCGCTCACAAGGGCCTTGAACATCCTCACAGGCTCTCATGCCCTCTGGTAAACTGTTGCCTCTGGTAAAAGTCCAGGCCAGGCTGCCCAAGGGGAGCCGTGCACCTAAGACAGGCAAGTAGGAACCTGCTGACCGTTCCCAGAACGGTAACTGCAGTGCTCGGGCACAAGGAGGCAAAGGAGGCAGCCAGGGACACAACCCTCACAGCCATCTCCAGCAGGGCAAAAGGTGCCCTGGTGCCCTGGTGCCCTGGTCGACTTCTCTGGCCACCCAGCGCCCAGCCAGAGACCGGGCAGCATCTGTGGCAGAGCACCATGCTGAGCAGGGCTGCTTTTCAACTGCGTGATGACACCAATCCCAATCCTTACCTCCCCCTCTGCATCCAACACTTCGGAACAGTCAGCTCTACCCCCCTTTTCCAAGGGCTTTCTGCCCGCACGGCAAGTCTGTCCTTCTTACCTGAGAGAAGGCCACTGGGCTGAAGCCACCACCCATGACACCGGTTGTATTTTCTAGGGAGGAGGGGAAGGCAGCACACTGGGAATGGTAGAAAGATTGTCAACGGGATTGAAAACAACACGTAAACAGCTGTCTGTACCGCATAATCAATCAGTCATGGATTTTAGCAGCGATCCCCCAACAGGATGGCTCCTCCTCTTCTTGGCTTCTCCATGCCTTTTCATATCATAAGGACCCAGTTGCCGTCCCCACATAGTTGAGGGGCTGCCATGGAAAACTCAGAGCAAATGCCAGCGATTTCAACCGGAGAGTCCTGTCTCTGTAGAGCAGCTGACAAGCCTCTGCACTGCTCTCTTCCCCTCTGAGCAGTCCTTTGTAGTGGGATGGACTTTGCTCAGCAAGCGCTCCCGTTGACTGTAGCATGAGGTGCTGTGGTGGTGCATTCCCCCGCTTCTCCTGGGCTGCTTCGTTGATCTCAGAAATTCCATGAAACCTCGGCCTTGGTGTACCGAGTCTGACGGTTGAGCGCTCCTTGACCATATCAGAAACTCTGCATGGCTGAGGCTGGGAACGTACTCCCACTGCCTGGCCCAGGCGCCATCTTAGCTCTGTTGTAGCTCAATCGCACGGGACCTGGGCTGCAATACTCCTCGAGGCTCAACCCTTTGCCCGTTGAGAAATGCCAAGACATTTTACGTGAGTATTTCACTGAACTCGAGGTGGAGTTTTAACAGGTATATCTTTGATATTTATCTATCTTTGCACCCGTGTGCGTGTGTGTGTGAATAGACGGAAGTACCTGCGAGCAAATATAGTCTGCTAAAATCTTATGATGTCTCTTCTGCTAAACACATACAATGCCTTAGACATAAGCCGTTGTCCAAGCCTGAGACTAAGATTGGATCCAGCTGGGTCTTCTCTGAACCTTGTGACTCAATGGGAGGGTCTCTTTTAAGCTTTTCATCCTCAGCCTCTGTAGAAATCACTCCAACTCAGGTCTAACAAGATATCCTGGTTTTGGCTGGGATAGAGTTCATTTTCTTGCTAAGAGCTGGAATCGTGCTGTGTTTTGGATTTAGTAGGAGAATAATGTTGATAACACACTGATGTTTCAGTTGTTGCTAAGTAGTGTTTACGCTAGCCAAGGACTTTTCAGCTTCCCATGCTCTTTTCCTTTGTGTGCTTCATCCGTGTAGTAAGTGATAGAGTGAACTTGCCATCGCACTCGGTTAAGTCGCGCTTTTATAAATTTCTATTAAAATCACTTTCTGCTAATAACTTCAACAGTGGTTCTTCGAGTGGCCTCTAAACCACTCATTTACGACAGGTGCCCACAGAGCCCCACCACCAACAACCAAGTCTCAAGGAAGCACGACCTGGGTCGCACCTCCTTGCACGCCAGAGCAGCCATTCATTCACCACAGAAGCCATGTACACTGTGATCAAGGCAATCACACCTACCGCCTGCAAATTACTTGTTTTGTCAGAGTAATTCCACCTATGGCTGTTACACGTGGGCATTGTGTCAAGAAAAGCCAAGGGATGCCTGCAGATGGAGAACAACTCAGGAATGACACCAATCAACAGAGCTCTACACCTTGCCTTGCCTTGCCTTGCCTTGCCTTGCCTTGCCTTGACCTGCCTTGCCTTGCCTTGCCTTGCCTTGGGTTCCCTTGGGTTCCCTTGCCTTGCCTTCCCTTGCCTTGCCTTCCCTTCCATTCCATTCTCTTCATTTCCCTTCATTTCTCTGCCTATTTCTACCCTGCAGGTTTTCCATCCCGTGGGTAGATTCTTCTCCGCTGTCGTTGCAACTCCTCCTTCTTCATCCCACCTTCCCTGCTCCAGAAAGGAACTTGCCCCAATTGGACGCTCCCAGTCCTTCCACCATCCTTGCACATCCTGGTGAAAATACCACTTTGTTTCCCAACTTCCTTAGCGTGTCCCTCACCTTCTGCTTCTCTGGGCTCCAGATCAGTGTGTTGAGCAGAGGCAGCACCAGCAGTGTCAAAGACGGACACTCCCCTGTCGCGGGAGAGGCTGGTAGTGAGGCGGGTAAAGAGCGGGACCACGGTCCAAAGAACAGCACAACCACAGCCAAGTGGCCAGTGCCTTGTGTCTCTCTTCTCATATCTGCTTCTCCGGTGGAGGGCTGAATCAGCCCACAGGAGCCCAGCAAGGCCAGGAAGCACACCAGGGAATTGGTGCCACCGTTGGAGACAAGGAATCCACCAGCCCAGCAGCTCTCAGCACAGGCCAGCATGAGCAGCTCCTCACAGAAGCAGCAGTCAATGACATTGGGGCCGTGGCTGAGCAAAGAAAAGGGGCGTGCCACTGGTGCCAACAAGGGGAGAGTGGCTCAAGTCCTCAGACCTGCCACCACGAGGGCACACATCTTCCCTCGCATGAGAGAGGGGACCCCAGGGGCTGGCACATGGCCACAGGTCGGTCGTAGGCCATGACTGCCAGCAGGAAGGGCTGGGCCACATAGCTGCAAAGGAGCTTGTCCTCTCCACAGATAGAAGTGCAGCGGCATCTTGGGCATCGTGACCAATGAGTGGCCGATCACTGAGGCCCAGAATCCCAGAGGAAGAGGAAGGCAAGGCAAGGCAAGGCAACGGAAAGGAAAGGAAGGCAAGGGAAGGCAAGGCAAGGCAAGGCAAGGCAAGGCAAGGCAAGGCATCGAGCTCTTTTGATGGGTGTCATTCCTGAGTTGTTCTCCATCTGCAGGCATCCCTTGGCTTTTCTTGACACAATGCCCACGTGTAACAGCCATAGGTGGAATTACTCTGACAAAACAAGTAATTTGCAGGCGGTAGGTGTGATTGCCTTGATCACAGTGTACATGGCTTCTGTGGTGAATGAATGGCTGCTCTGGCGTGCAAGGAGGTGCGACCCAGGTCGTGCTTCCTTGAGACTTGGCTGTCGGTGGTGGGTCTCTGTGGGCACCTCATGCTACAGTCAATGGGAGCGCTTGCTGAGCAAAGTCCATCCCACTACAAAGGACTGCTCATGGGGGAAGAGAGCAATGAAGAGGCTTGCCAGCTGCTCTACAGAGACAGGAGGGGAATTCCATCCTTCTCCATGTCACCTCCCATTGCTCCAGAAGGGAACTTGCTCCAGCTGGATACTCCCAGTCCTTCCACCATCCTCCATCATCCATTGGCTAAAACCAATCTGTTTCCCAGCTTTGCTCCCTCTTCCCTCATCATCTGCTTCTTCAAGCTGTAGATCAGCAGGTTTAGCACAGCCAGGACTAGCACTGTCACCAACGAACAACAGAATCCACAGGGCTCTTGAGGTTGCAAGGCGCCGCTGGAGATGGTCAGGTCCAACCCTCCTGCTCAGAGCAGGGTCAACCAGAGCAGGTTGATCAGGACACTGCCCCGTGTGGTTTTGACTGTCTCCAAGGACGGAGACTCCACTAGCTGCCTGGGCAACATCTGCTGGGCTTGGCTACCCTGTGAGGCCGTAAAAGGGTTTTTCCTCATGCCTGTGTGGAATTTCCTTGCACACTGCTTCCAGTCTGCACACAAGGGCAAGTAAGCAAGCACTCCTGCCTACACGTGCGCAACTGCGGACTTTCCCGAGGACGCACAGGGAAGTCCCTTGGCAGGGCAGGGCTGGAGCACCCTGGGGCAGGAGAAGGCCTCAGACACACTGATGGTGGTGGTGTTGGTAGGGACCCCCAGAGAGAGCCCAGAGAGCAGAGGAGGCCCAACAGGCACACGAATGCATCCCTGGAGCAGCATTAGGAGGAAGAGAGCCAAAAGCAGCAGCGCTGACCACCCGCCTGCGGAGGCAATGGCCAGTGACCATCAGAGAGAGCTTGGAGGGTGGGAGAAAGGGGACGCGGCACGTCGTCCTGCTCGGGAGCCCTTTGGCGTCCAGGTGAGGATTGCAGGGCTGGGAGCAGCAGGGCCCGTCCTGCCAATGGGGCTGCAAACAAGCCCACACGAGTGCCCCAGGCCACTGTCCCCAGCCTGCACGCGACCCCTCTGGCACTTGGGACTCATCTTCTGATGGCACCGATGCGCTCCTGTCCCAGGAATCCTTGGGCCTCCCACCCCAGCACTGAAAAGGAGCCTTCAAGGGGGAGCAGGTACGGTCAAACAAGGAAATGAAAAGGCAGCCGTGCAGGAAACCAAAACACAGCCCGTATCATTAGCTGGGACGTTTTGCATTTCAGATGAGCTTCTCAGAAAATTATTCCTTCCACAGAGGCTTCCGCTGGACCTGGGGCAGTGCAGGACCAGTATAAAAGCCACCCCAGCTCTTTACTCTCTCATCCGCTCCGCTGCTCTTCTTCTCCTTCGGAAGCAAGTGAGTTGGAAGTTCTGTCCTATACTTGGGCTTGGGGTTGCCCCTTGCTGGGAGGGGAAGCAGGGAGAAGGTGTGGCGTGGAGAGGGGCTGGGTCTGGGCTGAGGGGACTCTTGTTGCTCTTGGCTAGGCAAGAGCTTTCCTGGGCCTGGCTGTCTTTGCACGGTGCCCGGGGGGACAGGCAAGGAGGCGCGTGTGCCTCCCTGCACAGCCTCCAGCTCCCCGCCCAGCACGTGCCTTGGCTCCCTCGTGGTGGGCGGAGAGGCTGTTCCTCACGCGCCCCCGTGCTCCTCCCCGCCTCTCTCCCAGGTGCACCTCCAGCCTCAAGACATGTCCTGCTACAACCCGTGCCTGCCCTGCCTGCCCTGCCAGCCCTGCGGCCCCACCCCGCTGGCCAACAGCTGCAACGAGCCCTGTGTCAGGCAGTGCCAGAACTCCAACGTCATCATTGAGCCCTCCCCCGTGGTGGTGACCCTGCCCGGCCCCATCCTCAGCTCCTACCCGCAGAACACCGTTGTGGGATCCTCCACCTCCGCTGCCGTGGGCAGCATCCTCAGCTGTCAGGGAGTGCCCATCAACTCCGGGTGCTGTGACCTCTCTGGCATTTACAGCCGCTACTGCGGGAGACCATGCCTCCCCTGCTAGAGCTGCCGCAGGCGGCCCCACACAAGGACCCCCAGGAACCCAGAAGACGGTAATGGACTGAGCACAGAGATCCTGGCCTTCGCTTTCAGACGGGCTCAGCATCCACGGCTCCACCTGCAAAGGAAGGCAGGAAGAGGCGTGCCTGGGCCCTCTGAAGACATGGCCCTTGTCTAACTTGCCTGTTTCTCACTCCCTCTTCTCTCCCTCTTTTCTCTGTTGTCTTCTGCTCCCCTGGGCTCTGAGCACCTGCTAAGCCCCATGCGAGGAAGGACCTGCTGCCCCTTTCCCTCTCGGGGACAGGCAGGCGGGCAGGCAGGCAGACGCCGGGTGCAAACTCCACCCTGGCCAAGGCTCAAAGACTCCTAGCTAGCCCTGGTGCTCCCCGCACCGTGGCCCCCACTCAGAAGAACCCCTTTCCCTCTTTCAA
The DNA here is from genome assembly GCF_964195595.1 of Calonectris borealis. Classification (NCBI taxonomy): domain Eukaryota; kingdom Metazoa; phylum Chordata; class Aves; order Procellariiformes; family Procellariidae; genus Calonectris; species Calonectris borealis. Next base: position 4,413,359 of record NC_134333.1, read on the forward strand.
CTCATTAAAGTTCTGCTGCATCCCAGCCTGGGCCTCTGCGTGGTCCTTCTCTCTCCGGACGCTCTCCCTGGCTGCCAGAGAGAAAGGTGTCGCTCTGGGGAGATCTTGCAGGCACAAAGGAGAGCCGTTGGCATTCCCGGAGGAAGGGGAGGGTGAGACCCAGGCAATGGGCTCCTTTCAAGACACCGTCCCTTGCAGCTGAGGAAGATGTCCCTGGCTCCTGCAGGGCCAGCAGCCCTCAGGGCCTGCCTCACTGCATCCCGGCACACAAATGCCCTCCTCAGCCTTTCAGCACGCCCTGCAGATGATGGGGAGCCCAACCATTGCCCGAGTGAGGAGTCCATTTCCCCGGCCGCACTCGTGGGTGCAGCAGCACCCGTGAGCCCTCCCTGGCTGGCGGCTCCTGCTTCAGGAGGGCCCCTCTCCCTGTGGCAGGTGTGGTAGTGGGGGTGGTGGTTGGGTGACAGGTTGCTCCTCACATGCCCCCGTGCTCCTCCCTGCCATCTCTCCCCCGTGCACCTCTGGCCACAAGGCATCTCCAGCTACAACCTCCCTCTCCCTCAGCCGAGGAAGAGAGGTGGGCTATTCCTCGCCCACCTCCCTTTCTGGCTTCCAACGACAAGCCGGTGCTTCTGCAGCATGTCAGCTCTCCTCGTGCTGACTTTGTGCTCTCTGGAGGTCTTGCGGGGATCTTGTCTCTCCCCAGTCAGGCTGCCAGCATTCCTCCAGCACAGCTGGAAGAGGCGGAGTTTCTAAGTGCAGGTGTCAGGTCTGTTTCCTGACAGCTCACTCTCTGTCTCTCTAGGCACGCATGTAGAAACTGCACATGGGAGGGTTTGTGTTGTCTGCCAAAGAGATGCGCAGAGTCTCGTTCCCCCTTTCTCGCCCGTTACTCACCACACGTCTCCCATCCTTTGCCACGTGCCATCGGCGGCCTCCGCTCTCCCAAAAGGAGAGCTGCTGGTTTTGCCAGAGGGTCAGGACTCCCCTCTTCCCTCTCCAGCGCTGACAGTCCCACTGACCCACTGCCCTGCTCCTCCCCAGCCTGACACCCGTGTCTCACCAGCCTCTGCCAGTCCCACCAAGGCTGTCAGGTAACCCTGAACCGTGTCATGCTCTCCACCCAACAAGGGGCCCAGGGAGCTCCCAGGAAGCGGGAGCTGAAGCTTGCCAGATCCCGTGTTCTCCTCCCTCTGCCAGCTCCAAGCCGCCTCCAAACCTCAGCCCAAAGGGTGGAGCAAAACACGCTGAGGGCTGCCTGGGAGCTCCCACCTCTGCCCCAGGGAGCGTTTCCACTCTCATCGCCTAGTGGTTAAAGCACTGGCTCGGCCAAACTAAGGGAATCAAGCTGCCACCTGCGCTGGGCCACAGCCTCCCCAGTGCCAGGACCACGTTTTCCAGTGCTGGGAGCTTCCAACTGCTGCAGCCAGGCCTCAGCTCGGCCTTTGCAAATCCTCTCGCTCACAAGGGCCTTGAACATCCTCACAGGCTCTCATGCCCTCTGGTAAACCGTTGCCTCTGGTAAAAGTCCAGGCCAGGCTGCCCAAGGGGAGCCGTGCACCTAAGACAGGCAAGTAGGAACCTGCTGACCGTTCCCAGAACGGTAACTGCAGTGCTCGGGCACAAGGAGGCAAAGGAGGCAGCCAGGGACACAACCCTCACAGCCATCTCCAGCAGGGCAAAAGGTGCCCTGGTGCCCTGGTGCCCTGGTCGACTTCTCTGGCCACCCAGCGCCCAGCCAGAGACCGGGCAGCATCTGTGGCAGAGCACCATGCTGAGCAGGGCTGCTTTTCAACTGCGTGATGACACCAATCCCAATCCTTACCTCCCCCTCTGCATCCAACACTTCGGAACAGTCAGCTCTACCCCCCTTTTCCAAGGGCTTTCTGCCCACACGGCAAGTCTGTCCTTCTTACCTGAGAGAAGGCCACTGGGCTGAAGCCACCACCCATGACACCGGTTGTATTTTCTAGGGAGGAGGGGAAGGCAGCACACTGGGAATGGTAGAAAGATTGTCAACGGGATTGAAAACAACACGTAAACAGCTGTCTGTACCGCATAATCAATCAGTCATGGATTTTAGCAGCGATCCCCCAACAGGATGGCTCCTCCTCTTCTTGGCTTCTCCATGCCTTTTCATATCATAAGGACCCAGTTGCCGTCCCCACATAGTTGAGGGGCTGCCATGGAAAACTCAGAGCAAATGCCAGCGATTTCAACCGGAGAGTCCTGTCTCTGTAGAGCAGCTGACAAGCCTCTGCACTGCTCTCTTCCCCTCTGAGCAGTCCTTTGTAGTGGGATGGACTTTGCTCAGCAAGCGCTCCCGTTGACTGTAGCATGAGGTGCTGTGGTGGTGCATTCCCCCGCTTCTCCTGGGCTGCTTCGTTGATCTCAGAAATTCCATGAAACCTCGGCCTTGGTGTACCGAGTCTGACGGTTGAGCGCTCCTTGACCATATCAGAAACTCTGCATGGCTGAGGCTGGGAACGTACTCCCACTGCCTGGCCCAGGCGCCATCTTAGCTCTGTTGTAGCTCAATCGCACGGGACCTGGGCTGCAATACTCCTCGAGGCTCAACCCTTTGCCCGTTGAGAAATGCCAAGACATTTTACGTGAGTATTTCACTGAACTCGAGGTGGAGTTTTAACAGGTATATCTTTGATATTTATCTATCTTTGCACCCGTGTGCGTGTGTGTGTGAATAGACGGAAGTACCTGCGAGCAAATATAGTCTGCTAAAATCTTATGATGTCTCTTCTGCTAAACACATACAATGCCTTAGACATAAGCCGTTGTCCAAGCCTGAGACTAAGATTGGATCCAGCTGGGTCTTCTCTGAACCTTGTGACTCAATGGGAGGGTCTCTTTTAAGCTTTTCATCCTCAGCCTCTGTAGAAATCACTCCAACTCAGGTCTAACAAGATATCCTGGTTTTGGCTGGGATAGAGTTCATTTTCTTGCTAAGAGCTGGAATCGTGCTGTGTTTTGGATTTAGTAGGAGAATAATGTTGATAACACACTGATGTTTCAGTTGTTGCTAAGTAGTGTTTACGCTAGCCAAGGACTTTTCAGCTTCCCATGCTCTTTTCCTTTGTGTGCTTCATCCGTGTAGTAAGTGATAGAGTGAACTTGCCATCGCACTCGGTTAAGTCGCGCTTTTATAAATTTCTATTAAAATCACTTTCTGCTAATAACTTCAACAGTGGTTCTTCGAGTGGCCTCTAAACCACTCATTTACGACAGGTGCCCACAGAGCCCCACCACCAACAACCAAGTCTCAAGGAAGCACGACCTGGGTCGCACCTCCTTGCACGCCAGAGCAGCCATTCATTCACCACAGAAGCCATGTACACTGTGATCAAGGCAATCACACCTACCGCCTGCAAATTACTTGTTTTGTCAGAGTAATTCCACCTATGGCTGTTACACGTGGGCATTGTGTCAAGAAAAGCCAAGGGATGCCTGCAGATGGAGAACAACTCAGGAATGACACCAATCAACAGAGCTCTACACCTTGCCTTGCCTTGCCTTGCCTTGCCTTGCCTTGCCTTGCCTTGACCTGCCTTGCCTTGCCTTGCCTTGCCTTGGGTTCCCTTGGGTTCCCTTGCCTTGCCTTCCCTTGCCTTGCCTTCCCTTCCATTCCATTCTCTTCATTTCCCTTCATTTCTCTGCCTATTTCTACCCTGCAGGTTTTCCATCCCGTGGGTAGATTCTTCTCCGCTGTCGTTGCAACTCCTCCTTCTTCATCCCACCTTCCCTGCTCCAGAAAGGAACTTGCCCCAATTGGACGCTCCCAGTCCTTCCACCATCCTTGCACATCCTGGTGAAAATACCACTTTGTTTCCCAACTTCCTTAGCGCGTCCCTCACCTTCTGCTTCTCTGGGCTCCAGATCAGTGTGTTGAGCAGAGGCAGCACCAGCAGTGTCGAAGACGGACACTCCCCTGTCGCGGGAGAGGCTGGTAGTGAGGCGGGTAAAGAGCGGGACCACGGTCCAAAGAACAGCACAACCACAGCCAAGTGGCCAGTGCCTTGTGTCTCTCTTCTCATATCTGCTTCTCCGGTGGAGGGCTGAATCAGCCCACAGGAGCCCAGCAAGGCCAGGAAGCACACCAGGGAATTGGTGCCACCGTTGGAGACAAGGAATCCACCAGCCCAGCAGCTCTCAGCACAGGCCAGCATGAGCAGCTCCTCACAGAAGCAGCAGTCAATGACATTGGGGCCGTGGCTGAGCAAAGAAAAGGGGCGTGCCACTGGTGCCAACAAGGGGAGAGTGGCTCAAGTCCTCAGACCTGCCACCACGAGGGCACACATCTTCCCTCGCATGAGAGAGGGGACCCCAGGGGCTGGCACATGGCCACAGGTCGGTCGTAGGCCATGACTGCCAGCAGGAAGGGCTGGGCCACATAGCTGCAAAGGAGCTTGTCCTCTCCACAGATAGAAGTGCAGCGGCATCTTGGGCATCGTGACCAATGAGTGGCCGATCACTGAGGCCCAGAATCCCAGAGGAAGAGGAAGGCAAGGCAAGGCAAGGCAACGGAAAGGAAAGGAAGGCAAGGGAAGGCAAGGCAAGGCAAGGCAAGGCAAGGCAAGGCAAGGCATCGAGCTCTTTTGATGGGTGTCATTCCTGAGTTGTTCTCCATCTGCAGGCATCCCTTGGCTTTTCTTGACACAATGCCCACGTGTAACAGCCATAGGTGGAATTACTCTGACAAAACAAGTAATTTGCAGGCGGTAGGTGTGATTGCCTTGATCACAGTGTACATGGCTTCTGTGGTGAATGAATGGCTGCTCTGGCGTGCAAGGAGGTGCGACCCAGGTCGTGCTTCCTTGAGACTTGGCTGTCGGTGGTGGGTCTCTGTGGGCACCTCATGCTACAGTCAATGGGAGCGCTTGCTGAGCAAAGTCCATCCCACTACAAAGGACTGCTCACGGGGGAAGAGAGCAATGAAGAGGCTTGCCAGCTGCTCTACAGAGACAGGAGGGGAATTCCATCCTTCTCCATGTCACCTCCCATTGCTCCAGAAGGGAACTTGCTCCAGCTGGATACTCCCAGTCCTTCCACCATCCTCCATCATCCATTGGCTAAAACCAATCTGTTTCCCAGCTTTGCTCCCTCTTCCCTCATCATCTGCTTCTTCAAGCTGTAGATCAGCAGGTTTAGCACAGCCAGGACTAGCACTGTCACCAACGAACAACAGAATCCACAGGGCTCTTGAGGTTGCAAGGCGCCGCTGGAGATGGTCAGGTCCAACCCTCCTGCTCAGAGCAGGGTCAACCAGAGCAGGTTGATCAGGACACTGCCCCGTGTGGTTTTGACTGTCTCCAAGGACGGAGACTCCACTAGCTGCCTGGGCAACATCTGCTGGGCTTGGCTACCCTGTGAGGCCGTAAAAGGGTTTTTCCTCATGCCTGTGTGGAATTTCCTTGCACACTGCTCCCAGTCTGCACACAAGGGCAAGTAAGCAAGCACTCCTGCCTACACGTGCGCAACTGTGGACTTTCCCGAGGACGCACAGGGAAGCCCCTTGGCAGGGCAGGGCTGGAGCACCCTGGGGCAGGAGAAGGCCTCAGACACACTGATGGTGGTGGTGTTGGTAGGGACCCCCAGAGAGAGCCCAGAGAGCAGAGGAGGCCCAACAGGCACACGAATGCATCCCCGGAGCAGCATTAGGAGGAAGAGAGCCAAAAGCAGCAGCGCTGACCACCCGCCTGCGGAGGCAATGGCCAGTGACCATCAGAGAGAGCTTGGAGGGTGGGAGAAAGGGGACGCGGCACGTCGTCCTGCTCGGGAGCCCTTTGGCGTCCAGGCGAGGATTGCAGGGCTGGGAGCAGCAGGGCCCGTCCTGCCAATGGGGCTGCAAACAAGCCCACACGAGTGCCCCAGGCCACTGTCCCCAGCCTGCACGCGACCCCTCTGGCACTTGGGACTCATCTTCTGATGGCACCGATGCGCTCCTGTCCCAGGAATCCTTGGACCTCCCACCCCAGCACTGAAAAGGAGCCTTCAAGGGGGAGCAGGTACGGTCAAACAAGGAAATGAAAAGGCAGCCGTGCAGGAAATCAAAACACAGCCCGTATCATTAGCTGGGACGTTTTGCATTTCAGATGAGCTTCTCAGAAAATTATTCCTTCCACAGAGGCTTCCGCTGGACCTGGGGCAGTGCAGGACCAGTATAAAAGCCACCCCAGCTCTTCACTCTCTCATCCGCTTCGCTGCTCTTCTTCTCCTTCGGAAGCAAGTGAGTTGGAAGTTCTGTCCTATACTTGGGCTTGGGGTTGCCCCTTGCTGGGAGGGGAAGCAGGGAGAAGGTGTGGCGTGGAGAGGGGCTGGGTCTGGGCTGAGGGGACTCTTGTTGCTCTTGGCTAGGCAAGAGCTTTCCTGGGCCTGGCTGTCTTTGCACGGTGCCCGGGGGGACAGGCAAAGAGGCGCGTGTGCCTCCCTGCACAGCCTCCAGCTCCCCGCCCAGCACGTGCCTTGGCTCCCTCGTGGTGGGCGGAGAGGCTGCTCCTCACGCGCCCCCGTGCTCCTGCCTGCCTCTCTCCCAGGTGCACCTCCAGCCTCAAGACATGTCCTGCTACAACCCGTGCCTGCCCTGCCTGCCCTGCCAGCCCTGCGGCCCCACCCCGCTGGCCAACAGCTGCAACGAGCCCTGTGTCAGGCAGTGCCAGAACTCCACCGTCATCATCGAGCCCTCCCCCGTGGTGGTGACCCTGCCCGGCCCCATCCTCAGCTCCTACCCGCAGAACACCGTTGTGGGATCCTCCACCTCCGCTGCCGTGGGCAGCATCCTCAGCTGTCAGGGAGTGCCCATCAACTCCGGGTGCTGTGACCTCTCTGGCATTTACAGCCGCTACTGCGGGAGACCATGCCTCCCCTGCTAGAGCTGCCGCAGGCGGCCCCACACAAGGACCCCCAGGAACCCAGAAGACGGTAATGGACTGAGCACAGAGATCCTGGCCTTCGCTTTCAGACGGGCTCAGCATCCACGGCTCCACCTGCAAAGGAAGGCAGGAAGAGGCGTGCCTGGGCTCTCTGAAGACATGGCCCTTGTCTAACTTGCCTGTTTCTCACTCCCTCTTCTCTCCCTCTTTTCTCTGTTGTCTTCTGCTCCCCTGGGCTCTGAGCACCTGCTAAGCCCCATGCGAGGAAGGACCTGCTGCCCCTTTCCCTCTCGGGGACAGGCAGGCGGGCAGGCAGGCAGACGCCGGGTGCAAACTCCACCCTGGCCAAGGCTCAAAGACTCCTAGCTAGCCCTGGTGCTCCCCGCACCGTGGCCCCCACTCAGAGGAACCCCTTTCCCTCTTTCAACTCATTAAAGTTCTGCTGCATCCCAGCCTGGGCCTCTGCGTGGTCCTTCTCTCTCCGGACGCTCTCCCTGGCTGCCAGAGAGAAAGGTGTCGCTCTGGGGAGATCTTGCAGGCACAAAGGAGAGCCGTTGGCATTCCCGGAGGAAGGGGAGGGTGAGACCCAGGCAATGGGCTCCTTTCAAGACACCGTCCCTTGCAGCTGAGGAAGATGTCCCTGGCTCCTGCAGGGCCAGCAGCCCTCAGGGCCTGCCTCACTGCATCCCGGCACACAAATGCCCTCCTCGGCCTTTCAGCACGCCCTGCAGATGATGGGGAGCCCAACCATTGCCCGAGTGAGGAGTCCATTTCCCCGGCCGCACTCGTGGGTGGTGCTGGCACTGGGAGCTGCTTCTGCATCCAGCAGCACCCGTGAGCCCTCCCTGGCTGGCGGCTCCTGCTTCAGGAGGGCCCCTCTCCCTGTGGCAGGTGTGGTAGCAGGGGTGGTGGTTGGGTGACAGGTTGCTCCTCACATGCCCCCGTGCTCCTCCCTGCCATCTCTCCCCCGTGCACCTCTGGCCACAAGGCATCTCCAGCTACAACCTCCCTCTCCCTCAGCCGAGGAAGAGAGGTGGGCTATTCCTCGCCCACCTCCCTTTCTGGCTTCCAACAACAAGCGGTGCTTTTGCAGCATGTCAGCTCTCCTCGTGCTGACTTTGTGCTCTCTGGAGGTCTTGCGGGGATCTTGTCTCTCCCGAGTCAGGCTGCCAGCATTCCTCCAGCACAGCTGGAAGAGGCGGAGTTTCTAAGTGCAGGTGTCAGGTCTGTTTCCTGACAGCTCACTCTCTGTCTCTCTAGGCACGCATGTAGAAACTGCACATGGGAGGGTTTGTGTTGTCTGCCAAAGAGATGCGCAGAGTCTCGTTCCCCCTTTCTCGCCCGTTACTCACCACACGTCTCCCATCCTTTGCCACGTGCCATCGGCGGCCTCCGCTCTCCCAAAAGGAGAGCTGCTGGTTTTGCCAGAGGGTCAGGACTCCCCTCTTCCCTCTCCAGCGCTGACAGTCCCACTGACCCACTGCCCTGCTCCTCCCCAGCCTGACACCCGTGTCTCACCAGCCTCTGCCAGTCCCACCAAGGCTGTCAGGTAACCCTGAACCGTGTCATGCTCTCCACCCAACAAGGGGCCCAGGGAGCTCCCAGGAAGCGGGAGCTGAAGCTTGCCAGATCCCGTGTTCTCCTCCCTCTGCCAGCTCCAAGCCGCCTCCAAACCTCAGCCCAAAGGGTGGAGCAAAACACGCTGAGGGCTGCCTGGGAGCTCCCACCTCTGCCCCAGGGAGCGTTTCCACTCTCATCGCCTAGTGGTTAAAGCACTGGCTCGGCCAAACTAAGGGAATCAAGCTGCCACCTGCGCTGGGCCACAGCCTCCCCAGTGCCAGGACCACTGGAGTGCTGGGAGCTTCCAACTGCTGCAGCCAGGCCTCAGCTCGGCCTTTGCAAATCCTCTCGCTCACAAGGGCCTTGAACATCCTCACAGGCTCTCATGCCCTCTGGTAAACTGTTGCCTCTGGTAAAAGTCCAGGCCAGGCTGCCCAAGGGGAGCCGTGCACCTAAGACAGGCAAGTAGGAACCTGCTGACCGTTCCCAGAACGGTAACTGCAGTGCTCGGGCACAAGGAGGCAAAGGAGGCAGCCAGGGACACAACCCTCACAGCCATCTCCAGCAGGGCAAAAGGTGCCCTGGTGCCCTGGTGCCCTGGTCGACTTCTCTGGCCACCCAGCGCCCAGCCAGAGACCGGGCAGCATCTGTGGCAGAGCACCATGCTGAGCAGGGCTGCTTTTCAACTGCGTGATGACACCAATCCCAATCCTTACCTCCCCCTCTGCATCCAACACTTCGGAACAGTCAGCTCTACCCCCCTTTTCCAAGGGCTTTCTGCCCGCACGGCAAGTCTGTCCTTCTTACCTGAGAGAAGGCCACTGGGCTGAAGCCACCACCCATGACACCGGTTGTATTTTCTAGGGAGGAGGGGAAGGCAGCACACTGGGAATGGTAGAAAGATTGTCAACGGGATTGAAAACAACACGTAAACAGCTGTCTGTACCGCATAATCAATCAGTCATGGATTTTAGCAGCGATCCCCCAACAGGATGGCTCCTCCTCTTCTTGGCTTCTCCATGCCTTTTCATATCATAAGGACCCAGTTGCCGTCCCCACATAGTTGAGGGGCTGCCATGGAAAACTCAGAGCAAATGCCAGCAATTTCAACCGGAGAGTCCTGTCTCTGTAGAGCAGCTGACAAGCCTCTGCACTGCTCTCTTCCCCTCTGAGCAGTCCTTTGTAGTGGGATGGACTTTGCTCAGCAAGCGCTCCCGTTGACTGTAGCATGAGGTGCTGTGGTGGTGCATTCCCCCGCTTCTCCTGGGCTGCTCGTTGATCTCAGAAATTCCATGAAACCTCGGCCTTGGTGTACCGAGTCTGACAGTTGAGCGCTCCTTGACCATATCAGAAACTCTGCATGGCTGAGGCTGGGAACGTACTCCCGCTGCCTGGCCCAGGCGCCATCTTAGCTCTGTTGTAGCTCAATCGCACGGGACCTGGGCTGCAATACTCCTCGAGGCTCAACCCTTTGCCCGTTGAGAAATGCCAAGACATTTTACGTGAGTATTTCACTGAACTCGAGGTGGAGTTTTAACAGGTATATCTTTGATATTTATCTATCTTTGCACCCGTGTGCGTGTGTGTGTGAATAGACGGAAGTACCTGCGAGCAAATATAGTCTGCTAAAATCTTATGATGTCTCTTCTGCTAAACACATACAATGCCTTAGACATAAGCCGTTGTCCAAGCCTGAGACTAAGATTGGATCCAGCTGGGTCTTCTCTGAACCTTGTGACTCAATGGGAGGGTCTCTTTTAAGCTTTTCATCCTCAGCCTCTGTAGAAATCACTCCAACTCAGGTCTAACAAGATATCCTGGTTTTGGCTGGGATAGAGTTCATTTTCTTGCTAAGAGCTGGAATCGTGCTGTGTTTTGGATTTAGTAGGAGAATAATGTTGATAACACACTGATGTTTCAGTTGTTGCTAAGTAGTGTTTACGCTAGCCAAGGACTTTTCAGCTTCCCATGCTCTTTTCCTTTGTGTGCTTCATCCGTGTAGTAAGTGATAGAGTGAACTTGCCATCGCACTCGGTTAAGTCGCGCTTTTATAAATTTCTATTAAAATCACTTTCTGCTAATAACTTCAACAGTGGTTCTTCGAGTGGCCTCTAAACCACTCATTTACGACAGGTGCCCACAGAGCCCCACCACCAACAGCCAAGTCTCAAGGAAGCACGACCTGGGTCGCACCTCCTTGCACCTCCAGAGCAGCCATTCATTCACCACAGAAGCCATGTACACTGTGATCAAGGCAATCACACCTACCGCCTGCAAATTACTTGTTTTGTCAGAGTAATTCCACCTATGGCTGTTACACGTGGGCATTGTGTCAAGAAAAGCCAAGGGATGCCTGCAGATGGAGAACAACTCAGGAATGACACCAATCAACAGAGCTCTACACCTTGCCTTGCCTTGCCTTGCCTTGCCTTGCCTTGCCTTGCCTTGACCTGCCTTGCCTTGCCTTGCCTTGCCTTGGGTTCCCTTGGGTTCCCTTGCCTTGCCTTCCCTTGCCTTGCCTTCCCTTCCATTCCATTCTCTTCATTTCCCTTCATTTCTCTGCCTATTTCTACCCTGCAGGTTTTCCATCCCGTGGGTAGATTCTTCTCCGCTGTCGTTGCAACTCCTCCTTCTTCATCCCACCTTCCCTGCTCCAGAAAGGAACTTGCCCCAATTGGACGCTCCCAGTCCTTCCACCATCCTTGCACATCCTGGTGAAAATACCACTTTGTTTCCCAACTTCCTCAGCGCGTCCCTCACCTTCTGCTTCTCTGGGCTCCAGATCAGTGTGTTGAGCAGAGGCAGCACCAGCAGTGTCGAAGACGGACACTCCCCTGTCCCGGGAGAGGCTGGTAGTGAGGCGGGTAAAGAGCGGGACCACGGTCCAAAGAACAGCACAACCACAGCCAAGTGGCCAGTGCCTTGTGTCTCTCTTCTCATATCTGCTTCTCCGGTGGAGGGCTGAATCAGCCCACAGGAGCCCAGCAAGGCCAGGAAGCACACCAGGGAATTGGTGCCACCGTTGGAGACAAGGAATCCACCAGTCCAGCAGCTCTCAGCACAGGCCAGCATGAGCAGCTCCTCACAGAAGCAGCAGTCAATGACATTGGGGCCGTGGCTGGGCAAAGAAAAGGGGCGTGCCACTGGTGCCAACAAGGGGAGAGTGGCTCAAGTCCTCAGACCTGCCACCACAAGGGCACACATCTTCCCTTGCATGAGAGAGGGGACCCCAGGGGCTGGCACATGGCCACAGGTCGGTCGTAGGCCATGACTGCCAGCAGGAAGGGCTGGGCCACAGAGCTGCAAAGGAGCTTGTCCTCTCCACAGATAGAAGTGCAGCGGCATCTTGGGCATCGTGACCAATGAGTGGCCGATCACTGAGGCCCAGAATCCCAGAGGAAGAGGAAGGCAAGGCAAGGCAAGGCAACGGAAAGGAAGGCAAGGGAAGGCAAGGCAAGGCAAGGCAAGGCAAGGCAAGGCAAGGCAAGGCAAGGCAAGGCATTGAGCTCTTTTGATGGGTGTCATTCCTGAGTTGTTCTCCATCTGCAGGCATCCCTTGGCTTTTCTTGACACAATGCCCACGTGTAACAGCCATAGGTGGAATTACTCTGACAAAACAAGTAATTTGCAGGCGGTAGGTGTGATTGCCTTGATCACAGTGTACATGGCTTCTGTGGTGAATGAATGGCTGCTCTGGAGGTGCAAGGAGGTGCGACCCAGGTCGTGCTTCCTTGAGACTTGGCTGTCGGTGGTGGGGCTCTGTGGGCACCTCATGCTACAGTCAATGGGAGCGCTTGCTGAGCAAAGTCCATCCCACTACAAAGGACTGCTCACGGGGGAAGAGAGCAATGAAGAGGCTTGCCAGCTGCTCTACAGAGACAGGAGGGGAATTCCATCCTTCTCCATGTCACCTCCCATTGCTCCAGAAGGGAACTTGCTCCAGTTGGATACTCCCAGTCCTTCCACCATCCTCCATCATCCATTGGCTAAAACCAATCTGTTTCCCAGCTTTGCTCCCTCTTCCCTCATCATCTGCTTCTTCAAGCTGTAGATCAGCAGGTTTAGCACAGCCAGGACTAGCACTGTCACCAACGAACAACAGAATCCACAGGGCTCTTGAGGTTGCAAGGCGCCGCTGGAGATGGTCAGGTCCAACCCTCCTGCTCAGAGCAGGGTCAACCAGAGCAGGTTGATCAGGACACTGCCCCGTGTGGTTTTGACTGTCTCCAAGGACGGAAACTCCACTAGCTACCTGGGCAACATCTGCTGGGCTTGGCTACCCTGTGAGGCCGTAAAAGGGTTTTTCCTCATGCCTGTGTGGAATTTCCTTGCACACTGCTCCCAGTCTGCACACAAGGGCAAGTAAGCAAGCACTCCTGCCTACACGTGCGCAACTGTGGACTTGCCCGAGGACGCACGGGGAAGCCCCTTGGCAGGGCAGGGCTGGAGCACCCTGGGGCAGGAGAAGGCCTCAGACACACTGATGGTGGTGGTGTTGGTAGGGACCCCCAGAGAGAGCCCAGAGAGCAGAGGAGGCCCAACAGGCACACGAATGCATCCCCGGAGTAGCATTAGGAGGAAGAGAGCCAAAAGCAGCAGCGCTGACCACCCGCCTGCGGAGGCAATGGCCAGTGACCATCAGAGAGAGCTTGGAGGGTGGGAGAAAGGGGACGCGGCACGTCGTCCTGCTCGGGAGCCCTTTGGCGTCCAGGCGAGGATTGCAGGGCTGGGAGCAGCAGGGCCCGTCCTGCCAATGGGGCTGCAAACAAGCCCACACGAGTGCCCCAGGCCACTGTCCCCAGCCTGCACGCGACCCCTCCGGCACTTGGGACTCATCTTCTGATGGCACCGATGCGCTCCTGCCCCAGGAATCCTTGGGCCTCCCACCCCAGCACTGAAAAGGAGCCTTCAAGGGGGAGCAGGTACGGTCAAACGAGGAAATGAAAAGGCAGCCGTGCAGGAAACCAAAACACAGCCCGTATCATTAGCTGGGACGTTTTGCATTTCAGATGAGCTTCTCAGAAAATTATTCCTTCCACAGAGGCTTCCGCTGGACCTGGGGCAGTGCAGGACCAGTATAAAAGCCACCCCAGCTCTTCACTCTCTCATCCGCTTCGCTGCTCTTCTTCTCCTTCGGAAGCAAGTGAGTTGGAAGTTCTGTCCTATACTTGGGCTTGGGGTTGCCCCTTGCTGGGAGGGGAAGCAGGGAGAAGGTGTGGCGTGGAGAGGGGCTGGGTCTGGGCTGAGGGGACTCTTGTTGCTCTTGGCTAGGCAAGAGCTTTCCTGGGCCTGGCTGTCTTTGCACGGTGCCCGGGGGGACAGGCAAAGAGGCGCGTGTGCCTCCCTGCACAGCCTCCAGCTCCCCGCCCAGCACGTGCCTTGGCTCCCTCGTGGTGGGCGGAGAGGCTGCTCCTCACGCGCCCCCGTGCTCCTCCCCGCCTCTCTCCCAGGTGCACCTCCAGCCTCAAGACATGTCCTGCTACAACCCGTGCCTGCCCTGCCTGCCCTGCCAGCCCTGCGGCCCCACCCCGCTGGCCAACAGCTGCAACGAGCCCTGTGTCAGGCAGTGCCAGAACTCCAACGTCATCATCGAGCCCTCCCCCGTGGTGGTGACCCTGCCCGGCCCCATCCTCAGCTCCTACCCGCAGAACACCGTTGTGGGATCCTCCACCTCCGCTGCCGTGGGCAGCATCCTCAGCTGTCAGGGAGTGCCCATCAACTCCGGGTGCTGTGACCTCTCTGGCATTTACAGCCGCTACTGCGGGAGACCATGCCTCCCCTGCTAGAGCTGCCGCAGGCGGCCCCACACAAGGACCCCCAGGAACCCAGAAGACGGTAATGGACTGAGCACAGAGATCCTGGCCTTCGCTTTCAGACGGGCTCAGCATCCACGGCTCCACCTGCAAAGGAAGGCAGGAAGAGGCGTGCCTGGGCTCTCTGAAGACATGGCCCTTGTCTAACTTGCCTGTTTCTCACTCCCTCTTCTCTCCCTCTTTTCTCTGTTGTCTTCTGCTCCCCTGGGCTCTGAGCACCTGCTAAGCCCCATGCGAGGAAGGACCTGCTGCCCCTTTCCCTCTCGGGGACAGGCAGGCGGGCAGGCAGGCAGACGCCGGGTGCAAACTCCACCCTGGCCAAGGCTCAAAGACTCCTAGCTAGCCCTGGTGCTCCCCGCACCGTGGCCCCCACTCAGAGGAACCCCTTTCCCTCTTTCAACTCATTAAAGTTCTGCTGCATCCCAGCCTGGGCCTCTGCGTGGTCCTTCTCTCTCCGGACGCTCTCCCTGGCTGCCAGAGAGAAAGGTGTCGCTCTGGGGAGATCTTGCAGGCACAAAGGAGAGCCGTTGGCATTCCCGGAGGAAGGGGAGGGTGAGACCCAGGCAATGGGCTCCTTTCAAGACACCGTCCCTTGCAGCTGAGGAAGATGTCCCTGGCTCCTGCAGGGCCAGCAGCCCTCAGGGCCTGCCTCACTGCATCCCGGCACACAAATGCCCTCCTCAGCTTTTCAGCACGCCCTGCAGATGATGGGGAGCCCAACCATTGCCCGAGTGAGGAGTCCATTTCCCCGGCCGCACTCGTGGGTGGTGCTGGCACTGGGAGCTGCTTCTGCATCCAGCAGCACCCGTGAGCCCTCCCTGGCTGGCGGCTCCTGCTTCAGGAGGGCCCCTCTCCCTGTGGCAGGTGTGGTAGTGGGGGTGGTGGTTGGGTGACAGGTTGCTCCTCACATGCCCCCGTGCTCCTCCCTGCCATCTCTCCCCCGTGCACCTCTGGCCACAAGGCATCTCCAGCTACAACCTCCCTCTCCCTCAGCCGAGGAAGAGAGGTGGGCTATTCCTCGCCCACCTCCCTTTCTGGCTTCCAACGACAAGCCGGTGCTTCTGCAGCATGTCAGCTCTCCTCGTGCTGACTTTGTGCTCTCTGGAGGTCTTGCGGGGATCTTGTCTCTCCCCAGTCAGGCTGCCAGCATTCCTCCAGCACAGCTGGAAGAGGCGGAGTTTCTAAGTGCAGGTGTCAGGTCTGTTTCCTGACAGCTCACTCTCTGTCTCTCTAGGCATGCATGTAGAAACTGCACATGGGAGGGTTTGTGTTGTCTGCCAAAGAGATGCGCAAAGAGTCTCGTTCCCCCTTTCTCGCCCGTTACTCACCACACGTCTCCCATCCTTTGCCACGTGCCATCGGCGGCCTCCGCTCTCCCAAAAGGAGAGCTGCTGGTTTTGCCAGAGGGTCAGGACTCCCCTCTTCCCTCTCCAGCGCTGACAGTCCCACTGACCCACTGCCCTGCTCCTCCCCAGCCTGACACCCGTGTCTCACCAGCCTCTGCCAGTCCCACCAAGGCTGTCAGGTAACCCTGAACCGTGTCATGCTCTCCACCCAACAAGGGGCCCAGGGAGCTCCCAGGAAGCGGGAGCTGAAGCTTGCCAGATCCCGTGTTCTCCTCCCTCTGTCAGCTCCAAGCCGCCTCCAAACCTCAGCCCAAAGGGTGGAGCAAAACACGCTGAGGGCTGCCTGGGAGCTCCCACCTCTGCCCCAGGGAGCTTTTCCACTCTCATCGCCTAGTGGTTAAAGCACTGGCTCGGCCAAACTAAGGGAATCAAGCTGCCACCTGCGCTGGGCCACAGCCTCCCCAGTGCCAGGACCACGTTTTCCAGTGCTGGGAGCTTCCAACTGCTGCAGCCAGGCCTCAGCTCAGCCTTTGCAAATCCTCTCGCTCACAAGGGCCTTGAACATCCTCACAGGCTCTCATGCCCTCTGGTAAACTGTTGCCTCTGGTAAAAGTCCAGGCCAGGCTGCCCAAGGGGAGCCGTGCACCTAAGACAGGCAAGTAGGAACCTGCTGACCGTTCCCAGAACGGTAACTGCAGTGCTCGGGCACAAGGAGGCAAAGGAGGCAGCCAGGGACACAACCCTCACAGCCATCTCCAGCAGGGCAAAAGGTGCCCTGGTGCCCTGGTGCCCTGGTCGACTTCTCTGGCCACCCAGCGCCCAGCCAGAGACCGGGCAGCATCTGTGGCAGAGCACCATGCTGAGCAGGACTGCTTTTCAACTGCGTGATGACACCAATCCCAATCCTTACCTCCCCCTCTGCATCCAACACTTCGGAACAGTCAGCTCTACCCCCCTTTTCCAAGGGCTTTCTGCCCGCACGGCAAGTCTGTCCTTCTTACCTGAGAGAAGGCCACTGGGCTGAAGCCACCACCCATGACACCGGTTGTATTTTCTAGGGAGGAGGGGAAGGCAGCACACTGGGAATGGTAGAAAGATTGTCAACGGGATTGAAAACAACACGTAAACAGCTGTCTGTACCGCATAATCAATCAGTCATGGATTTTAGCAGCGATCCCCCAACAGGATGGCTCCTCCTCTTCTTGGCTTCTCCATGCCTTTTCATATCATAAGGACCCAGTTGCCGTCCCCACATAGTTGAGGGGCTGCCATGGAAAACTCAGAGCAAATGCCAGCAATTTCAACCGGAGAGTCCTGTCTCTGTAGAGCAGCTGACAAGCCTCTGCACTGCTCTCTTCCCCTCTGAGCAGTCCTTTGTAGTGGGATGGACTTTGCTCAGCAAGCGCTCCCGTTGACTGTAGCATGAGGTGCTGTGGTGGTGCATTCCCCCGCTTCTCCTGGGCTGCTCGTTGATCTCAGAAATTCCATGAAACCTCGGCCTTGGTGTACCGAGTCTGACGGTTGAGCGCTCCTTGACCATATCAGAAACTCTGCATGGCTGAGGCTGGGAACGTACTCCCGCTGCCTGGCCCAGGCGCCATCTTAGCTCTGTTGTAGCTCAATCGCACGGGACCTGGGCTGCAATACTCCTCGAGGCTCAACCCTTTGCCCGTTGAGAAATGCCAAGACATTTTACGTGAGTATTTCACTGAACTCGAGGTGGAGTTTTAACAGGTATATCTTTGATATTTATCTATCTTTGCACCCGTGTGCGTGTGTGTGTGAATAGACGGAAGTACCTGCGAGCAAATATAGTCTGCTAAAATCTTATGATGTCTCTTCTGCTAAACACATACAATGCCTTAGACATAAGCCGTTGTCCAAGCCTGAGACTAAGATTGGATCCAGCTGGGTCTTCTCTGAACCTTGTGACTCAATGGGAGGGTCTCTTTTAAGCTTTTCATCCTCAGCCTCTGTAGAAATCACTCCAACTCAGGTCTAACAAGATATCCTGGTTTTGGCTGGGATAGAGTTCATTTTCTTGCTAAGAGCTGGAATCGTGCTGTGTTTTGGATTTAGTAGGAGAATAATGTTGATAACACACTGATGTTTCAGTTGTTGCTAAGTAGTGTTTACGCTAGCCAAGGACTTTTCAGCTTCCCATGCTCTTTTCCTGTGTGTGCTTCATCCGTGTAGTAAGTGATAGAGTGAACTTGCCATCGCACTCGGTTAAGTCGCGCTTTTATAAATTTCTATTAAAATCACTTTCTGCTAATAACTTCAACAGTGGTTCTTCGAGTGGCCTCTAAACCACTCATTTACGACAGGTGCCCACAGAGCCCCACCACCAACAACCAAGTCTCAAGGAAGCACGACCTGGGTCGCACCTCCTTGCACGCCAGAGCAGCCATTCATTCACCACAGAAGCCATGTACACTGTGATCAAGGCAATCACACCTACCGCCCGCAAATTACTTGTTTTGTCAGAGTAATTCCACCTATGGCTGTTACACGTGGGCATTGTGTCAAGAAAAGCCAAGGGATGCCTGCAGATGGAGAACAACTCAGGAATGACACCAATCAACAGAGCTCTACACCTTGCCTTGCCTTGCCTTGCCTTGCCTTGCCTTGCCTTGACCTGCCTTGCCTTGCCTTGCCTTGCCTTGGGTTCCCTTGGGTTCCCTTGCCTTGCCTTCCCTTGCCTTGCCTTCCCTTCCATTCCATTCTCTTCATTTCCCTTCATTTCTCTGCCTATTTCTACCCTGCAGGTTTTCCATCCCGTGTGTAGATTCTTCTCCGCTGTCGTTGCAACTCCTCCTTCTTCATCCCACCTTCCCTGCTCCAGAAAGGAACTTGCCCCAATTGGACGCTCCCAGTCCTTCCACCATCCTTGCACATCCTGGTGAAAATACCACTTTGTTTCCCAACTTCCTCAGCGCGTCCCTCACCTTCTGCTTCTCTGGGCTCCAGATCAGTGTGTTGAGCAGAGGCAGCACCAGCAGTGTCGAAGACGGACACTCCCCTGTCGCGGGAGAGGCTGGTAGTGAGGCGGGTAAAGAGCGGGACCACGGTCCAAAGAACAGCATAACCACAGCCAAGTGGCCAGTGCCTTGTGTCTCTCTTCTCATATCTGCTTCTCCGGTGGAGGGCTGAATCAGCCCACAGGAGCCCAGCAAGGCCAGGAAGCACACCAGGGAATTGGTGCCACCGTTGGAGACAAAGGATCCACCAGTCCAGCAGCTCTCAGCACAGGCCAGCATGAGCAGCTCCTCACAGAAGCAGCAGTCAATGACATTGGGGCCGTGGCTGGGCAAAGAAAAGGGGCATGCCACTGGTGCCAACAAGGGGAGAGTGGCTCAAGTCCTCAGACCTGCCACCACGAGGGCACACATCTTCCCTTGCATGAGAGAGGGGACCCCAGGGGCTGGCACATGGCCACAGGTCGGTCGTAGGCCATGACTGCCAGCAGGAAGGGCTGGGCCACAGAGCTGCAAAGGAGCTTGTCCTCTCCACAGATAGAAGTGCAGCGGCATCTTGGGCATCGTGACCAATGAGTGGCCGATCACTGAGGCCCAGAATCCCAGAGGAAGAGGAAGGCAAGGCAAGGCAAGGCAACGGAAAGGAAAGGAAGGCAAGGGAAGGCAAGGCAAGGCAAGGCAAGGCAAGGCAAGGCAAGGCAAGGCAAGGCATCGAGCTCTTTTGATGGGTGTCATTCCTGAGTTGTTCTCCATCTGCAGGCATCCCTTGGCTTTTCTTGACACAATGCCCACGTGTAACAGCCATAGGTGGAATTACTCTGACAAAACAAGTAATTTGCAGGCGGTAGGTGTGATTGCCTTGATCACAGTGTACATGGCTTCTGTGGTGAATGAATGGCTGCTCTGGCGTGCAAGGAGGTGCGACCCAGGTCGTGCTTCCTTGAGACTTGGCTGTCGGTGGTGGGTCTCTGTGGGCACCTCATGCTACAGTCAATGGGAGCGCTTGCTGAGCAAAGTCCATCCCACTACAAAGGACTGCTCACGGGGGAAGAGAGCAATGAAGAGGCTTGCCAGCTGCTCTACAGAGACAGGAGGGGAATTCCATCCTTCTCCATGTCACCTCCCATTGCTCCAGAAGGGAACTTGCTCCAGCTGGATACTCCCAGTCCTTCCACCATCCTCCATCATCCATTGGCTAAAACCAATCTGTTTCCCAGCTTTGCTCCCTCTTCCCTCATCATCTGCTTCTTCAAGCTGTAGATCAGCAGGTTTAGCACAGCCAGGACTAGCACTGTCACCAACGAACAACAGAATCCACAGGGCTCTTGAGGTTGCAAGGCGCCGCTGGAGATGGTCAGGTCCAACCCTCCTGCTCAGAGCAGGGTCAACCAGAGCAGGTTGATCAGGACACTGCCCCGTGTGGTTTTGACTGTCTCCAAGGACGGAGACTCCACTAGCTGCCTGGGCAACATCTGCTGGGCTTGGCTACCCTGTGAGGCCGTAAAAGGGTTTTTCCTCATGCCTGTGTGGAATTTCCTTGCACACTGCTCCCAGTCTGCACACAAGGGCAAGTAAGCAAGCACTCCTGCCTACACGTGCGCAACTGTGGACTTGCCCGAGGACGCACGGGGAAGCCCCTTGGCAGGGCAGGGCTGGAGCACCCTGGGGCAGGAGAAGGCCTCAGACACACTGATGGTGGTGGTGTTGGTAGGGACCCCCAGAGAGAGCCCAGAGAGCAGAGGAGGCCCAACAGGCACACGAATGCATCCCCGGAGCAGCATTAGGAGGAAGAGAGCCAAAAGCAGCAGCGCTGACCACCCGCCTGCGGAGGCAATGGCCAGTGACCATCAGAGAGAGCTTGGAAGGTGGGAGAAAGGGGACGCGGCACGTCGTCCTGCTCGGGAGCCCTTTGGCGTCCAGGCGAGGATTGCAGGGCTGGGAGCAGCAGGG
The DNA here is from genome assembly GCF_964195595.1 of Calonectris borealis. Lineage (NCBI taxonomy): Eukaryota > Metazoa > Chordata > Aves > Procellariiformes > Procellariidae > Calonectris > Calonectris borealis. The sequence goes on from NC_134333.1 coordinate 4,433,890, forward strand.
CCCGTCCTGCCAATGGGGCTGCAAACAAGCCCACACGAGTGCCCGAGGCCACTGTCCCCAGCCTGCACGCGACCCCTCTGGCACTTGGGACTCATCTTCTGATGGCACCGATGCGCTCCTGTCCCAGGAATCCTTGGGCCTCCCACCCCAGCACTGAAAAGGAGCCTTCAAGGGGGAGCAGGTACGGTCAAACAAGGAAATGAAAAGGCAGCCGTGCAGGAAACCAAAACACAGCCCGTATCATTAGCTGGGACGTTTTGCATTTCAGATGAGCTTCTCAGAAAATTATTCCTTCCACAGAGGCTTCCGCTGGACCTGGGGCAGTGCAGGACCAGTATAAAAGCCACCCCAGCTCTTCACTCTCTCATCCGCTTCGCTGCTCTTCTTCTCCTTCGGAAGCAAGTGAGTTGGAAGTTCTGTCCTATACTTGGGCTTGGGGTTGCCCCTTGCTGGGAGGGGAAGCAGGGAGAAGGTGTGGCGTGGAGAGGGGCTGGGTCTGGGCTGAGGGGACTCTTGTTGCTCTTGGCTAGGCAAGAGCTTTCCTGGGCCTGGCTGTCTTTGCACGGTGCCCGGGGGGACAGGCAAAGAGGCGCGTGTGCCTCCCTGCACAGCCTCCAGCTCCCCGCCCAGCACGTGCCTTGGCTCCCTCGTGGTGGGCGGAGAGGCTGCTCCTCACGCGCCCCCGTGCTCCTCCCTGCCTCTCTCCCAGGTGCACCTCCAGCCTCAAGACATGTCCTGCTACAACCCGTGCCTGCCCTGCCTGCCCTGCCAGCCCTGCGGCCCCACCCCGCTGGCCAACAGCTGCAACGAGCCCTGTGTCAGGCAGTGCCAGAACTCCAACGTCATCATCGAGCCCTCCCCCGTGGTGGTGACCCTGCCCGGCCCCATCCTCAGCTCCTACCCGCAGAACACCGTTGTGGGATCCTCCACCTCCGCTGCCGTGGGCAGCATCCTCAGCTGTCAGGGAGTGCCCATCAACTCCGGGTGCTGTGACCTCTCTGGCATTTACAGCCGCTACTGCGGGAGACCATGCCTCCCCTGCTAGAGCTGCCGCAGGCGGCCCCACACAAGGACCCCCAGGAACCCAGAAGACGGTAATGGACTGAGCACAGAGATCCTGGCCTTCGCTTTCAGACGGGCTCAGCATCCACGGCTCCACCTGCAAAGGAAGGCAGGAAGAGGCGTGCCTGGGCTCTCTGAAGACATGGCCCTTGTCTAACTTGCCTGTTTCTCACTCCCTCTTCTCTCCCTCTTTTCTCTGTTGTCTTCTGCTCCCCTGGGCTCTGAGCACCTGCTAAGCCCCATGCGAGGAAGGACCTGCTGCCCCTTTCCCTCTCGGGGACAGGCAGGCGGGCAGGCAGGCAGACGCCGGGTGCAAACTCCACCCTGGCCAAGGCTCAAAGACTCCTAGCTAGCCCTGGTGCTCCCCGCACCGTGGCCCCCACTCAGAGGAACCCCTTTCCCTCTTTCAATTCATTAAAGTTCTGCTGCATCCCAGCCTGGGCCTCTGCGTGGTCCTTCTCTCTTCGGACGCTCTCCCTGGCTGCCAGAGAGAAAGGTGTCGCTCTGGGGAGATCTTGCAGGCACAAAGGAGAGCCGTTGGCATTCCCGGAGGAAGGGGAGGGTGAGACCCAGGCAATGGGCTCCTTTCAAGACACCGTCCCTTGCAGCTGAGGAAGATGTCCCTGGCTCCTGCAGGGCCAGCAGCCCTCAGGGCCTGCCTCACTTCATCCCGGCACACAAATGCCCTCCTCAGCTTTTCAGCACGCCCTGCAGATGATGGGGAGCCCAACCATTGCCCGAGTGAGGAGTCCATTTCCCCGGCCGCACTCGTGGGTGGTGCTGGCACTGGGAGCTGCTTCTGCATCCAGCAGCACCCGTGAGCCCTCCCTGGCTGGCGGCTCCTGCTTCAGGAGGGCCCCTCTCCCTGTGGCAGGTGTGGTAGTGGGGGTGGTGGTTGGGTGACAGGTTGCTCCTCACATGCCCCCGTGCTCCTCCCTGCCATCTCTCCCCCGTGCACCTCTGGCCACAAGGCATCTCCAGCTACAACCTCCCTCTCCCTCAGCCGAGGAAGAGAGGTGGGCTATTCCTCGCCCACCTCCCTTTCTGGCTTCCAACGACAAGCCGGTGCTTCTGCAGCATGTCAGCTCTCCTCGTGCTGACTTTGTGCTCTCTGGAGGTCTTGCGGGGATCTTGTCTCTCCCCAGTCAGGCTGCCAGCATTCCTCCAGCACAGCTGGAAGAGGCGGAGTTTCTAAGTGCAGGTGTCAGGTCTGTTTCCTGACAGCTCACTCTCTGTCTCTCTAGGCATGCATGTAGAAACTGCACATGGGAGGGTTTGTGTTGTCTGCCAAAGAGATGCGCAGAGTCTCGTTCCCCCTTTCTCGCCCGTTACTCACCACACGTCTCCCATCCTTTGCCACGTGCCATCGGCGGCCTCCGCTCTCCCAAAAGGAGAGCTGCTGGTTTTGCCAGAGGGTCAGGACTCCCCTCTTCCCTCTCCAGCGCTGACAGTCCCACTGACCCACTGCCCTGCTCCTCCCCAGCCTGACACCCGTGTCTCACCAGCCTCTGCCAGTCCCACCAAGGCTGTCAGGTAACCCTGAACCGTGTCATGCTCTCCACCCAACAAGTGGCCCAGGGAGCTCCCAGGAAGCGGGAGCTGAAGCTTGCCAGATGCCGTGTTCTCCTCCCTCTGCCAGCTCCAAGCCGCCTCCAAACCTCAGCCCAAAGGGTGGAGCAAAACACGCTGAGGGCTGCCTGGGAGCTCCCACCTCTGCCCCAGGGAGCTTTTCCACTCTCATCGCCTAGTGGTTAAAGCACTGGCTCGGCCAAACTAAGGGAATCAAGCTGCCACCTGCGCTGGGCCACAGCCTCCCCAGTGCCAGGACCATGTTTTCCAGTGCTGGGAGCTTCCAACTGCTGCAGCCAGGCCTCAGCTCGGCCTTTGCAAATCCTCTCGCTCACAAGGGCCTTGAACATCCTCACAGGCTCTCATGCCCTCTGGTAAACTGTTGCCTCTGGTAAAAGTCCAGGCCAGGCTGCCCAAGGGGAGCCGTGCACCTAAGACAGGCAAGTAGGAACCTGCTGACCGTTCCCAGAACGGTAACTGCAGTGCTCGGGCACAAGGAGGCAAAGGAGGCAGCCAGGGACACAACCCTCACAGCCATCTCCAGCAGGGCAAAAGGTGCCCTGGTGCCCTGGTCGACTTCTCTGGCCACCCAGCGCCCAGCCAGAGACCGGGCAGCATCTGTGGCAGAGCACCATGCTGAGCAGGGCTGCTTTTCAACTGCGTGATGACACCAATCCCAATCCTTACCTCCCCCTCTGCATCCAACACTTCGGAACAGTCAGCTCTACCCCCCTTTTCCAAGGGCTTTCTGCCCGCACGGCAAGTCTGTCCTTCTTACCTGAGAGAAGGCCACTGGGCTGAAGCCACCACCCATGACACCGGTTGTATTTTCTAGGGAGGAGGGGAAGGCAGCACACTGGGAATGGTAGAAAGATTGTCAACGGGATTGAAAACAACACGTAAACAGCTGTCTGTACCGCATAATCAATCAGTCATGGATTTTAGCAGCGATCCCCCAACAGGATGGCTCCTCCTCTTCTTGGCTTCTCCATGCCTTTTCATATCATAAGGACCCAGTTGCCGTCCCCACATAGTTGAGGGGCTGCCATGGAAAACTCAGAGCAAATGCCAGCAATTTCAACCGGAGAGTCCTGTCTCTGTAGAGCAGCTGACAAGCCTCTGCACTGCTCTCTTCCCCTCTGAGCAGTCCTTTGTAGTGGGATGGACTTTGCTCAGCAAGCGCTCCCGTTGACTGTAGCATGAGGTGCTGTGGTGGTGCATTCCCCCGCTTCTCCTGGGCTGCTCGTTGATCTCAGAAATTCCATGAAACCTCGGCCTTGGTGTACCGAGTCTGACGGTTGAGCGCTCCTTGACCATATCAGAAACTCTGCATGGCTGAGGCTGGGAACGTACTCCCGCTGCCTGGCCCAGGCGCCATCTTAGCTCTGTTGTAGCTCAATCGCACGGGACCTGGGCTGCAATACTCCTCGAGGCTCAACCCTTTGCCCGTTGAGAAATGCCAAGACATTTTACGTGAGTATTTCACTGAACTCGAGGTGGAGTTTTAACAGGTATATCTTTGATATTTATCTATCTTTGCACCCGTGTGCGTGTGTGTGTGAATAGACGGAAGTACCTGCAAGCAAATATAGTCTGCTAAAATCTTATGATGTCTCTTCTGCTAAACACATACAATGCCTTAGACATAAGCCGTTGTCCAAGCCTGAGACTAAGATTGGATCCAGCTGGGTCTTCTCTGAACCTTGTGACTCAATGGGAGGGTCTCTTTTAAGCTTTTCATCCTCAGCCTCTGTAGAAATCACTCCAACTCTAACAAGGTCTAACAAGATATCCTGGTTTTGGCTGGGATAGAGTTCATTTTCTTGCTAAGAGCTGGAATCGTGCTGTGTTTTGGATTTAGTAGGAGAATAATGTTGATAACACACTGATGTTTCAGTTGTTGCTAAGTAGTGTTTACGCTAGCCAAGGACTTTTCAGCTTCCCATGCTCTTTTCCTTTGTGTGCTTCGTCCGTGTAGTAAGTGATAGAGTGAACTTGCCATCGCACTCGGTTAAGTCGCGCTTTTATAAATTTCTATTAAAATCACTTTCTGCTAATAACTTCAACAGTGGTTCTTCGAGTGGCCTCTAAACCACTCATTTACGACAGGTGCCCACAGAGCCCCACCACCAACAACCAAGTCTCAAGGAAGCACGACCTGGGTCGCACCTCCTTGCACGCCAGAGCAGCCATTCATTCACCACAGAAGCCATGTACACTGTGATCAAGGCAATCACACCTACCGCCTGCAAATTACTTGTTTTGTCAGAGTAATTCCACCTATGGCTGTTACACGTGGGCATTGTGTCAAGAAAAGCCAAGGGATGCCTGCAGATGGAGAACAACTCAGGAATGACACCAATCAACAGAGCTCTACACCTTGCCTTGCCTTGCCTTGCCTTGCCTTGCTTTGCCTTGACCTGCCTTGCCTTGCCTTGCCTTGCCTTGGGTTCCCTTGGGTTCCCTTGCCTTGCCTTCCCTTCCATTCCATTCTCTTCATTTCCCTTCATTTCTCTGCCTATTTCTACCCTGCAGGTTTTCCATCCCGTGGGTAGATTCTTCTCCGCTGTCGTTGCAACTCCTCCTTCTTCATCCCACCTTCCCTGCTCCAGAAAGGAACTTGCCCCAATTGGACGCTCCCAGTCCTTCCACCATCCTTGCACATCCTGGTGAAAATACCACTTTGTTTCCCAACTTCCTCAGCGCGTCCCTCACCTTCTGCTTCTCTGGGCTCCAGATCAGTGTGTTGAGCAGAGGCAGCACCAGCAGTGTCGAAGACGGACACTCCCCTGTCCCGGGAGAGGCTGGTAGTGAGGCGGGTAAAGAGCGGGACCACGGTCCAAAGAACAGCACAACCACAGCCAAGTGGCCAGTGCCTTGTGTCTCTCTTCTCATATCTGCTTCTCCAGTGGAGGGCTGAATGAGCCCACAGGAGCCCAGCAAGGCCAGGAAGCACACCAGGGAATTGGTGCCACCGTTGGAGACAAGGAATCCACCAGTCCAGCAGCTCTCAGCACAGGCCAGCATGAGCAGCTCCTCACAGAAGCAGCAGTCAATGACATTGGGGCCGTGGCTGGGCAAAGAAAAGGGGCGTGCCACTGGTGCCAACAAGGGGAGAGTGGCTCAAGTCCTCAGACCTGCCACCACGAGGGCACACATCTTCCCTTGCATGAGAGAGGGGACCCCAGGGGCTGGCACATGGCCACAGGTCGGTCGTAGGCCATGACTGCCAGCAGGAAGGGCTGGGCCACATAGCTGCAAAGGAGCTTGTCCTCTCCACAGATAGAAGTGCAGCGGCATCTTGGGCATCGTGACCAATGAGTGGCCGATCACTGAGGCCCAGAATCCCAGAGGAAGAGGAAGGCAAGGCAAGGCAAGGCAACGGAAAGGAAAGGAAGGCAAGGGAAGGCAAGGCAAGGCAAGGCAAGGCAAGGCAAGGCAAGGCATCGAGCTCTTTTGATGGGTGTCATTCCTGAGTTGTTCTCCATCTGCAGGCATCCCTTGGCTTTTCTTGACACAATGCCCACGTGTAACAGCCATAGGTGGAATTACTCTGACAAAACAAGTAATTTGCAGGCGGTAGGTGTGATTGCCTTGATCACAGTGTACATGGCTTCTGTGGTGAATGAATGGCTGCTCTGGAGGTGCAAGGAGGTGCGACCCAGGTCGTGCTTCCTTGAGACTTGGCTGTCGGTGGTGGGGCTCTGTGGGCACCTCATGCTACAGTCAATGGGAGCGCTTGCTGAGCAAAGTCCATCCCACTACAAAGGACTGCTCACGGGGGAAGAGAGCAATGAAGAGGCTTGCCAGCTGCTCTACAGAGACAGGAGGGGAATTCCATCCTTCTCCATGTCACCTCCCATTGCTCCAGAAGGGAACTTGCTCCAGCTGGATACTCCCAGTCCTTCCACCATCCTCCATCATCCATTGGCTAAAACCAATCTGTTTCCCAGCTTTGCTCCCTCTTCCCTCATCATCTGCTTCTTCAAGCTGTAGATCAGCAGGTTTAGCACAGCCAGGACTAGCACTGTCACCAACGAACAACAGAATCCACAGGGCTCTTGAGGTTGCAAGGTGCCGCTGGAGATGGTCAGGTCCAACCCTCCTGCTCAGAGCAGGGTCAACCAGAGCAGGTTGATCAGGACACTGCCCCGTGTGGTTTTGACTGTCTCCAAGGACGGAGACTGGGCTGCCTGGGCAACACTAGCTGCCTGGGCAACATCTGCTGGGCTTGGCTACCCTGTGAGGCCGTAAAAGGGTTTTTCCTCATGCCTGTGTGGAATTTCCTTGCACACTGCTCCCAGTCTGCACACAAGGGCAAGTAAGCAAGCACTCCTGCCTACACGTGCGCAACTGTGGACTTGCCCGAGGACGCACGGGGAAGCCCCTTGGCAGGGCAGGGCTGGAGCACCCTGGGGCAGGAGAAGGCCTCAGACACACTGATGGTGGTGGTGTTGGTAGGGACCCCCAGAGAGAGCCCAGAGAGCAGAGGAGGCCCAACAGGCACACGAATGCATCCCCGGAGCAGCATTAGGAGGAAGAGAGCCAAAAGCAGCAGCGCTGACCACCCGCCTGCGGAGGCAATGGCCAGTGACCATCAGAGAGAGCTTGGAGGGTGGGAGAAAGGGGACGCGGCACGTCGTCCTGCTCGGGAGCCCTTTGGCGTCCAGGCGAGGATTGCAGGGCTGGGAGCAGCAGGGCCCGTCCTGCCAATGGGGCTGCAAACAAGCCCACACGAGTGCCCGAGGCCACTGTCCCCAGCCTGCACGCGACCCCTCTGGCACTTGGGACTCATCTTCTGATGGCACCAATGCGCTCCTGCCCCAGGAATCCTTGGGCCTCCCACCCCAGCACTGAAAAGGAGCCTTCAAGGGGGAGCAGGTACGGCCAAACGAGGAAATGAAAAGGCAGCCGTGCAGGAAACCAAAACACAGCCCGTATCATTAGCTGGGACGTTTTGCATTTCAGATGAGCTTCTCAGAAAATTATTCCTTCCACAGAGGCTTCCGCTGGACCTGGGGCAGTGCAGGACCAGTATAAAAGCCACCCCAGCTCTTCACTCTCTCATCCGCTTCGCTGCTCTTCTTCTCCTTCGGAAGCAAGTGAGTTGGAAGTTCTGTCCTATACTTGGGCTTGGGGTTGCCCCTTGCTGGGAGGGGAAGCAGGGAGAAGGTGTGGCGTGGAGAGGGGCTGGGTCTGGGCTGAGGGGACTCTTGTTGCTCTTGGCTAGGCAAGAGCTTTCCTGGGCCTGGCTGTCTTTGCACGGTGCCCGGGGGGACAGGCAAAGAGGCGCGTGTGCCTTCCTGCACAGCCTCCAGCTCCCCGCCCAGCACGTGCCTTGGCTCCCTCGTGGTGGGCGGAGAGGCTGCTCCTCAGCGCCCCCGTGCTCCTCCCCGCCTCTCTCCCAGGTGCACCTCCAGCCTCAAGACATGTCCTGCTACAACCCGTGCCTGCCCTGCCTGCCCTGCCAGCCCTGCGGCCCCACCCCGCTGGCCAACAGCTGCAACGAGCCCTGTGTCAGGCAGTGCCAGAACTCCAACGTCATCATCGAGCCCTCCCCCGTGGTGGTGACCCTGCCCGGCCCCATCCTCAGCTCCTACCCGCAGAACACCGTTGTGGGATCCTCCACCTCCGCTGCCGTGGGCAGCATCCTCAGCTGTCAGGGAGTGCCCATCAACTCCGGGTGCTGTGACCTCTCTGGCATTTACAGCCGCTACTGCAGGAGACCATGCCTCCCCTGCTAGAGCTGCCGCAGGCGGCCCCGCACAAGGACCCCCAGGAACCCAGAAGACGGTAATGGACTGAGCACAGAGATCCTGGCCTTCGCTTTCAGACGGGCTCAGCATCCACGGCTCCACCTGCAAAGGAAGGCAGGAAGAGGCGTGCCTGGGCTCTCTGAAGACATGGCCCTTGTCTAACTTGCCTGTTTCTCACTCCCTCTTCTCTCCCTCTTTTCTCTGTTGTCTTCTGCTCCCCTGGGCTCTGAGCACCTGCTAAGCCCCATGCGAGGAAGGACCTGCTGCCCCTTTCCCTCTCGGGGACAGGCAGGCGGGCAGGCAGGCAGACGCCGGGTGCAAACTCCACCCTGGCCAAGGCTCAAAGACTCCTAGCTAGCCCTGGTGCTCCCCGCACCGTGGCCCCCACTCAGAGGAACCCCTTTCCCTCTTTCAACTCATTAAAGTTCTGCTGCATCCCAGCCTGGGCCTCTGCGTGGTCCTTCTCTCTCCGGACGCTCTCCCTGGCTGCCAGAGAGAAAGGTGTCGCTCTGGGGAGATCTTGCAGGCACAAAGGAGAGCCGTTGGCATTCCCGGAGGAAGGGGAGGGTGAGACCCAGGCAATGGGCTCCTTTCAAGACACCGTCCCTTGCAGCTGAGGAAGATGTCCCTGGCTCCTGCAGGGCCAGCAGCCCTCAGGGCCTGCCTCACCGCATCCCGGCACACAAATGCCCTCCTCAGCCTTTCAGCACGCCCTGCAGATGATGGGGAGCCCAACCATTGCCCGAGTGAGGAGTCCATTTCCCCGGCCGCACTCGTGGGTGGTGCTGGCACTGGGAGCTGCTTCTGCATCCAGCAGCACCCGTGAGCCCTCCCTGGCTGGTGGCTCCTGCTTCAGGAGGGCCCCTCTCCCTGTGGCAGGTGTGGTAGTGGGGGTGGTGGTTGGGTGACAGGTTGCTCCTCACATGCCCCCGTGCTCCTCCCTGCCATCTCTCCCCCGTGCACCTCTGGCCACAAGGCATCTCCAGCTACAACCTCCCTCTCCCTCAGCCGAGGAAGAGAGGTGGGCTATTCCTCGCCCACCTCCCTTTCTGGCTTCCAACAACAAGCGGTGCTTCTGCAGCATGTCAGCTCTCCTCGTGCTGACTTTGTGCTCTCTGGAGGTCTTGCGGGGATCTTGTCTCTCCCCAGTCAGGCTGTCAGCATTCCTCCAGCACAGCTGGAAGAGGCGGAGTTTCTAAGTGCAGGTGTCAGGTCTGTTTCCTGACAGCTCACTCTCTGTCTCTCTAGGCATGCATGTAGAAACTGCACATGGGAGGGTTTGTGTTGTCTGCCAAAGAGATGCGCAGAGTCTCGTTCCCCCTTTCTCGCCCGTTACTCACCACACGTCTCCCATCCTTTGCCACGTGCCATCGGCGGCCTCCGCTCTCCCAAAAGGAGAGCTGCTGGTTTTGCCAGAGGGTCAGGACTCCCCTCTTCCCTCTCCAGCGCTGACAGTCCCACTGACCCACTGCCCTGCTCCTCCCCAGCCTGACATCCGTGTCTCACCAGCCTCTGCCAGTCCCACCAAGGCTGTCAGGTAACCCTGAACCGTGTCATGCTCTCCACCCAACAAGTGGCCCAGGGAGCTCCCAGGAAGCGGGAGCTGAAGCTTGCCAGATGCCGTGTTCTCCTCCCTCTGCCAGCTCCAAGCCGCCTCCAAACCTCAGCCCAAAGGGTGGAGCAAAACACGCTGAGGGCTGCCTGGGAGCTCCCACCTCTGCCCCAGGGAGCGTTTCCACTCTCATCGCCTAGTGGTTAAAGCACTGGCTTGGCCAAACTAAGGGAATCAAGCTGCCACCTGCGCTGGGCCACAGCCTCCCCAGTGCCAGGACCACGTTTTCCAGTGCTGGGAGCTTCCAACTGCTGCAGCCAGGCCTCAGCTCGGCCTTTGCAAATCCTCTCGCTCACAAGGGCCTTGAACATCCTCACAGGCTCTCATGCCCTCTGGTAAACTGTTGCCTCTGGTAAAAGTCCAGGCCAGGCTGCCCAAGGGGAGCCGTGCACCTAAGACAGGCAAGTAGGAACCTGCTGACCGTTCCCAGAACGGTAACTGCAGTGCTCGGGCACAAGGAGGCAAAGGAGGCAGCCAGGGACACAACCCTCACAGCCATCTCCAGCAGGGCAAAAGGTGCCCTGGTGCCCTGGTGCCCTGGTCGACTTCTCTGGCCACCCAGCGCCCAGCCAGAGACCGGGCAGCATCTGTGGCAGAGCACCATGCTGAGCAGGGCTGCTTTTCAACTGCGTGATGACACCAATCCCAATCCTTACCTCCCCCTCTGCATCCAACACTTCGGAACAGTCAGCTCTACCCCCCTTTTCCAAGGGCTTTCTGCCCGCACGGCAAGTCTGTCCTTCTTACCTGAGAGAAGGCCACTGGGCTGAAGCCACCACCCATGACACCGGTTGTATTTTCTAGGGAGGAGGGGAAGGCAGCACACTGGGAATGGTAGAAAGATTGTCAACGGGATTGAAAACAACACGTAAACAGCTGTCTGTACCGCATAATCAATCAGTCATGGATTTTAGCAGCGATCCCCCAACAGGATGGCTCCTCCTCTTCTTGGCTTCTCCATGCCTTTTCATATCATAAGGACCCAGTTGCCGTCCCCACATAGTTGAGGGGCTGCCATGGAAAACTCAGAGCAAATGCCAGCAATTTCAACCGGAGAGTCCTGTCTCTGTAGAGCAGCTGACAAGCCTCTGCACTGCTCTCTTCCCCTCTGAGCAGTCCTTTGTAGTGGGATGGACTTTGCTCAGCAAGCGCTCCCGTTGACTGTAGCATGAGGTGCTGTGGTGGTGCATTCCCCCGCTTCTCCTGGGCTGCTCGTTGATCTCAGAAATTCCATGAAACCTCGGCCTTGGTGTACCGAGTCTGACGGTTGAGCGCTCCTTGACCATATCAGAAACTCTGCATGGCTGAGGCTGGGAACGTACTCCCACTGCCTGGCCCAGGCGCCATCTTAGCTCTGTTGTAGCTCAATCGCACGGGACCTGGGCTGCAATACTCCTCGAGGCTCAACCCTTTGCCCGTTGAGAAATGCCAAGACATTTTACGTGAGTATTTCACTGAACTCGAGGTGGAGTTTTAACAGGTATATCTTTGATATTTATCTATCTTTGCACCCGTGTGCGTGTGTGTGTGAATAGACGGAAGTACCTGCGAGCAAATATAGTCTGCTAAAATCTTATGATGTCTCTTCTGCTAAACACATACAATGCCTTAGACATAAGCCGTTGTCCAAGCCTGAGACTAAGATTGGATCCAGCTGGGTCTTCTCTGAACCTTGTGACTCAATGGGAGGGTCTCTTTTAAGCTTTTCATCCTCAGCCTCTGTAGAAATCACTCCAACTCAGGTCTAACAAGATATCCTGGTTTTGGCTGGGATAGAGTTCATTTTCTTGCTAAGAGCTGGAATCGTGCTGTGTTTTGGATTTAGTAGGAGAATAATGTTGATAACACACTGATGTTTCAGTTGTTGCTAAGTAGTGTTTACGCTAGCCAAGGACTTTTCAGCTTCCCATGCTCTTTTCCTGTGTGTGCTTCATCCGTGTAGTAAGTGATAGAGTGAACTTGCCATCGCACTCGGTTAAGTCGCGCTTTTATAAATTTCTATTAAAATCACTTTCTGCTAATAACTTCAACAGTGGTTCTTCGAGTGGCCTCTAAACCACTCATTTACGACAGGTGCCCACAGAGCCCCACCACCAACAACCAAGTCTCAAGGAAGCACGACCTGGGTCGCACCTCCTTGCACGCCAGAGCAGCCATTCATTCACCACAGAAGCCATGTACACTGTGATCAAGGCAATCACACCTACCGCCCGCAAATTACTTGTTTTGTCAGAGTAATTCCACCTATGGCTGTTACACGTGGGCATTGTGTCAAGAAAAGCCAAGGGATGCCTGCAGATGGAGAACAACTCAGGAATGACACCAATCAACAGAGCTCTACACCTTGCCTTGCCTTGCCTTGCCTTGCCTTGCCTTGCCTTGACCTGCCTTGCCTTGCCTTGCCTTGCCTTGGGTTCCCTTGGGTTCCCTTGCCTTGCCTTCCCTTGCCTTGCCTTCCCTTCCATTCCATTCTCTTCATTTCCCTTCATTTCTCTGCCTATTTCTACCCTGCAGGTTTTCCATCCCGTGGGTAGATTCTTCTCCGCTGTCGTTGCAACTCCTCCTTCTTCATCCCACCTTCCCTGCTCCAGAAAGGAACTTGCCCCAATTGGACGCTCCCAGTCCTTCCACCATCCTTGCACATCCTGGTGAAAATACCACTTTGTTTCCCAACTTCCTCAGCGCGTCCCTCACCTTCTGCTTCTCTGGGCTCCAGATCAGTGTGTTGAGCAGAGGCAGCACCAGCAGTGTCGAAGACGGACACTCCCCTGTCCCGGGAGAGGCTGGTAGTGAGGCGGGTAAAGAGCGGGACCACGGTCCAAAGAACAGCACAACCACAGCCAAGTGGCCAGTGCCTTGTGTCTCTCTTCTCATATCTGCTTCTCCGGTGGAGGGCTGAATGAGCCCACAGGAGCCCAGCAAGGCCAGGAAGCACACCAGGGAATTGGTGCCACCGTTGGAGACAAGGAATCCACCAGTCCAGCAGCTCTCAGCACAGGCCAGCATGAGCAGCTCCTCACAGAAGCAGCAGTCAATGACATTGGGGCCGTGGCTGAGCAAAGAAAAGGGGCGTGCCACTGGTGCCAACAAGGGGAGAGTGGCTCAAGTCCTCAGACCTGCCACCACGAGGGCACACATCTTCCCTTGCATGAGAGAGGGGACCCCAGGGGCTGGCACATGGCCACAGGTCGGTCGTAGGCCATGACTGCCAGCAGGAAGGGCTGGGCCACATAGCTGCAAAGGAGCTTGTCCTCTCCACAGATAGAAGTGCAGCGGCATCTTGGGCATCGTGACCAATGAGTGGCCGATCACTGAGGCCCAGAATCCCAGAGGAAGAGGAAGGCAAGGCAAGGCAAGGCAACGGAAAGGAAAGGAAGGCAAGGGAAGGCAAGGCAAGGCAAGGCAAGGCAAGGCAAGGCAAGGCAAGGCAAGGCATCGAGCTCTTTTGATGGGTGTCATTCCTGAGTTGTTCTCCATCTGCAGGCATCCCTTGGCTTTTCTTGACACAATGCCCACGTGTAACAGCCATAGGTGGAATTACTCTGACAAAACAAGTAATTTGCAGGCGGTAGGTGTGATTGCCTTGATCACAGTGTACATGGCTTCTGTGGTGAATGAATGGCTGCTCTGGAGGTGCAAGGAGGTGCGACCCAGGTCGTGCTTCCTTGAGACTTGGCTGTCGGTGGTGGGGCTCTGTGGGCACCTCATGCTACAGTCAATGGGAGCGCTTGCTGAGCAAAGTCCATCCCACTACAAAGGACTGCTCACGGGGGAAGAGAGCAATGAAGAGGCTTGCCAGCTGCTCTACAGAGACAGGAGGGGAATTCCATCCTTCTCCATGTCACCTCCCATTGCTCCAGAAGGGAACTTGCTCCAGCTGGATACTCCCAGTCCTTCCACCATCCTCCATCATCCATTGGCTAAAACCAATCTGTTTCCCAGCTTTGCTCCCTCTTCCCTCATCATCTGCTTCTTCAAGCTGTAGATCAGCAGGTTTAGCACAGCCAGGACTAGCACTGTCACCAACGAACAACAGAATCCACAGGGCTCTTGAGGTTGCAAGGTGCCGCTGGAGATGGTCAGGTCCAACCCTCCTGCTCAGAGCAGGGTCAACCAGAGCAGGTTGATCAGGACACTGCCCCGTGTGGTTTTGACTGTCTCCAAGGACGGAGACTGGGCTGCCTGGGCAACACTAGCTGCCTGGGCAACATCTGCTGGGCTTGGCTACCCTGTGAGGCCGTAAAAGGGTTTTTCCTCATGCCTGTGTGGAATTTCCTTGCACACTGCTCCCAGTCTGCACACAAGGGCAAGTAAGCAAGCACTCCTGCCTACACGTGCGCAACTGTGGACTTGCCCGAGGACGCACGGGGAAGCCCCTTGGCAGGGCAGGGCTGGAGCACCCTGGGGCAGGAGAAGGCCTCAGACACACTGATGGTGGTGGTGTTGGTAGGGACCCCCAGAGAGAGCCCAGAGAGCAGAGGAGGCCCAACAGGCACACGAATGCATCCCCGGAGCAGCATTAGGAGGAAGAGAGCCAAAAGCAGCAGCGCTGACCACCCGCCTGCGGAGGCAATGGCCAGTGACCATCAGAGAGAGCTTGGAGGGTGGGAGAAAGGGGACGCGGCACGTCGTCCTGCTCGGGAGCCCTTTGGCGTCCAGGCGAGGATTGCAGGGCTGGGAGCAGCAGGGCCCGTCCTGCCAATGGGGCTGCAAACAAGCCCACACGAGTGCCCCAGGCCACTGTCCCCAGCCTGCACGTGACCCCTCTGGCACTTGGGACTCATCTTCTGATGGCACCGATGCGCTCCTGTCCCAGGAATCCTTGGGCCTCCCACCCCAGCACTGAAAAGGAGCCTTCAAGGGGGAGCAGGTACGGTCAAACAAGGAAATGAAAAGGCAGCCGTGCAGGAAACCAAAACACAGCCCGTATCATTAGCTGGGACGTTTTGCATTTCAGATGAGCTTCTCAGAAAATTATTCCTTCCACAGAGGCTTCCGCTGGACCTGGGGCAGTGCAGGACCAGTATAAAAGCCACCCCAGCTCTTCACTCTCTCATCCGCTTCGCTGCTCTTCTTCTCCTTCGGAAGCAAGTGAGTTGGAAGTTCTGTCCTATACTTGGGCTTGGGGTTGCCCCTTGCTGGGAGGGGAAGCAGGGAGAAGGTGTGGCGTGGAGAGGGGCTGGGTCTGGGCTGAGGGGACTCTTGTTGCTCTTGGCTAGGCAAGAGCTTTCCTGGGCCTGGCTGTCTTTGCACGGTGCCCGGGGGGACAGGCAAAGAGGCGCGTGTGCCTCCCTGCACAGCCTCCAGCTCCCCGCCCAGCACGTGCCTTGGCTCCCTCGTGGTGGGCGGAGAGGCTGCTCCTCACGCGCCCCCGTGCTCCTCCCTGCCTCTCTCCCAGGTGCACCTCCAGCCTCAAGACATGTCCTGCTACAACCCGTGCCTGCCCTGCCTGCCCTGCCAGCCCTGCGGCCCCACCCCGCTGGCCAACAGCTGCAACGAGCCCTGTGTCAGGCAGTGCCAGAACTCCAACGTCATCATCGAGCCCTCCCCCGTGGTGGTGACCCTGCCCGGCCCCATCCTCAGCTCCTACCCGCAGAACACCGTTGTGGGATCCTCCACCTCCGCTGCCGTGGGCAGCATCCTCAGCTGTCAGGGAGTGCCCATCAACTCCGGGTGCTGTGACCTCTCTGGCATTTACAGCCGCTACTGCGGGAGACCATGCCTCCCCTGCTAGAGCTGCCGCAGGCGGCCCCACACAAGGACCCCCAGGAACCCAGAAGACGGTAATGGACTGAGCACAGAGATCCTGGCCTTCGCTTTCAGACGGGCTCAGCATCCACGGCTCCACCTGCAAAGGAAGGCAGGAAGAGGCGTGCCTGGGCTCTCTGAAGACATGGCCCTTGTCTAACTTGCCTGTTTCTCACTCCCTCTTCTCTCCCTCTTTTCTCTGTTGTCTTCTGCTCCCCTGGGCTCTGAGCACCTGCTAAGCCCCATGCGAGGAAGGACCTGCTGCCCCTTTCCCTCTCGGGGACAGGCAGGCGGGCAGGCAGGCAGACGCCGGGTGCAAACTCCACCCTGGCCAAGGCTCAAAGACTCCTAGCTAGCCCTGGTGCTCCCCGCACCATGGCCCCCACTCAGAGGAACCCCTTTCCCTCTTTCAACTCATTAAAGTTCTGCTGCATCCCAGCCTGGGCCTCTGCGTGGTCCTTCTCTCTCCGGACGCTCTCCCTGGCTGCCAGAGAGAAAGATGTCGCTCTGGGGAGATCTTGCAGGCACAAAGGAGAGCCGTTGGCATTCCCGGAGGAAGGGGAGGGTGAGACCCAGGCAATGGGCTCCTTTCAAGACACCGTCCCTTGCAGCTGAGGAAGATGTCCCTGGCTCCTGCAGGGCCAGCAGCCCTCAGGGCCTGCCTCACTTCATCCCGGCACACAAATGCCCTCCTCGGCCTTTCAGCACGCCCTGCAGATGATGGGGAGCCCAACCATTGCCCGAGTGAGGAGTCCATTTCCCCGGCCGCACTCGTGGGTGGTGCTGGCACTGGGAGCTGCTTCTGCATCCAGCAGCACCCGTGAGCCCTCCCTGGCTGGTGGCTCCTGCTTCAGGAGGGCCCCTCTCCCTGTGGCAGGTGTGGTAGTGGGGGTGGTGGTTGGGTGACAGGTTGCTCCTCACATGCCCCCGTGCTCCTCCCTGCCATCTCTCCCCCGTGCACCTCTGGCCACAAGGCATCTCCAGCTACAACCTCCCTCTCCCTCAGCCGAGGAAGAGAGGTGGGCTATTCCTCGCCCACCTCCCTTTCTGGCTTCCAACAACAAGCGGTGCTTCTGCAGCATGTCAGCTCTCCTCGTGCTGACTTTGTGCTCTCTGGAGGTCTTGCGGGGATCTTGTCTCTCCCCAGTCAGGCTGCCAGCATTCCTCCAGCACAGCTGGAAGAGGCGGAGTTTCTAAGTGCAGGTGTCAGGTCTGTTTCCTGACAGCTCACTCTCTGTCTCTCTAGGCATGCATGTAGAAACTGCACATGGGAGGGTTTGTGTTGTCTGCCAAAGAGATGCGCAGAGTCTCGTTCCCCCTTTCTCGCCCGTTACTCACCACACGTCTCCCATCCTTTGCCACGTGCCATCGGCGGCCTCCGCTCTCCCAAAAGGAGAGCTGCTGGTTTTGCCAGAGGGTCAGGACTCCCCTCTTCCCTCTCCAGCGCTGACAGTCCCACTGACCCACTGCCCTGCTCCTCCCCAGCCTGACACCCGTGTCTCACCAGCCTCTGCCAGTCCCACCAAGGCTGTCAGGTAACCCTGAACCGTGTCATGCTCTCCACCCAACAAGTGGCCCAGGGAGCTCCCAGGAAGCGGGAGCTGAAGCTTGCCAGATGCCGTGTTCTCCTCCCTCTGCCAGCTCCAAGCCGCCTCCAAACCTCAGCCCAAAGGGTGGAGCAAAACACGCTGAGGGCTGCCTGGGAGCTCCCACCTCTGCCCCAGGGAGCTTTTCCACTCTCATCGCCTAGTGGTTAAAGCACTGGCTCGGCCAAACTAAGGGAATCAAGCTGCCACCTGCGCTGGGCCACAGCCTCCCCAGTGCCAGGACCACGTTTTCCAGTGCTGGGAGCTTCCAACTGCTGCAGCCAGGCCTCAGCTCGGCCTTTGCAAATCCTCTCGCTCACAAGGGCCTTGAACATCCTCACAGGCTCTCATGCCCTCTGGTAAACTGTTGCCTCTGGTAAAAGTCCAGGCCAGGCTGCCCAAGGGGAGCCGTGCACCTAAGACAGGCAAGTAGGAACCTGCTGACCGTTCCCAGAACGGTAACTGCAGTGCTCGGGCACAAGGAGGCAAAGGAGGCAGCCAGGGACACAACCCTCACAGCCACCTCCAGCAGGGCAAAAGGTGCCCTGGTGCTCTGGTGCCCTGGTCGACTTCTCTGGCCACCCAGCGCCCAGCCAGAGACCGGGCAGCATCTGTGGCAGAGCACCATGCTGAGCAGGGCTGCTTTTCAACTGCGTGATGACACCAATCCCAATCCTTACCTCCCCCTCTGCATCCAACACTTCGGAACAGTCAGCTCTACCCCCCTTTTCCAAGGGCTTTCTGCCCGCACGGCAAGTCTGTCCTTCTTACCTGAGAGAAGGCCACTGGGCTGAAGCCACCACCCATGACACCGGTTGTATTTTCTAGGGAGGAGGGGAAGGCAGCACACTGGGAATGGTAGAAAGATTGTCAACGGGATTGAAAACAACACGTAAACAGCTGTCTGTACCGCATAATCAATCAGTCATGGATTTTAGCAGCGATCCCCCAACAGGATGGCTCCTCCTCTTCTTGGCTTCTCCATGCCTTTTCATATCATAAGGACCCAGTTGCCGTCCCCACATAGTTGAGGGGCTGCCATGGAAAACTCAGAGCAAATGCCAGCGATTTCAACCGGAGAGTCCTGTCTCTGTAGAGCAGCTGACAAGCCTCTGCACTGCTCTCTTCCCCTCTGAGCAGTCCTTTGTAGTGGGATGGACTTTGCTCAGCAAGCGCTCCCGTTGACTGTAGCATGAGGTGCTGTGGTGGTGCATTCCCCCGCTTCTCCTGGGCTGCTCGTTGATCTCAGAAATTCCATGAAACCTCGGCCTTGGTGTACCGAGTCTGACGGTTGAGCGCTCCTTGACCATATCAGAAACTCTGCATGGCTGAGGCTGGGAACGTACTCCCACTGCCTGGCCCAGGCGCCATCTTAGCTCTGTTGTAGCTCAATCGCACGGGACCTGGGCTGCAATACTCCTCGAGGCTCAACCCTTTGCCCGTTGAGAAATGCCAAGACATTTTACGTGAGTATTTCACTGAACTCGAGGTGGAGTTTTAACAGGTATATCTTTGATATTTATCTATCTTTGCACCCGTGTGCGTGTGTGTGTGAATAGACGGAAGTACCTGCGAGCAAATATAGTCTGCTAAAATCTTATGATGTCTCTTCTGCTAAACACATACAATGCCTTAGACATAAGCCGTTGTCCAAGCCTGAGACTAAGATTGGATCCAGCTGGGTCTTCTCTGAACCTTGTGACTCAATGGGAGGGTCTCTTTTAAGCTTTTCATCCTCAGCCTCTGTAGAAATCACTCCAACTCAGGTCTAACAAGATATCCTGGTTTTGGCTGGGATAGAGTTCATTTTCTTGCTAAGAGCTGGAATCGTGCTGTGTTTTGGATTTAGTAGGAGAATAATGTTGATAACACACTGATGTTTCAGTTGTTGCTAAGTAGTGTTTACGCTAGCCAAGGACTTTTCAGCTTCCCATGCTCTTTTCCTGTGTGTGCTTCATCCGTGTAGTAAGTGATAGAGTGAACTTGCCATCGCACTCGGTTAAGTCGCGCTTTTATAAATTTCTATTAAAATCACTTTCTGCTAATAACTTCAACAGTGGTTCTTCGAGTGGCCTCTAAACCACTCATTTACGACAGGTGCCCACAGAGCCCCACCACCAACAACCAAGTCTCAAGGAAGCACGACCTGGGTCGCACCTCCTTGCACGCCAGAGCAGCCATTCATTCACCACAGAAGCCATGTACACTGTGATCAAGGCAATCACACCTACCGCCCGCAAATTACTTGTTTTGTCAGAGTAATTCCACCTATGGCTGTTACACGTGGGCATTGTGTCAAGAAAAGCCAAGGGATGCCTGCAGATGGAGAACAACTCAGGAATGACACCAATCAACAGAGCTCTACAGCTTGCCTTGCCTTGCCTTGCCTTGCCTTGCCTTGCCTTGACCTGCCTTGCCTTGCCTTGCCTTGCCTTGGGTTCCCTTGGGTTCCCTTGCCTTGCCTTCCCTTGCCTTGCCTTCCCTTCCATTCCATTCTCTTCATTTCCCTTCATTTCTCTGCCTATTTCTACCCTGCAGGTTTTCCATCCCGTGGGTAGATTCTTCTCCGCTGTCGTTGCAACTCCTCCTTCTTCATCCCACCTTCCCTGCTCCAGAAAGGAACTTGCCCCAATTGGACGCTCCCAGTCCTTCCACCATCCTTGCACATCCTGGTGAAAATACCACTTTGTTTCCCAACTTCCTCAGCGCGTCCCTCACCTTCTGCTTCTCTGGGCTCCAGATCAGTGTGTTGAGCAGAGGCAGCACCAGCAGTGTCGAAGACGGACACTCCCCTGTCCCGGGAGAGGCTGGTAGTGAGGCGGGTAAAGAGCGGGACCACGGTCCAAAGAACAGCACAACCACAGCCAAGTGGCCAGTGCCTTGTGTCTCTCTTCTCATATCTGCTTCTCCGGTGGAGGGCTGAATCAGCCCACAGGAGCCCAGCAAGGCCAGGAAGCACACCAGGGAATTGGTGCCACCGTTGGAGACAAGGAATCCACCAGCCCAGCAGCTCTCAGCACAGGCCAGCATGAGCAGCTCCTCACAGAAGCAGCAGTCAATGACATTGGGGCCGTGGCTGAGCAAAGAAAAGGGGCGTGCCACTGGTGCCAACAAGGGGAGAGTGGCTCAAGTCCTCAGACCTGCCACCACGAGGGCACACATCTTCCCTTGCATGAGAGAGGGGACCCCAGGGGCTGGCACATGGCCACAGGTCGGTCGTAGGCCATGACTGCCAGCAGGAAGGGCTGGGCCACATAGCTGCAAAGGAGCTTGTCCTCTCCACAGATAGAAGTGCAGCGGCATCTTGGGCATCGTGACCAATGAGTGGCCGATCACTGAGGCCCAGAATCCCAGAGGAAGAGGAAGGCAAGGCAAGGCAAGGCAACGGAAAGGAAAGGAAGGCAAGGGAAGGCAAGGCAAGGCAAGGCAAGGCAAGGCAAGGCAAGGCAAGGCAAGGCATCGAGCTCTTTTGATGGGTGTCATTCCTGAGTTGTTCTCCATCTGCAGGCATCCCTTGGCTTTTCTTGACACAATGCCCACGTGTAACAGCCATAGGTGGAATTACTCTGACAAAACAAGTAATTTGCAGGCGGTAGGTGTGATTGCCTTGATCACAGTGTACATGGCTTCTGTGGTGAATGAATGGCTGCTCTGGAGGTGCAAGGAGGTGCGACCCAGGTCGTGCTTCCTTGAGACTTGGCTGTCGGTGGTGGGGCTCTGTGGGCACCTCATGCTACAGTCAATGGGAGCGCTTGCTGAGCAAAGTCCATCCCACTACAAAGGACTGCTCACGGGGGAAGAGAGCAATGAAGAGGCTTGCCAGCTGCTCTACAGAGACAGGAGGGGAATTCCATCCTTCTCCATGTCACCTCCCATTGCTCCAGAAGGGAACTTGCTCCAGCTGGATACTCCCAGTCCTTCCACCATCCTCCATCATCCATTGGCTAAAACCAATCTGTTTCCCAGCTTTGCTCCCTCTTCCCTCATCATCTGCTTCTTCAAGCTGTAGATCAGCAGGTTTAGCACAGCCAGGACTAGCACTGTCACCAACGAACAACAGAATCCACAGGGCTCTTGAGGTTGCAAGGCGCCGCTGGAGATGGTCAGGTCCAACCCTCCTGCTCAGAGCAGGGTCAACCAGAGCAGGTTGATCAGGACACTGCCCCGTGTGGTTTTGACTGTCTCCAAGGACGGAGACTGGGCTGCCTGGGCAACACTAGCTGCCTGGGCAACATCTGCTGGGCTTGGCTACCCTGTGAGGCCGTAAAAGGGTTTTTCCTCATGCCTGTGTGGAATTTCCTTGCACACTGCTCCCAGTCTGCACACAAGGGCAAGTAAGCAAGCACTCCTGCCTACACGTGCGCAACTGTGGACTTGCCCGAGGACGCACGGGGAAGCCCCTTGGCAGGGCAGGGCTGGAGCACCCTGGGGCAGGAGAAGGCCTCAGACACACTGATGGTGGTGGTGTTGGTAGGGACCCCCAGAGAGAGCCCAGAGAGCAGAGGAGGCCCAACAGGCACACGAATGCATCCCCGGAGCAGCATTAGGAGGAAGAGAGCCAAAAGCAGCAGCGCTGACCACCCGCCTGCGGAGGCAATGGCCAGTGACCATCAGAGAGAGCTTGGAGGGTGGGAGAAAGGGGACACGGCACATCGTCCTGCTCGGGAGCCCTTTGGCGTCCAGGCGAGGATTGCAGGGCTGGGAGCAGCAGGGCCCGTCCTGCCAATGGGGCTGCAAACAAGCCCACACGAGTGCCCGAGGCCACTGTCCCCAGCCTGCACGCGACCCCTCTGGCACTTGGGACTCATCTTCTGATGGCACCGATGCGCTCCTGCCCCAGGAATCCTTGGGCCTCCCACCCCAGCGCTGAAAAGGAGCCTTCAAGGGGGAGCAGGTACGGCCAAACGAGGAAATGAAAAGGCAGCCGTGCAGGAAACCAAAACACAGCCCGTATCATTAGCTGGGACGTTTTGCATTTCAGATGAGCTTCTCAGAAAATTATTCCTTCCACAGAGGCTTCCGCTGGACCTGGGGCAGTGCAGGACCAGTATAAAAGCCACCCCAGCTCTTCACTCTCTCATCCGCTTCGCTGCTCTTCTTCTCCTTCGGAAGCAAGTGAGTTGGAAGTTCTGTCCTATACTTGGGCTTGGGGTTGCCCCTTGCTGGGAGGGGAAGCAGGGAGAAGGTGTGGCGTGGAGAGGGGCTGGGTCTGGGCTGAGGGGACTCTTGTTGCTCTTGGCTAGGCAAGAGCTTTCCTGGGCCTGGCTGTCTTTGCACGGTGCCCGGGGGGACAGGCAAAGAGGCGCATGTGCCTCCCTGCACAGCCTCCAGCTCCCCGCCCAGCACGTGCCTTGGCTCCCTCGTGGTGGGCGGAGAGGCTGCTCCTCACGCGCCCCCGTGCTCCTCCCCGCCTCTCTCCCAGGTGCACCTCCAGCCTCAAGACATGTCCTGCTACAACCCGTGCCTGCCCTGCCTGCCCTGCCAGCCCTGCGGCCCCACCCCGCTGGCCAACAGCTGCAACGAGCCCTGTGTCAGGCAGTGCCAGAACTCCAACGTCATCATCGAGCCCTCCCCCGTGGTGGTGACCCTGCCCGGCCCCATCCTCAGCTCCTACCCGCAGAACACCGTTGTGGGATCCTCCACCTCCGCTGCCGTGGGCAGCATCCTCAGCTGTCAGGGAGTGCCCATCAACTCCGGGTGCTGTGACCTCTCTGGCATTTACAGCCGCTACTGCGGGAGACCATGCCTCCCCTGCTAGAGCTGCCGCAGGCGGCCCCACACAAGGACCCCCAGGAACCCAGAAGACGGTAATGGACTGAGCACAGAGATCCTGGCCTTCGCTTTCAGACGGGCTCAGCATCCACGGCTCCACCTGCAAAGGAAGGCAGGAAGAGGCGTGCCTGGGCTCTCTGAAGACATGGCCCTTGTCTAACTTGCCTGTTTCTCACTCCCTCTTCTCTCCCTCTTTTCTCTGTTGTCTTCTGCTCCCCTGGGCTCTGAGCACCTGCTAAGCCCCATGCGAGGAAGGACCTGCTGCCCCTTTCCCTCTCGGGGACAGGCAGGCGGGCAGGCAGGCAGACGCCGGGTGCAAACTCCACCCTGGCCAAGGCTCAAAGACTCCTAGCTAGCCCTGGTGCTCCCCGCACCGTGGCCCCCACTCAGAGGAACCCCTTTCCCTCTTTCAACTCATTAAAGTTCTGCTGCATCCCAGCCTGGGCCTCTGCGTGGTCCTTCTCTCTCCGGACGCTCTCCCTGGCTGCCAGAGAGAAAGGTGTCGCTCTGGGGAGATCTTGCAGGCACAAAGGAGAGCTGTTGGCATTCCCGGAGGAAGGGGAGGGTGAGACCCAGGCAATGGGCTCCTTTCAAGACACCGTCCCTTGCAGCTGAGGAAGATGTCCCTGGCTCCTGCAGGGCCAGCAGCCCTCAGGGCCTGCCTCACCGCATCCCGGCACACAAATGCCCTCCTCAGCCTTTCAGCACGCCCTGCAGATGATGGGGAGCCCAACCATTGCCCGAGTGAGGAGTCCATTTCCCCGGCCGCACTCGTGGGTGGTGCTGGCACTGGGAGCTGCTTCTGCATCCAGCAGCACCCGTGAGCCCTCCCTGGCTGGCGGCTCCTGCTTCAGGAGGGCCCCTCTCCCTGTGGCAGGTGTGGTAGTGGGGGTGGTGGTTGGGTGACAGGTTGCTCCTCACATGCCCCCGTGCTCCTCCCTGCCATCTCTCCCCCGTGCACCTCTGGCCACAAGGCATCTCCAGCTACAACCTCCCTCTCCCTCAGCCGAGGAAGAGAGGTGGGCTATTCCTCGCCCACCTCCCTTTCTGGCTTCCAACAACAAGCGGTGCTTCTGCAGCATGTCAGCTCTCCTCGTGCTGACTTTGTGCTCTCTGGAGGTCTTGCGGGGATCTTGTCTCTCCCCAGTCAGGCTGTCAGCATTCCTCCAGCACAGCTGGAAGAGGCGGAGTTTCTAAGTGCAGGTGTCAGGTCTGTTTCCTGACAGCTCACTCTCTGTCTCTCTAGGCATGCATGTAGAAACTGCACATGGGAGGGTTTGTGTTGTCTGCCAAAGAGATGCGCAGAGTCTCGTTCCCCCTTTCTCGCCCGTTACTCACCACACGTCTCCCATCCTTTGCCACGTGCCATCGGCGGCCTCCGCTCTCCCAAAAGGAGAGCTGCTGGTTTTGCCAGAGGGTCAGGACTCCCCTCTTCCCTCTCCAGCGCTGACAGTCCCACTGACCCACTGCCCTGCTCCTCCCCAGCCTGACACCCGTGTCTCACCAGCCTCTGCCAGTCCCACCAAGGCTGTCAGGTAACCCTGAACCGTGTCATGCTCTCCACCCAACAAGTGGCCCAGGGAGCTCCCAGGAAGCGGGAGCTGAAGCTTGCCAGATGCCGTGTTCTCCTCCCTCTGCCAGCTCCAAGCCGCCTCCAAACCTCAGCCCAAAGGGTGGAGCAAAACACGCTGAGGGCTGCCTGGGAGCTCCCACCTCTGCCCCAGGGAGCGTTTCCACTCTCATCGCCTAGTGGTTAAAGCACTGGCTTGGCCAAACTAAGGGAATCAAGCTGCCACCTGCGCTGGGCCACAGCCTCCCCAGTGCCAGGACCACGTTTTCCAGTGCTGGGAGCTTCCAACTGCTGCAGCCAGGCCTCAGCTCGGCCTTTGCAAATCCTCTCGCTCACAAGGGCCTTGAACATCCTCACAGGCTCTCATGCCCTCTGGTAAACTGTTGCCTCTGGTAAAAGTCCAGGCCAGGCTGCCCAAGGGGAGCCGTGCACCTAAGACAGGCAAGTAGGAACCTGCTGACCGTTCCCAGAACGGTAACTGCAGTGCTCGGGCACAAGGAGGCAAAGGAGGCAGCCAGGGACACAACCCTCACAGCCATCTCCAGCAGGGCAAAAGGTGCCCTGGTGCCCTGGTGCCCTGGTCGACTTCTCTGGCCACCCAGCGCCCAGCCAGAGACCGGGCAGCATCTGTGGCAGAGCACCATGCTGAGCAGGGCTGCTTTTCAACTGCGTGATGACACCAATCCCAATCCTTACCTCCCCCTCTGCATCCAACACTTCGGAACAGTCAGCTCTACCCCCCTTTTCCAAGGGCTTTCTGCCCGCACGGCAAGTCTGTCCTTCTTACCTGAGAGAAGGCCACTGGGCTGAAGCCACCACCCATGACACCGGTTGTATTTTCTAGGGAGGAGGGGAAGGCAGCACACTGGGAATGGTAGAAAGATTGTCAACGGGATTGAAAACAACACGTAAACAGCTGTCTGTACCGCATAATCAATCAGTCATGGATTTTAGCAGCGATCCCCCAACAGGATGGCTCCTCCTCTTCTTGGCTTCTCCATGCCTTTTCATATCATAAGGACCCAGTTGCCGTCCCCACATAGTTGAGGGGCTGCCATGGAAAACTCAGAGCAAATGCCAGCAATTTCAACCGGAGAGTCCTGTCTCTGTAGAGCAGCTGACAAGCCTCTGCACTGCTCTCTTCCCCTCTGAGCAGTCCTTTGTAGTGGGATGGACTTTGCTCAGCAAGCGCTCCCGTTGACTGTAGCATGAGGTGCTGTGGTGGTGCATTCCCCCGCTTCTCCTGGGCTGCTCGTTGATCTCAGAAATTCCATGAAACCTCGGCCTTGGTGTACCGAGTCTGACGGTTGAGCGCTCCTTGACCATATCAGAAACTCTGCATGGCTGAGGCTGGGAACGTATTCCCACTGCCTGGCCCAGGCGCCATCTTAGCTCTGTTGTAGCTCAATCGCACGGGACCTGGGCTGCAATACTCCTCGAGGCTCAACCCTTTGCCCGTTGAGAAATGCCAAGACATTTTACGTGAGTATTTCACTGAACTCGAGGTGGAGTTTTAACAGGTATATCTTTGATATTTATCTATCTTTGCACCCGTGTGCGTGTGTGTGTGAATAGACGGAAGTACCTGCGAGCAAATATAGTCTGCTAAAATCTTATGATGTCTCTTCTGCTAAACACATACAATGCCTTAGACATAAGCCGTTGTCCAAGCCTGAGACTAAGATTGGATCCAGCTGGGTCTTCTCTGAACCTTGTGACTCAATGGGAGGGTCTCTTTTAAGCTTTTCATCCTCAGCCTCTGTAGAAATCACTCCAACTCAGGTCTAACAAGATATCCTGGTTTTGGCTGGGATAGAGTTCATTTTCTTGCTAAGAGCTGGAATCGTGCTGTGTTTTGGATTTAGTAGGAGAATAATGTTGATAACACACTGATGTTTCAGTTGTTGCTAAGTAGTGTTTACGCTAGCCAAGGACTTTTCAGCTTCCCATGCCCTTTTCCTGTGTGTGCTTCATCCGTGTAGTAAGTGATAGAGTGAACTTGCCATCGCACTCGGTTAAGTCGCGCTTTTATAAATTTCTATTAAAATCACTTTCTGCTAATAACTTCAACAGTGGTTCTTCGAGTGGCCTCTAAACCACTCATTTACGACAGGTGCCCACAGAGCCCCACCACCAACAGCCAAGTCTCAAGGAAGCACGACCTGGGTCGCACCTCCTTGCACGCCAGAGCAGCCATTCATTCACCACAGAAGCCATGTACACTGTGATCAAGGCAATCACACCTACCGCCCGCAAATTACTTGTTTTGTCAGAGTAATTCCACCGATGGCTGTTACACGTGGGCATTGTGTCAAGAAAAGCCAAGGGATGCCTGCAGATGGAGAACAACTCAGGAATGACACCAATCAACAGAGTCTACACCTTGCCTTGCCTTGCCTTGCCTTGCCTTGCCTTGCCTTGACCTGCCTTGCCTTGCCTTGCCTTGCCTTGGGTTCCCTTGGGTTCCCTTGCCTTGCCTTCCCTTGCCTTGCCTTCCCTTCCATTCCATTCTCTTCATTTCCCTTCATTTCTCTGCCTATTTCTACCCTGCAGGTTTTCCATCCCGTGTGTAGATTCTTCTCCGCTGTCGTTGCAACTCCTCCTTCTTCATCCCACCTTCCCTGCTCCAGAAAGGAACTTGCCCCAATTGGACGCTCCCAGTCCTTCCACCATCCTTGCACATCCTGGTGAAAATACCACTTTGTTTCCCAACTTCCTCAGCGCGTCCCTCACCTTCTGCTTCTCTGGGCTCCAGATCAGTGTGTTGAGCAGAGGCAGCACCAGCAGTGTCGAAGACGGACACTCCCCTGTCGCGGGAGAGGCTGGTAGTGAGGCGGGTAAAGAGCGGGACCACGGTCCAAAGAACAGCACAACCACAGCCAAGTGGCCAGTGCCTTGTGTCTCTCTTCTCATATCTGCTTCTCCGGTGGAGGGCTGAATCAGCCCACAGGAGCCCAGCAAGGCCAGGAAGCACACCAGGGAATTGGTGCCACCGTTGGAGACAAGGAATCCACCAGCCCAGCAGCTCTCAGCACAGGCCAGCATGAGCAGCTCCTCACAGAAGCAGCAGTCAATGACATTGGGGCCGTGGCTGGGCAAAGAAAAGGGGCGTGCCACTGGTGCCAACAAGGGGAGAGTGGCTCAAGTCCTCAGACCTGCCACCACGAGGGCACACATCTTCCCTCGCATGAGAGAGGGGACCCCAGGGGCTGGCACATGGCCACAGGTCGGTCGTAGGCCATGACTGCCAGCAGGAAGGGCTGGGCCACAGAGCTGCAAAGGAGCTTGTCCTCTCCACAGATAGAAGTGCAGCGGCATCTTGGGCATCGTGACCAATGAGTGGCCGATCACTGAGGCCCAGAATCCCAGAGGAAGAGGAAGGCAAGGCAAGGCAAGGCAACGGAAAGGAAAGGAAGGCAAGGGAAGGCAAGGCAAGGGAAGGCAAGGCAAGGCAAGGCAAGGCAAGGCAAGGCATCGAGCTCTTTTGATGGGTGTCATTCCTGAGTTGTTCTCCATCTGCAGGCATCCCTTGGCTTTTCTTGACACAATGCCCACGTGTAACAGCCATAGGTGGAATTACTCTGACAAAACAAGTAATTTGCAGGCGGTAGGTGTGATTGCCTTGATCACAGTGTACATGGCTTCTGTGGTGAATGAATGGCTGCTCTGGCGTGCAAGGAGGTGCGACCCAGGTCGTGCTTCCTTGAGACTTGGCTGTCGGTGGTGGGTCTCTGTGGGCACCTCATGCTACAGTCAATGGGAGCGCTTGCTGAGCAAAGTCCATCCCACTACAAAGGACTGCTCACGGGGGAAGAGAGCAATGAAGAGGCTTGCCAGCTGCTCTACAGAGACAGGAGGGGAATTCCATCCTTCTCCATGTCACCTCCCATTGCTCCAGAAGGGAACTTGCTCCAGCTGGATACTCCCAGTCCTTCCACCATCCTCCATCATCCATTGGCTAAAACCAATCTGTTTCCCAGCTTTGCTCCCTCTTCCCTCATCATCTGCTTCTTCAAGCTGTAGATCAGCAGGTTTAGCACAGCCAGGACTAGCACTGTCACCAACGAACAACAGAATCCACAGGGCTCTTGAGGTTGCAAGGCGCCGCTGGAGATGGTCAGGTCCAACCCTCCTGCTCAGAGCAGGGTCAACCAGAGCAGGTTGATCAGGACACTGCCCCGTGTGGTTTTGACTGTCTCCAAGGACGGAGACTCCACTAGCTGCCTGGGCAACATCTGCTGGGCTTGGCTACCCTGTGAGGCCATAAAAGGGTTTTTCCTCATGCCTGTGTGGAATTTCCTTGCACACTGCTCCCAGTCTGCACACAAGGGCAAGTAAGCAAGCACTCCTGCCTACACGTGCGCAACTGTGGACTTGCCCGAGGACGCACGGGGAAGCCCCTTGGCAGGGCAGGGCTGGAGCACCCTGGGGCAGGAGAAGGCCTCAGACACACTGATGGTGGTGGTGTTGGTAGGGACCCCCAGAGAGAGCCCAGAGAGCAGAGGAGGCCCAACAGGCACACGAATGCATCCCCGGAGCAGCATTAGGAGGAAGAGAGCCAAAAGTAGCAGCGCTGACCACCCGCCTGCGGAGGCAATGGCCAGTGACCATCAGAGAGAGCTTGGAGGGTGGGAGAAAGGGGACGCGGCACGTCGTCCTGCTCGGGAGCCCTTTGGCGTCCAGGCGAGGATTGCAGGGCTGGGAGCAGCAGGGCCCGTCCTGCCAATGGGGCTGCAAACAAGCCCACACGAGTGCCCCAGGCCACTGTCCCCAGCCTGCACGCGACCCCTCTGGCACTTGGGACTCATCTTCTGATGGCACCGATGCGCTCCTATCCCAGGAATCCTTGGACCTCCCACCCCAGCACTGAAAAGGAGCCTTCAAGGGGGAGCAGGTACGGTCAAACAAGGAAATGAAAAGGCAGCCGTGCAGGAAATCAAAACACAGCCCGTATCATTAGCTGGGACGTTTTGCATTTCAGATGAGCTTCTCAGAAAATTATTCCTTCCACAGAGGCTTCCGCTGGACCTGGGGCAGTGCAGGACCAGTATAAAAGCCACCCCAGCTCTTCACTCTCTCATCCGCTTCGCTGCTCTTCTTCTCCTTCGGAAGCAAGTGAGTTGGAAGTTCTGTCCTATACTTGGGCTTGGGGTTGCCCCTTGCTGGGAGGGGAAGCAGGGAGAAGGTGTGGCGTGGAGAGGGGCTGGGTCTGGGCTGAGGGGACTCTTGTTGCTCTTGGCTAGGCAAGAGCTTTCCTGGGCCTGGCTGTCTTTGCACGGTGCTCGGGGGGACAGGCAAAGAGGCGCGTGTGCCTCCCTGCACAGCCTCCAGCTCCCCGCCCAGCACGTGCCTTGGCTCCCTCGTGGTGGGCGGAGAGGCTGCTCCTCACGCGCCCCCGTGCTCCTCCCTGCCTCTCTCCCAGGTGCACCTCCAGCCTCAAGACATGTCCTGCTACAACCCGTGCCTGCCCTGCCTGCCCTGCCAGCCCTGCGGCCCCACCCCGCTGGCCAACAGCTGCAACGAGCCCTGTGTCAGGCAGTGCCAGAACTCCAACGTCATCATCGAGCCCTCCCCCGTGGTGGTGACCCTGCCCGGCCCCATCCTCAGCTCCTACCCGCAGAACACCGTTGTGGGATCCTCCACCTCCGCTGCCGTGGGCAGCATCCTCAGCTGTCAGGGAGTGCCCATCAACTCCGGGTGCTGTGACCTCTCTGGCATTTACAGCCGCTACTGCGGGAGACCATGCCTCCCCTGCTAGAGCTGCCGCAGGCGGCCCCACACAAGGACCCCCAGGAACCCAGAAGACGGTAATGGACTGAGCACAGAGATCCTGGCCTTCGCTTTCAGACGGGCTCAGCATCCACGGCTCCACCTGCAAAGGAAGGCAGGAAGAGGCGTGCCTGGGCCCTCTGAAGACATGGCCCTTGTCTAACTTGCCTGTTTCTCACTCCCTCTTCTCTCCCTCTTTTCTCTGTTGTCTTCTGCTCCCCTGGGCTCTGAGCACCTGCTAAGCCCCATGCGAGGAAGGACCTGCTGCCCCTTTCCCTCTCGGGGACAGGCAGGCGGGCAGGCAGGCAGACGCCGGGTGCAAACTCCACCCTGGCCAAGGCTCAAAGACTCCTAGCTAGCCCTGGTGCTCCCCGCACCGTGGCCCCCACTCAGAGGAACCCCTTTCCCTCTTTCAACTCATTAAAGTTCTGCTGCATCCCAGCCTGGGCCTCTGCGTGGTCCTTCTCTCTCCGGACGCTCTCCCTGGCTGCCAGAGAGAAAGGTGTCGCTCTGGGGAGATCTTGCAGGCACAAAGGAGAGCCGTTGGCATTCCCGGAGGAAGGGGAGGGTGAGACCCAGGCAATGGGCTCCTTTCAAGACACCGTCCCTTGCAGCTGAGGAAGATGTCCCTGGCTCCTGCAGGGCCAGCAGCCCTCAGGGCCTGCCTCACTGCATCCCGGCACACAAATGCCCTCCTCGGCCTTTCAGCACGCCCTGCAGATGATGGGGAGCCCAACCATTGCCCGAGTGAGGAGTCCATTTCCCCGGCCGCATTCGTGGGTGGTGCTGGCACTGGGAGCTGCTTCTGCATCCAGCAGCACCCGTGAGCCCTCCCTGGCTGGCGGCTCCTGCTTCAGGAGGGCCCCTCTCCCTGTGGCAGGTGTGGTAGTGGGGGTGGTGGTTGGGTGACAGGTTGCTCCTCACATGCCCCCGTGCTCCTCCCTGCCATCTCTCCCCCGTGCACCTCTGGCCACAAGGCATCTCCAGCTACAACCTCCCTCTCCCTCAGCCGAGGAAGAGAGGTGGGCTATTCCTCGCCCACCTCCCTTTCTGGCTTCCAACGACAAGCTGGTGCTTCTGCAGCATGTCAGCTCTCCTCGTGCTGACTTTGTGCTCTCTGGAGGTCTTGCGGGGATCTTGTCTCTCCCCAGTCAGGCTGCCAGCATTCCTCCAGCACAGCTGGAAGAGGCGGAGTTTCTAAGTGCAGGTGTCAGGTCTGTTTCCTGACAGCTCACTCTCTGTCTCTCTAGGCATGCATGTAGAAACTGCACATGGGAGGGTTTGTGTTGTCTGCCAAAGAGATGCGCAGAGTCTCGTTCCCCCTTTCTCGCCCGTTACTCACCACACGTCTCCCATCCTTTGCCACGTGCCATCGGCGGCCTCCGCTCTCCCAAAAGGAGAGCTGCTGGTTTTGCCAGAGGGTCAGGACTCCCCTCTTCCCTCTCCAGCGCTGACAGTCCCACTGACCCACTGCCCTGCTCCTCCCCAGCCTGACACCCGTGTCTCACCAGCCTCTGCCAGTCCCACCAAGGCTGTCAGGTAACCCTGAACCGTGTCATGCTCTCCACCCAACAAGGGGCCCAGGGAGCTCCCAGGAAGCGGGAGCTGAAGCTTGCCAGATCCCGTGTTCTCCTCCCTCTGCCAGCTCCAAGCCGCCTCCAAACCTCAGCCCAAAGGGTGGAGCAAAACACGCTGAGGGCTGCCTGGGAGCTCCCACCTCTGCCCCAGGGAGCGTTTCCACTCTCATCGCCTAGTGGTTAAAGCACTGGCTCGGCCAAACTAAGGGAATCAAGCTGCCACCTGCGCTGGGCCACAGCCTCCCCAGTGCCAGGACCACGTTTTCCAGTGCTGGGAGCTTCCAACTGCTGCAGCCAGGCCTCAGCTCGGCCTTTGCAAATCCTCTCGCTCACAAGGGCCTTGAACATCCTCACAGGCTCTCATGCCCTCTGGTAAACTGTTGCCTCTGGTAAAAGTCCAGGCCAGGCTGCCCAAGGGGAGCCGTGCACCTAAGACAGGCAAGTAGGAACCTGCTGACCGTTCCCAGAACGGTAACTGCAGTGCTCGGGCACAAGGAGGCAAAGGAGGCAGCCAGGGACACAACCCTCACAGCCATCTCCAGCAGGGCAAAAGGTGCCCTGGTGCCCTGGTGCCCTGGTCGACTTCTCTGGCCACCCAGCGCCCAGCCAGAGACCGGGCAGCATCTGTGGCAGAGCACCATGCTGAGCAGGGCTGCTTTTCAACTGCGTGATGACACCAATCCCAATCCTTACCTCCCCCTCTGCATCCAACACTTCGGAACAGTCAGCTCTACCCCCCTTTTCCAAGGGCTTTCTGCCCGCACGGCAAGTCTGTCCTTCTTACCTGAGAGAAGGCCACTGGGCTGAAGCCACCACCCATGACACCGGTTGTATTTTCTAGGGAGGAGGGGAAGGCAGCACACTGGGAATGGTAGAAAGATTGTCAACGGGATTGAAAACAACACGTAAACAGCTGTCTGTACCGCATAATCAATCAGTCATGGATTTTAGCAGCGATCCCCCAACAGGATGGCTCCTCCTCTTCTTGGCTTCTCCATGCCTTTTCATATCATAAGGACCCAGTTGCCGTCCCCACATAGTTGAGGGGCTGCCATGGAAAACTCAGAGCAAATGCCAGCAATTTCAACCGGAGAGTCCTGTCTCTGTAGAGCAGCTGACAAGCCTCTGCACTGCTCTCTTCCCCTCTGAGCAGTCCTTTGTAGTGGGATGGACTTTGCTCAGCAAGCGCTCCCGTTGACTGTAGCATGAGGTGCTGTGGTGGTGCATTCCCCCGCTTCTCCTGGGCTGCTTCGTTGATCTCAGAAATTCCATGAAACCTCGGCCTTGGTGTACCGAGTCTGACGGTTGAGCGCTCCTTGACCATATCAGAAACTCTGCATGGCTGAGGCTGGGAACGTACTCCCACTGCCTGGCCCAGGCGCCATCTTAGCTCTGTTGTAGCTCAATCGCACGGGACCTGGGCTGCAATACTCCTCGAGGCTCAACCCTTTGCCCGTTGAGAAATGCCAAGACATTTTACGTGAGTATTTCACTGAACTCGAGGTGGAGTTTTAACAGGTATATCTTTGATATTTATCTATCTTTGCACCCGTGTGCGTGTGTGTGTGAATAGACGGAAGTACCTGCGAGCAAATATAGTCTGCTAAAATCTTATGATGTCTCTTCTGCTAAACACATACAATGCCTTAGACATAAGCCGTTGTCCAAGCCTGAGACTAAGATTGGATCCAGCTGGGTCTTCTCTGAACCTTGTGACTCAATGGGAGGGTCTCTTTTAAGCTTTTCATCCTCAGCCTCTGTAGAAATCACTCCAACTCAGGTCTAACAAGATATCCTGGTTTTGGCTGGGATAGAGTTCATTTTCTTGCTAAGAGCTGGAATCGTGCTGTGTTTTGGATTTAGTAGGAGAATAATGTTGATAACACACTGATGTTTCAGTTGTTGCTAAGTAGTGTTTACGCTAGCCAAGGACTTTTCAGCTTCCCATGCTCTTTTCCTTTGTGTGCTTCATCCGTGTAGTAAGTGATAGAGTGAACTTGCCATCGCACTCGGTTAAGTCGCGCTTTTATAAATTTCTATTAAAATCACTTTCTGCTAATAACTTCAACAGTGGTTCTTCGAGTGGCCTCTAAACCACTCATTTACGACAGGTGCCCACAGAGCCCCACCACCAACAACCAAGTCTCAAGGAAGCACGACCTGGGTCGCACCTCCTTGCACGCCAGAGCAGCCATTCATTCACCACAGAAGCCATGTACACTGTGATCAAGGCAATCACACCTACCGCCTGCAAATTACTTGTTTTGTCAGAGTAATTCCACCGATGGCTGTTACACGTGGGCATTGTGTCAAGAAAAGCCAAGGGATGCCTGCAGATGGAGAACAACTCAGGAATGACACCAATCAACAGAGCTCTACACCTTGCCTTGCCTTGCCTTGCCTTGCCTTGCCTTGCCTTGCCTTGACCTGCCTTGCCTTGCCTTGCCTTGCCTTGGGTTCCCTTGGGTTCCCTTGCCTTGCCTTCCCTTGCCTTGCCTTCCCTTCCATTCCATTCTCTTCATTTCCCTTCATTTCTCTGCCTATTTCTACCCTGCAGGTTTTCCATCCCGTGGGTAGATTCTTCTCCGCTGTCGTTGCAACTCCTCCTTCTTCATCCCACCTTCCCTGCTCCAGAAAGGAACTTGCCCCAATTGGACGCTCCCAGTCCTTCCACCATCCTTGCACATCCTGGTGAAAATACCACTTTGTTTCCCAACTTCCTTAGCGCGTCCCTCACCTCTGCTTCTCTGGGCTCCAGATCAGTGTGTTGAGCAGAGGCAGCACCAGCAGTGTCGAAGACGGACACTCCCCTGTCGCGGGAGAGGCTGGTAGTGAGGCGGGTAAAGAGCGGGACCACGGTCCAAAGAACAGCACAACCACAGCCAAGTGGCCAGTGCCTTGTGTCTCTCTTCTCATATCTGCTTCTCCGGTGGAGGGCTGAATCAGCCCACAGGAGCCCAGCAAGGCCAGGAAGCACACCAGGGAATTGGTGCCACCGTTGGAGACAAGGAATCCACCAGCCCAGCAGCTCTCAGCACAGGCCAGCATGAGCAGCTCCTCACAGAAGCAGCAGTCAATGACATTGGGGCCGTGGCTGGGCAAAGAAAAGGGGCGTGCCACTGGTGCCAACAAGGGGAGAGTGGCTCAAGTCCTCAGACCTGCCACCACGAGGGCACACATCTTCCCTCGCATGAGAGAGGGGACCCCAGGGGCTGGCACATGGCCACAGGTCGGTCGTAGGCCATGACTGCCAGCAGGAAGGGCTGGGCCACATAGCTGCAAAGGAGCTTGTCCTCTCCACAGATAGAAGTGCAGCGGCATCTTGGGCATCGTGACCAATGAGTGGCCGATCACTGAGGCCCAGAATCCCAGAGGAAGAGGAAGGCAAGGCACGGCAAGGCAACGGAAAGGAAAGGAAGGCAAGGGAAGGCAAGGCAAGGCAAGGCAAGGCAAGGCAAGGCAAGGCAAGGCAAGGCAAGGCATCGAGCTCTTTTGATGGGTGTCATTCCTGAGTTGTTCTCCATCTGCAGGCATCCCTTGGCTTTTCTTGACACAATGCCCACGTGTAACAGCCATAGGTGGAATTACTCTGACAAAACAAGTAATTTGCAGGCGGTAGGTGTGATTGCCTTGATCACAGTGTACATGGCTTCTGTGGTGAATGAATGGCTGCTCTGGAGGTGCAAGGAGGTGCGACCCAGGTCGTGCTTCCTTGAGACTTGGCTGTCGGTGGTGGGTCTCTGTGGGCACCTCATGCTACAGTCAATGGGAGCGCTTGCTGAGCAAAGTCCATCCCACTACAAAGGACTGCTCACGGGGGAAGAGAGCAATGAAGAGGCTTGCCAGCTGCTCTACAGAGACAGGAGGGGAATTCCATCCTTCTCCATGTCACCTCCCATTGCTCCAGAAGGGAACTTGCTCCAGCTGGATACTCCCAGTCCTTCCACCATCCTCCATCATCCATTGGCTAAAACCAATCTGTTTCCCAGCTTTGCTCCCTCTTCCCTCATCATCTGCTTCTTCAAGCTGTAGATCAGCAGGTTTAGCACAGCCAGGACTAGCACTGTCACCAACGAACAACAGAATCCACAGGGCTCTTGAGGTTGCAAGGCGCCGCTGGAGATGGTCAGGTCCAACCCTCCTGCTCAGAGCAGGGTCAACCAGAGCAGGTTGATCAGGACACTGCCCCGTGTGGTTTTGACTGTCTCCAAGGACGGAGACTCCACTAGCTGCCTGGGCAACATCTGCTGGGCTTGGCTACCCTGTGAGGCCGTAAAAGGGTTTTTCCTCATGCCTGTGTGGAATTTCCTTGCACACTGCTCCCAGTCTGCACACAAGGGCAAGTAAGCAAGCACTCCTGCCTACACGTGCGCAACTGTGGACTTGCCCGAGGACGCACGGGGAAGCCCCTTGGCAGGGCAGGGCTGGAGCACCCTGGGGCAGGAGAAGGCCTCAGACACACTGATGGTGGTGGTGTTGGTAGGGACCCCCAGAGAGAGCCCAGAGAGCAGAGGAGGCCCAACAGGCACACGAATGCATCCCCGGAGCAGCATTAGGAGGAAGAGAGCCAAAAGCAGCAGCGCTGACCACCCGCCTGCGGAGGCAATGGCCAGTGACCATCAGAGAGAGCTTGGAGGGTGGGAGAAAGGGGACGCGGCACGTCGTCCTGCTCGGGAGCCCTTTGGCGTCCAGGCGAGGATTGCAGGGCTGGGAGCAGCAGGGCCCGTCCTGCCAATAGGGCTGCAAACAAGCCCACACGAGTGCCCCAGGCCACTGTCCCCAGCCTGCACGCGACCCCTCTGGCACTTGGGACTCATCTTCTGATGGCACCGATGCGCTCCTATCCCAGGAATCCTTGGGCCTCCCACCCCAGCACTGAAAAGGAGCCTTCAAGGGGGAGCAGGTACGGTCAAACAAGGAAATGAAAAGGCAGCCGTGCAGGAAACCAAAACACAGCCCGTATCATTAGCTGGGACGTTTTGCATTTCAGATGAGCTTCTCAGAAAATTATTCCTTCCACAGAGGCTTCCGCTGGACCTGGGGCAGTGCAGGACCAGTATAAAAGCCACCCCAGCTCTTCACTCTCTCATCCGCTTCGCTGCTCTTCTTCTCCTTCGGAAGCAAGTGAGTTGGAAGTTCTGTCCTATACTTGGGCTTGGGGTTGCCCCTTGCTGGGAGGGGAAGCAGGGAGAAGGTGTGGCGTGGAGAGGGGCTGGGTCTGGGCTGAGGGGACTCTTGTTGCTCTTGGCTAGGCAAGAGCTTTCCTGGGCCTGGCTGTCTTTGCACGGTGCCCGGGGGGACAGGCAAAGAGGCGCGTGTGCCTCCCTGCACAGCCTCCAGCTCCCCGCCCAGCACGTGCCTTGGCTCCCTCGTGGTGGGCGGAGAGGCTGCTCCTCACGCGCCCCCGTGCTCCTGCCTGCCTCTCTCCCAGGTGCACCTCCAGCCTCAAGACATGTCCTGCTACAACCCGTGCCTGCCCTGCCTGCCCTGCCAGCCCTGCGGCCCCACCCCGCTGGCCAACAGCTGCAACGAGCCCTGTGTCAGGCAGTGCCAGAACTCCAACGTCATCATCGAGCCCTCCCCCGTGGTGGTGACCCTGCCCGGCCCCATCCTCAGCTCCTACCCGCAGAACACCGTTGTGGGATCCTCCACCTCCGCTGCCGTGGGCAGCATCCTCAGCTGTCAGGGAGTGCCCATCAACTCCGGGTGCTGTGACCTCTCTGGCATTTACAGCCGCTACTGCGGGAGACCATGCCTCCCCTGCTAGAGCTGCCGCAGGCGGCCCCACACAAGGACCCCCAGGAACCCAGAAGACGGTAATGGACTGAGCACAGAGATCCTGGCCTTCGCTTTCAGACGGGCTCAGCATCCACGGCTCCACCTGCAAAGGAAGGCAGGAAGAGGCGTGCCTGGGCCCTCTGAAGACATGGCCCTTGTCTAACTTGCCTGTTTCTCACTCCCTCTTCTCTCCCTCTTTTCTCTGTTGTCTTCTGCTCCCCTGGGCTCTGAGCACCTGCTAAGCCCCATGCGAGGAAGGACCTGCTGCCCCTTTCCCTCTCGGGGACAGGCAGGCGGGCAGGCAGGCAGACGCCGGGTGCAAACTCCACCCTGGCCAAGGCTCAAAGACTCCTAGCTAGCCCTGGTGCTCCCCGCACCGTGGCCCCCACTCAGAGGAACCCCTTTCCCTCTTTCAACTCATTAAAGTTCTGCTGCATCCCAGCCTGGGCCTCTGCGTGGTCCTTCTCTCTCCGGACGCTCTCCCTGGCTGCCAGAGAGAAAGGTGTCGCTCTGGGGAGATCTTGCAGGCACAAAGGAGAGCCGTTGGCATTCCCGGAGGAAGGGGAGGGTGAGACCCAGGCAATGGGCTCCTTTCAAGACACCGTCCCTTGCAGCTGAGGAAGATGTCCCTGGCTCCTGCAGGGCCAGCAGCCCTCAGGGCCTGCCTCACTGCATCCCGGCACACAAATGCCCTCCTCGGCCTTTCAGCACGCCCTGCAGATGATGGGGAGCCCAACCATTGCCCGAGTGAGGAGTCCATTTCCCCGGCCGCATTCGTGGGTGGTGCTGGCACTGGGAGCTGCTTCTGCATCCAGCAGCACCCGTGAGCCCTCCCTGGCTGGCGGCTCCTGCTTCAGGAGGGCCCCTCTCCCTGTGGCAGGTGTGGTAGTGGGGGTGGTGGTTGGGTGACAGGTTGCTCCTCACATGCCCCCGTGCTCCTCCCTGCCATCTCTCCCCCGTGCACCTCTGGCCACAAGGCATCTCCAGCTACAACCTCCCTCTCCCTCAGCCGAGGAAGAGAGGTGGGCTATTCCTCGCCCACCTCCCTTTCTGGCTTCCAACGACAAGCTGGTGCTTCTGCAGCATGTCAGCTCTCCTCGTGCTGACTTTGTGCTCTCTGGAGGTCTTGCGGGGATCTTGTCTCTCCCCAGTCAGGCTGCCAGCATTCCTCCAGCACAGCTGGAAGAGGCGGAGTTTCTAAGTGCAGGTGTCAGGTCTGTTTCCTGACAGCTCACTCTCTGTCTCTCTAGGCACGCATGTAGAAACTGCACATGGGAGGGTTTGTGTTGTCTGCCAAAGAGATGCGCAGAGTCTCGTTCCCCCTTTCTCGCCCGTTACTCACCACACGTCTCCCATCCTTTGCCACGTGCCATCGGCGGCCTCCGCTCTCCCAGAAGGAGAGCTGCTGGTTTTGCCAGAGGGTCAGGACTCCCCTCTTCCCTCTCCAGCGCTGACAGTCCCACTGACCCACTGCCCTGCTCCTCCCCAGCCTGACACCCGTGTCTCACCAGCCTCTGCCAGTCCCACCAAGGCTGTCAGGTAACCCTGAACCGTGTCATGCTCTCCACCCAACAAGGGGCCCAGGGAGCTCCCAGGAAGCGGGAGCTGAAGCTTGCCAGATCCCGTGTTCTCCTCCCTCTGCCAGCTCCAAGCCGCCTCCAAACCTCAGCCCAAAGGGTGGAGCAAAACACGCTGAGGGCTGCCTGGGAGCTCCCACCTCTGCCCCAGGGAGCGTTTCCACTCTCATCGCCTAGTGGTTAAAGCACTGGCTCGGCCAAACTAAGGGAATCAAGCTGCCACCTGCGCTGGGCCACAGCCTCCCCAGTGCCAGGACCACGTTTTCCAGTGCTGGGAGCTTCCAACTGCTGCAGCCAGGCCTCAGCTCGGCCTTTGCAAATCCTCTCGCTCACAAGGGCCTTGAACATCCTCACAGGCTCTCATGCCCTCTGGTAAACTGTTGCCTCTGGTAAAAGTCCAGGCCAGGCTGCCCAAGGGGAGCCGTGCACCTAAGACAGGCAAGTAGGAACCTGCTGACCGTTCCCAGAACGGTAACTGCAGTGCTCGGGCACAAGGAGGCAAAGGAGGCAGCCAGGGACACAACCCTCACAGCCATCTCCAGCAGGGCAAAAGGTGCCCTGGTGCCCTGGTGCCCTGGTCGACTTCTCTGGCCACCCAGCGCCCAGCCAGAGACCGGGCAGCATCTGTGGCAGAGCACCATGCTGAGCAGGGCTGCTTTTCAACTGCGTGATGACACCAATCCCAATCCTTACCTCCCCCTCTGCATCCAACACTTCAGAACAGTCAGCTCTACCCCCCTTTTCCAAGGGCTTTCTGCCCGCACGGCAAGTCTGTCCTTCTTACCTGAGAGAAGGCCACTGGGCTGAAGCCACCACGCATGACACCGGTTGTATTTTCTAGGGAGGAGGGGAAGGCAGCACACTGGGAATGGTAGAAAGATTGTCAACGGGATTGAAAACAACACGTAAACAGCTGTCTGTACCGCATAATCAATCAGTCATGGATTTTAGCAGCGATCCCCCAACAGGATGGCTCCTCCTCTTCTTGGCTTCTCCATGCCTTTTCATATCATAAGGACCCAGTTGCCGTCCCCACATAGTTGAGGGGCTGCCATGGAAAACTCAGAGCAAATGCCAGCGATTTCAACCGGAGAGTCCTGTCTCTGTAGAGCAGCTGACAAGCCTCTGCACTGCTCTCTTCCCCTCTGAGCAGTCCTTTGTAGTGGGATGGACTTTGCTCAGCAAGCGCTCCCGTTGACTGTAGCATGAGGTGCTGTGGTGGTGCATTCCCCCGCTTCTCCTGGGCTGCTTCGTTGATCTCAGAAATTCCATGAAACCTCGGCCTTGGTGTACCGAGTCTGACGGTTGAGCGCTCCTTGACCATATCAGAAACTCTGCATGGCTGAGGCTGGGAACGTACTCCCACTGCCTGGCCCAGGCGCCATCTTAGCTCTGTTGTAGCTCAATCGCACGGGACCTGGGCTGCAATACTCCTCGAGGCTCAACCCTTTGCCCGTTGAGAAATGCCAAGACATTTTACGTGAGTATTTCACTGAACTCGAGGTGGAGTTTTAACAGGTATATCTTTGATATTTATCTATCTTTGCACCCGTGTGCGTGTGTGTGTGAATAGACGGAAGTACCTGCGAGCAAATATAGTCTGCTAAAATCTTATGATGTCTCTTCTGCTAAACACATACAATGCCTTAGACATAAGCCGTTGTCCAAGCCTGAGACTAAGATTGGATCCAGCTGGGTCTTCTCTGAACCTTGTGACTCAATGGGAGGGTCTCTTTTAAGCTTTTCATCCTCAGCCTCTGTAGAAATCACTCCAACTCAGGTCTAACAAGATATCCTGGTTTTGGCTGGGATAGAGTTCATTTTCTTGCTAAGAGCTGGAATCGTGCTGTGTTTTGGATTTAGTAGGAGAATAATGTTGATAACACACTGATGTTTCAGTTGTTGCTAAGCAGTGTTTACGCTAGCCAAGGACTTTTCAGCTTCCCATGCTCTTTTCCTTTGTGTGCTTCATCCGTGTAGTAAGTGATAGAGTGAACTTGCCATCGCACTCGGTTAAGTCGCGCTTTTATAAATTTCTATTAAAATCACTTTCTGCTAATAACTTCAACAGTGGTTCTTCGAGTGGCCTCTAAACCACTCATTTACGACAGGTGCCCACAGAGCCCCACCACCAACAACCAAGTCTCAAGGAAGCACGACCTGGGTCGCACCTCCTTGCACGCCAGAGCAGCCATTCATTCACCACAGAAGCCATGTACACTGTGATCAAGGCAATCACACCTACCGCCTGCAAATTACTTGTTTTGTCAGAGTAATTCCACCTATGGCTGTTACACGTGGGCATTGTGTCAAGAAAAGCCAAGGGATGCCTGCAGATGGAGAACAACTCAGGAATGACACCAATCAACAGAGCTCTACACCTTGCCTTGCCTTGCCTTGCCTTGCCTTGCCTTGACCTGCCTTGCCTTGCCTTGCCTTGCCTTGGGTTCCCTTGGGTTCCCTTGCCTTGCCTTCCCTTGCCTTGCCTTCCCTTCCATTCCATTCTCTTCATTTCCCTTCATTTCTCTGCCTATTTCTACCCTACAGGTTTTCCATCCCGTGGGTAGATTCTTCTCCGCTGTCGTTGCAACTCCTCCTTCTTCATCCCACCTTCCCTGCTCCAGAAAGGAACTTGCCCCAATTGGACGCTCCCAGTCCTTCCACCATCCTTGCACATCCTGGTGAAAATACCACTTTGTTTCCCAACTTCCTTAGCGCGTCCCTCACCTTCTGCTTCTCTGGGCTCCAGATCAGTGTGTTGAGCAGAGGCAGCACCAGCAGTGTCGAAGACGGACACTCCCCTGTCGCGGGAGAGGCTGGTAGTGAGGCGGGTAAAGAGCGGGACCACGGTCCAAAGAACAGCACAACCACAGCCAAGTGGCCAGTGCCTTGTGTCTCTCTTCTCATATCTGCTTCTCCGGTGGAGGGCTGAATCAGCCCACAGGAGCCCAGCAAGGCCAGGAAGCACACCAGGGAATTGGTGCCACCGTTGGAGACAAGGAATCCACCAGCCCAGCAGCTCTCAGCACAGGCCAGCATGAGCAGCTCCTCACAGAAGCAGCAGTCAATGACATTGGGGCCGTGGCTGGGCAAAGAAAAGGGGCGTGCCACTGGTGCCAACAAGGGGAGAGTGGCTCAAGTCCTCAGACCTGCCACCACGAGGGCACACATCTTCCCTTGCATGAGAGAGGGGACCCCAGGGGCTGGCACATGGCCACAGGTCGGTCGTAGGCCATGACTGCCAGCAGGAAGGGCTGGGCCACAGAGCTGCAAAGGAGCTTGTCCTCTCCACAGATAGAAGTGCAGCGGCATCTTGGGCATCGTGACCAATGAGTGGCCGATCACTGAGGCCCAGAATCCCAGAGGAAGAGGAAGGCAAGGCAAGGCAAGGCAACGGAAAGGAAAGGAAGGCAAGGGAAGGCAAGGTAAGGCAAGGGAAGGCAAGGCAAGGCAAGGCAAGGCAAGGCAAGGCAAGGCAAGGCATCGAGCTCTTTTGATGGGTGTCATTCCTGAGTTGTTCTCCATCTGCAGGCATCCCTTGGCTTTTCTTGACACAATGCCCACGTGTAACAGCCATAGGTGGAATTACTCTGACAAAACAAGTAATTTGCAGGCGGTAGGTGTGATTGCCTTGATCACAGTGTACATGGCTTCTGTGGTGAATGAATGGCTGCTCTGGAGGTGCAAGGAGGTGCGACCCAGGTCGTGCTTCCTTGAGACTTGGCTGTCGGTGGTGGGTCTCTGTGGGCACCTCATGCTACAGTCAATGGGAGCGCTTGCTGAGCAAAGTCCATCCCACTACAAAGGACTGCTCACGGGGGAAGAGAGCAATGAAGAGGCTTGCCAGCTGCTCTACAGAGACAGGAGGGGAATTCCATCCTTCTCCATGTCACCTCCCATTGCTCCAGAAGGGAACTTGCTCCAGCTGGATACTCCCAGTCCTTCCACCATCCTCCATCATCCATTGGCTAAAACCAATCTGTTTCCCAGCTTTGCTCCCTCTTTCCTCATCATCTGCTTCTTCAAGCTGTAGATCAGCAGGTTTAGCACAGCCAGGACTAGCACTGTCACCAACGAACAACAGAATCCACAGGGCTCTTGAGGTTGCAAGGCGCCGCTGGAGATGGTCAGGTCCAACCCTCCTGCTCAGAGCAGGGTCAACCAGAGCAGGTTGATCAGGACACTGCCCCGTGTGGTTTTGACTGTCTCCAAGGACGGAGACTCCACTAGCTGCCTGGGCAACATCTGCTGGGCTTGGCTACCCTGTGAGGCCGTAAAAGGGTTTTTCCTCATGCCTGTGTGGAATTTCCTTGCACACTGCTCCCAGTCTGCACACAAGGGCAAGTAAGCAAGCACTCCTGCCTACACGTGCGCAACTGTGGACTTGCCCGAGGACGCACGGGGAAGCCCCTTGGCAGGGCAGGGCTGGAGCACCCTGGGGCAGGAGAAGGCCTCAGACACACTGATGGTGGTGGTGTTGGTAGGGACCCCCAGAGAGAGCCCAGAGAGCAGAGGAGGCCCAACAGGCACACGAATGCATCCCCGGAGCAGCATTAGGAGGAAGAGAGCCAAAAGCAGCAGCGCTGACCACCCGCCTGCGGAGGCAATGGCCAGTGACCATCAGAGAGAGCTTGGAGGGTGGGAGAAAGGGGACGCGGCACGTCGTCCTGCTCGGGAGC
Organism: Calonectris borealis; assembly: GCF_964195595.1. Lineage (NCBI taxonomy): Eukaryota > Metazoa > Chordata > Aves > Procellariiformes > Procellariidae > Calonectris > Calonectris borealis. The sequence continues at coordinate 4,477,945 of NC_134333.1, forward strand.
CCTTTGGCGTCCAGGCGAGGATTGCAGGGCTGGGAGCAGCAGGGCCCGTCCTGCCAATAGGGCTGCAAACAAGCCCACACGAGTGCCCCAGGCCACTGTCCCCAGCCTGCACGCGACCCCTCTGGCACTTGGGACTCATCTTCTGATGGCACCGATGCGCTCCTATCCCAGGAATCCTTGGGCCTCCCACCCCAGCACTGAAAAGGAGCCTTCAAGGGGGAGCAGGTACGGTCAAACAAGGAAATGAAAAGGCAGCCGTGCAGGAAACCAAAACACAGCCCGTATCATTAGCTGGGACGTTTTGCATTTCAGATGAGCTTCTCAGAAAATTATTCCTTCCACAGAGGCTTCCGCTGGACCTGGGGCAGTGCAGGACCAGTATAAAAGCCACCCCAGCTCTTCACTCTCTCATCCGCTTCGCTGCTCTTCTTCTCCTTCGGAAGCAAGTGAGTTGGAAGTTCTGTCCTATACTTGGGCTTGGGGTTGCCCCTTGCTGGGAGGGGAAGCAGGGAGAAGGTGTGGCGTGGAGAGGGGCTGGGTCTGGGCTGAGGGGACTCTTGTTGCTCTTGGCTAGGCAAGAGCTTTCCTGGGCCTGGCTGTCTTTGCACGGTGCTCGGGGGGACAGGCAAAGAGGCGCGTGTGCCTCCCTGCACAGCCTCCAGCTCCCCGCCCAGCACGTGCCTTGGCTCCCTCGTGGTGGGCGGAGAGGCTGCTCCTCACGCGCCCCCGTGCTCCTCCCTGCCTCTCTCCCAGGTGCACCTCCAGCCTCAAGACATGTCCTGCTACAACCCGTGCCTGCCCTGCCTGCCCTGCCAGCCCTGCGGCCCCACCCCGCTGGCCAACAGCTGCAACGAGCCCTGTGTCAGGCAGTGCCAGAACTCCAACGTCATCATCGAGCCCTCCCCCGTGGTGGTGACCCTGCCCGGCCCCATCCTCAGCTCCTACCCGCAGAACACCGTTGTGGGATCCTCCACCTCCGCTGCCGTGGGCAGCATCCTCAGCTGTCAGGGAGTGCCCATCAACTCCGGGTGCTGTGACCTCTCTGGCATTTACAGCCGCTACTGCGGGAGACCATGCCTCCCCTGCTAGAGCTGCCGCAGGCGGCCCCACACAAGGACCCCCAGGAACCCAGAAGACGGTAATGGACTGAGCACAGAGATCCTGGCCTTCGCTTTCAGACGGGCTCAGCATCCACGGCTCCACCTGCAAAGGAAGGCAGGAAGAGGCGTGCCTGGGCCCTCTGAAGACATGGCCCTTGTCTAACTTGCCTGTTTCTCACTCCCTCTTCTCTCCCTCTTTTCTCTGTTGTCTTCTGCTCCCCTGGGCTCTGAGCACCTGCTAAGCCCCATGCGAGGAAGGACCTGCTGCCCCTTTCCCTCTCGGGGACAGGCAGGCGGGCAGGCAGGCAGACGCCGGGTGCAAACTCCACCCTGGCCAAGGCTCAAAGACTCCTAGCTAGCCCTGGTGCTCCCCGCACCGTGGCCCCCACTCAGAGGAACCCCTTTCCCTCTTTCAACTCATTAAAGTTCTGCTGCATCCCAGCCTGGGCCTCTGCGTGGTCCTTCTCTCTCCGGACGCTCTCCCTGGCTGCCAGAGAGAAAGGTGTCGCTCTGGGGAGATCTTGCAGGCACAAAGGAGAGCCGTTGGCATTCCCGGAGGAAGGGGAGGGTGAGACCCAGGCAATGGGCTCCTTTCAAGACACCGTCCCTTGCAGCTGAGGAAGATGTCCCTGGCTCCTGCAGGGCCAGCAGCCCTCAGGGCCTGCCTCACTGCATCCCGGCACACAAATGCCCTCCTCGGCCTTTCAGCACGCCCTGCAGATGATGGGGAGCCCAACCATTGCCCGAGTGAGGAGTCCATTTCCCCGGCCGCATTCGTGGGTGGTGCTGGCACTGGGAGCTGCTTCTGCATCCAGCAGCACCCGTGAGCCCTCCCTGGCTGGCGGCTCCTGCTTCAGGAGGGCCCCTCTCCCTGTGGCAGGTGTGGTAGTGGGGGTGGTGGTTGGGTGACAGGTTGCTCCTCACATGCCCCCGTGCTCCTCCCTGCCATCTCTCCCCCGTGCACCTCTGGCCACAAGGCATCTCCAGCTACAACCTCCCTCTCCCTCAGCCGAGGAAGAGAGGTGGGCTATTCCTCGCCCACCTCCCTTTCTGGCTTCCAACGACAAGCTGGTGCTTCTGCAGCATGTCAGCTCTCCTCGTGCTGACTTTGTGCTCTCTGGAGGTCTTGCGGGGATCTTGTCTCTCCCCAGTCAGGCTGCCAGCATTCCTCCAGCACAGCTGGAAGAGGCGGAGTTTCTAAGTGCAGGTGTCAGGTCTGTTTCCTGACAGCTCACTCTCTGTCTCTCTAGGCACGCATGTAGAAACTGCACATGGGAGGGTTTGTGTTGTCTGCCAAAGAGATGCGCAGAGTCTCGTTCCCCCTTTCTCGCCCGTTACTCACCACACGTCTCCCATCCTTTGCCACGTGCCATCGGCGGCCTCCGCTCTCCCAAAAGGAGAGCTGCTGGTTTTGCCAGAAGGTCAGGACTCCCCTCTTCCCTCTCCAGCGCTGACAGTCCCACTGACCCACTGCCCTGCTCCTCCCCAGCCTGACACCCGTGTCTCTCTAGTATCTGCCAGTCATCTAAGGGTCACAAGATCCAGCATGTCAGGGGCCTTTCCGAGTAAAAGCCTAGACGGAGGATGTATCCGACCAGATGTGCAGCTTTGGAAATTGCTTTCCCCCAACGGGTAATTGGCTTGTTACTAAGTTTATCCAGGAATTGTGTATGTTCAGCCCATCCTGGGCCTCCATAGCAGAAGGAAAGTCTGCAATGATGCGACTTCCTGTGTTAGAAAGGTCCTTCTCTTGGACAGCTGCCCACATCTGCTTGATGGTATGTTCCTAGGTTGAGCTCTCCACTGGTGCCTTGGAGTCCAGTCTCACCGGAAAACAACAGGAGAGGTGGAACCTCATGGGGAAGGACAGCAGAATGGTTCCAAGTATAGCAGGGTTTGCAGGCTGTATGGTGAACAGACCCTCCAGACACAATCACAAAGCCATGCAGCTCTTCCAGAAACCACAGGTTGAATAAATTAATTCACAGGAAAGACCATAGACAACATTAGATATTATTTCTCTGTATTTGAACTTGGCTGTTCAGAGGCATCTCTGTGGCTCCATCAATAATTCAATACCCACAAATCAAACCCACAACTTGGTCACCTGCTCCTCTTGTCCTGCTAGATGATCACCCAGTAACCATATGAGATGTGCTTCACAGTCCTTTGGAATCCCAAAAAATCTGCTCACTGGGAACAGATGCAGGAATGTTGTTGTTTGGGCCATCACTTCACACTTTATAGATTGTTGGTGCTGGGCTGATGGCAGTGGGGAAGAGAGATCCCCACAGCAAGTTGGGCTGGCCAGAGTCCCATGGTCCACTGCTTCCCCACAGATAACACAGCAGATTTAAAGCAGTTTTCAGCTGCATCTAGCTGATTCCTACAACTCAATTTCACTGAGGCTCTGTTAAGACAACTTGGCTTCCCTATTATTGACAGCATTTACATATTCTTTTTAGTTAAACTTCAAAAATAATTTAACTTTCTCCTCTAACTTAAGGTAGTAATTAAAGCACTGGCACCCTTCAGGCATCCATGGTCACCTGGGTGCAAAGCAGGAATTCCTGAAGGCACCACTGGGCTCAATAGGGGTTCAGGCACACAGGGTCCCACAGACCAGACAAGGTTCCCCTTATTGTCCTCCATCCATGGTCTGGGGAAAAGACACTATCCCTCTTCATCACTGCAGGTACTGGGTACCTTCTTACCATGCCCAGACACCAAGGCTTCACTTCCTACCCACCAAGACTTGCAGCACCAACACCAGTGCCCATGCAGCTCCAGCTCTTCGCCCTGCCCATGTTCCCCAGGATTCCCCGCTCCCTCCTGACCCCACAGGCAGTCACCTGGCTCAAGCAGCGGTCCTGCCATAGGGACACAGTAGCACAGGACACTCCTGCTGTTTGCTGATCCTCTTGACATCTCTTTTCTTCAATTATAAGCAGATTGTCAAAGGGGTTTTCAAATACACTAGGAAACCTAGAGATGAGGATGAGGCCCTCTACAGACAACTCGAATTAGCCTCACATTCACAGGCCCTGGTCCTCATGGGGGACTTCAACCATCCCAATATCTGCTGAAGGAACAACACAACACGGCACAAGCAATCCAGGAGGTTCATGGAGGGCATCGATGACAACTTCCTGACCCAAGTGATAGAGCAGCCAATGAGGAGAGGTGCTCATCACACTTACTAATAAGGAGGGACTTGCTGTGGATGTGAAAGTCAAAAGCAGCCTTGGATGCAGTGACCTTGAAATGGTGGCATTCAGGATCCTGCAAAGAGGAAGCAGGACAAAAAGGAAGAAGAAAGCCCTGGAATCCAGGAGCGCAGATTCTGGCCTTTCAGAGATCTGCTCGGAGAATGCCCATGAGATAAGGCCCCAGAGGAAAGAAGGTAACAAAAAAGCTGGTTAATATTCAAGGATTACCTCCTCCAAGTTCAAAAATAGTTCATCCCAACTACATAAGTAGCAAAAGAACAACTAGGGAAAATGTGGGCCCACTGCTGAATGGGGCAGAGGCTTTGGTGACATAGGACATGAATTTCTTCTTTGTCGCAGTCTTTACTTGCAAGACCAGTCTTCAGGAATCCCAGGCCCCACAGACCAGGGGGAAAGTCTGGAGCAAGGAAAACATACCCTTGGTAGAAGAGGATCAGGTTAGACAATACTTAGACAAACTGGACATACATAAATCCATGGACCCTGATGGGACACACCCGTAAGTGCTGAGGGAGCTGGCTGATGCCATTATGAGGCCACTCTCAATAATCTTTGAATGATCATAGTGATTGGGAGAGGTGTCTGAGGACTGGAGGAAAGCAAGTGACACTTATCTTGAAAAAGGCCAAGAAGGAGGTGTGTGAGGGGCTCCAGAATCCTCATGGAAGGAAAAGACTGTTCCTGGTATGGTGTCCCAGTACAGTCCTCACCTGCCTAGCTAGAAACACCTGCTCTTCTGCACATGCCTTCTTGGCCATTGGGGATTTCACGGGTTTTGCCCTACTGGAGTTTTACACCTTCCCCTGGGATCCCCAGTTTTCTGGAGAAAGTACTATTTTTTCTGGGAATAAACATCCTCACTATTTCTGCCAGTTGTCCCCTTCCAGTGGTGTCAGCAAATATTGTTCTGCATCATCCCATGGGGCCTGGCTGTGTCCTGTTCTGGTAGGACAACCTTCAACCACAGCGTGGAACCAGTCTCCAGCAGGGTCTTTAGAATTGCCACAATCCCAGAGGTGACAAGGACATCTTATTCCATGGGTGAAAGCTGAGGGGTTGGCAGAGGAAGGATGAGGGATACCTCCCACACAACAGGGAGCACATGGGATACTCATCGGTGTGCTACACTGAGTGGTGTGGATGGCACAGCCCTATGCCCTGGCGCAGGAAGGAGATGTGAAGGGAGGGGTTGATGGGGAACTGGGGAAGCTCCCCCTTTTAGGACCACATCCAGAATGACCACATGCACGAGTTACTGCAATGATAAGCTCTGATCATTTCAGTTCATTCTAAATTCCAGTTTTCTCCCAAAAATCTCCAAAAAAACATAAACATAATCTTTCTCCTCCCTCCCCACAGTAAGGTTGGGAGCATTAAGTCTTCAGGATCTCTTAGATGGCCCCACCCCACAAAAGTTCTGCACCTGTTCATCATTCAAAGAATATCCCTGAATATGTGAAGGGTCCCAAGGCTGATGGAGTCTTGCCCAGCCAAGGAACTCCTCTCCTTAGAGACCACTCCAGAGCTGTTTGCAACCTGTCCTCCCACAATCTCCTGAGATGGACAGGAGGAGAAATGTGCCTAAACCAGGGAGTGGGATAAGGGCTGTGAGAAAAGAGGGAGAGAGTGTGTGTGTATGTCTGTGTGAAGTTATGACTGGGTTTTGGAGGGAGAAGAAGTTGTCCACACACCCTGACTGGCAGCCAGACATTAAATTCCAAAACACAAGAGTCGTGTCTGAGGGAACTTCCCCAGCAGCCCCCTCACTCTACAATCACCGTAAGACACAGCAACTCTTCTGTGACTGTGGTAGTGCCACAGCTCTCAAAAACAGTGAGTACCCTGTGATGAGGGACTGGGTAAACAGCAGGGGCTGAGGTGAGAAGGTGAGCAGGGGAATTTTGGAAGCATGTTGTGAAGCCTCAAAAGTAACAAGGATGAAGGCTAGGAGTAATTCACCATGAACAGAAGGGACAAATTGTAATCTAGCCCTTGTCAGGCTGGTTCTACTGAAGTTCAGAGTGATCGCTTTAGGCTCGTGCTTTTTTGGACGTGGCAAATGGATGTCATATGGTCTTCGATAAACAGATCATAATTGCTCCTGAGGGGCGCTCTCCTAAGAAGGTATCTATCTCATCAGAGCTTAACTTTCCTCTGCAAAGACATCAGCAGGTCTCATCCAGCATTCCCTACTTTTTCCAAATACAAACTCTGAATTCTCCACACAAGGGTTTGCATTACAGCTAAAAGGCAGCATGAACATTCATTATAAACTCTTTCTAATGAGACTTGGGAATAATTTTCCTTACAAGGAGGTAGCCAAGTAGGCAATTCAGAAATGTTGCATCCAGGAATCTCAGCCCATAGGGTGCAGCAAAACTCTCTCACTGCTGCTCCAGGCAGACCTCCCTGTGACTGCAGTGTACTGATATAAGGCACTAGGGCTAGTGTTTCTTATGATCCTCATATGAAAAGCACTCAGAGTCCACAAGATATTGGTTAAAATACCATTTATTGGACCTATCACAAGAAAGAAAAAGAAAATTTACAATCTTAGATCCTTTCAGATGCTGGGAATCCCAAGTCGTATAGCATCAGACAGACCTCCAATCAGGGCATGGTACAAACTGCAGATCCCATCTGTGGAGAGTTTTGCTGTTATTTCAGTCCTTTGAGCTCTTTTAGGATTTTCTTGGAAGAAAACAATTCTAGTCATCATTTCTACTCTCTACTGTTTAATCTCTTAATTAGTGACCTGGACAATGGGATGGAGTGCATCCACAGAAGGTTTGCAGATGACGCAAAATTGGGAGGGGTGGTATCATTGTGCTACCATTCAGAGGGACCTCGACAGGCTGGAGAAATGAACAGACAAGTCATGCAGTTCAGCAAAGGGAAATGCAAATCTTGCACCTGCACCTGCACGGGGGGAGGAATAATCCCATTCACTGGTACAAGCTGGGGCTGACACCCTGATAAGCAGTTTTGAAGAAAAGGACTTGGCAGTCCTGGTGGTGAACACCACATTAGATATGAACCAGCAATGTATTCTTGTAACAAAGAAGGCCAACAACATCCCAGGCTGCATTAGGAAGAGCATTGCCAGCAGATCGAGGGAGCTGATCTCCTCCCAGAGAAAACCCATATGCAGCAATATACAACTGTAATATGAATTTTTGTATTTCTGACTCAATACAATAATATTTCTTGGGTATCATTTCAGTGGAAGTTGTTACAATGTAAAACAGTATGTATTTCTTTCGTTGTACTTTCCATTTTACCACCTCCATGTCATTGGAGCTGGTAAAGCTTCACCTAACTTTTTATTAATACCCTTCTTTAATAATAGAATCCAGACTCCCAGCTGCTTTCACAACAAATAGATTACCTACTTGGACCTCCTAAATAATACAAAGTCCAGAAGCTCCACTGAATTACATTCCTAGTACAATCTAAGCAAGTCTTCCAAAATGAACATATAACTTTGCAGTTTGTTGGGGTCTTTTTGGAGTGGGGAAGATGTTCATTCAGCAAGAATGGTGTGTCCTTCATTGCCATTGATAAATTCTCGAGCTATTATTTTCCTATTGAAATCGCATGCTTTGTATCCAGTCCTGACTAACAGACAATGCGGGATACTCCTGCTCCATCTAAAGGCCTTCTGCTCTACCTGGACAGACTTCAGAGATTTTTAACAAACCATTCCTATACATTTTCATGGAGAATGCTATAGATTGATTTTCTTCATTTTTACTAACAAGGATGTCTCATCAAAAGGAAGCACTTTATAAAATATTTCACTTTTGATTATATATGTTCTGTACTTTTATGTGGAGAGGATGAAAAGGGATACTTTTAGTAGGATAGAACAAAAAAAAAATGTATTAATCTGAAAGGGTTTTTTTTTCTTTTTTTTTTTTCTGTAGAGCAATGGAATTCAATGATATATGACAGCTCTAAGACCAAAAATGTACTGCGTTTACCAGACAGACTTGATAATCTCTAGGGTGAAGGAGAATTAAAAGGCTGAACTTTAAAGATAAATGCAAATTCTCCAGATACAAAATATGGTAATTTTCTCATACCATCTGATGATTTGGCTGTGTTTTTACAGTCAGTGAGTCAAGAGTAAGAACTAAATTGGGAAAATGAATGTTTTATATCCTATTATTACGCTTGTTCCTGGTGTCATTAGCAAGCAGAGGAACACAAAACTTCCTAAAAAAAGGACCAAAAATAGACTAACTTTCTATGCGCAATTTCTGCTTCCCTTTCAAGAAGAAAAAGTTGGAGAAAGAGACATTGATTCAGACCACAGTGAAAGAGTTCATCCTTCTGGGACTTTTCTTGATCCTACAGACACCAGTGTTCCTCTCTGTGGTGTTCCTGCACCTCTTCCTGAGCAGCCTCATTGCATTTTTTTCACAGTGCTGTCTATTGTCCATGACAGATGCCTCCACACATCCACGTACTTCCTCTTTCGCTGGCATTTGTGATTGTCACAGTGCCCAAGACACTGGCTGACCTCCTCTCTGTAAAGAAGGCCATTTCTTTTGAAGGTTGCATGGCTTAGCTAATTTCCTTCACCTCTTTGCTCGCATAGAGATCTGATCATCATAATGACCTATGATTGCTACTGAGCCATCTGCAACCCTATGCACAACTTGACCACCCTAAGCTGGAGGGTGTGCCTACAACTGGCTAAGTGTGTCCTAGGGCCCTAGGAAAAGAAAAGCTTCATGCAAAATTTTCTGCTAAGGACCTGAAGAGGGACTATGTGTTAGACAGCACCCTCCAGATGCTCCCCGCTGATGCTGGGAAGAGTGCTCCCAGAGTCTCTCACCAATACCAGGGAAGGCACACCAGGTCTCTTCTGGCTGGAAGCAAGTCAAACAGTGGTGATCAGGCACAGGTCTGCTCAACAGAGCCTCCTGAACAGTCTTAATCTCTTGATCACATCATCTACTTTGTCTCATATCCCTATTTTCTGCTTTTTTCCCTCCTAAGTTCCTCCTCTTTATCACTGTTGTCCCCTCCCAAATAAACAGACCATCCTGTTTACTTTGACTCCTTGGCTCCAATTTTGCAGACCTTTTTTGGGAATGAATGAATGGGTGGCTAAATTATAAGGATGACTGCAGTTAGATAGGTGTCTAGGACAAACTGAGTTACCACCTCTGTGAATCAATGTCTGTCTTCATGTCTGTCTGGGGAGTTATGAGACCAGATCTGGTCCCTCTCCTCTCACTAAACTGACATGATATAAGTACCGTTCTGTGCTATTTTGATTCTATTTTAGTCTTCTTTATTGTCTGGGCCAGAGGCAAAATGAGTTCTTGGAGGGAGGGCTTGGTGTTATAGACATGCCTCCTATGCTTATCTTCAACAAGCAGAAATAAATTATTTTTCCAGACAGATGGAGTGGTATTAGCTTCACCTCATGTGAGTTGTCTGCAAGATAGCAGGAGAGAGCAGGTTATTACTACAGCCATAGGGGAGAGAGCAGCAGTGACGGACTCTGTTGATGTGAAGTCTCCCCAGATGGGGAAGTTACAGAGTTTGTATGCCAAGGCAGCATATAAACTTTTTTTTTACTCTTTTACTCCTGACTGCCCAGGAAAGGGCCAGGGATGCCAAAGGCTGATGACAGCCTCCTTCAGCCCTACATGCCCTGCCTGAGTGCTGCACCCCAGGGACCGTGCTGGGCTGCCTGCTGCTGCTTCACTTCCTTGTTGTGATCCCAATAAAGAAGCAGCCCAATTTCTTCATGATGTGTGGGTACCTCTTATTTATGGTGACAATAGGAAATGAGAAAAATGACCCCTGTAATGAACCAGGATCACATGGGGATGGCATGTTTCCCAGGGTTGTTTGTAGCCCAGAACAATCAGATCCACTTTTTTGTTTGGTTTTTTTTTTTTTTTTTTTTTTGCCAGAAAACACTGGGCCCCAAAACCTGGAGGGTGGAAAAGAGCTTTAGCCAATGCTGCCCTTTCCAGAGACATCTGGACATGGATAACAAAAGACACCTGCTCTATGGAAAGCTTGCATCACACATCTTTTGTCCTGGTGCTCAGCTGTGGCACTCTCTATCCTCCCCCAAGACAAAATATCTGAGAGGAGGAGCCCAGGGTTTGGCTCCAGGCTGCCCAAACCCTTTCCAAGAGGGAGCTGCTCCCTGGGGCAGCACAGCTGCCAGGCTGGGCTCTGTGCATCTTGTGAACATGTGCACTATGATGTTTTACAGAATGGTGACCTCTCCAACTAAGTGACAAAAAGAGGTGGCATGTGTCCAGCAGAGGGGTGGGACTTCTGGGTTAAGAGGGACATGTGTTGGCCCAGAGGATGGGATTCCACCCATAGGACAGGACTTTAATAGGAAGCTGGGAATGTGGTACATGTGACTTCTTGTGGTTAAAATTTGCTCTTATACTGCCAATCTGCCCCAGTGTTTTATTCCCCAGTATTAAAGACAGAATTACCAAGACAAAGGATCAGGGGCACAGCACAGCTCCCCTACCAGGCCATCCCACAAGAGCTGATGGGCATTATTGTACTGCAGGATCCACGCTGAGCAGAGTGCTCTGAGCTCCTGCCCCAAAACACTGTCCATCTTGCTGTCACCAGCCTTCCGGTTCTTGCTGCAGAGTCAGGAACATGTTGCCTTCTCCAGGATCATCTGAATCATGAAGCCTTTCCCTGTGCAGTCACTGACTCCAACTTTTTCCAGCTTCCATGGGAAGGATCACTGTCAATCAGCAGAAGAGTCTAGTCATGGTGGAGGAAAGAGGCACCTTCCAGCCCACCTGCTCTTATCAGATAAGCTACTTTGGTGCCATGCTCTGGTACCAGCAGAGGGGAGGCCAAACCCCGCATCTGCTCTCATATCACACAGCAGCTGGCCCAAAGCAGAGCATCCAACTCACCACATGGTTGAAGACCAAGGGGGAAATACAAACACCAGCAGCTGGAAGAATTTTTCTCTGATGCTGGTTGGTGTCTCTGTGCTGTCCATGACACCCTGGTGCAAGGAGCTTCCTTGGCTGGACAAAAACCTGGGAAAGGGAGGGCGTGTTTCTGTGCAAGGCTGAGCTCTGGGGTCAGCTGTCCCCTGGCTGTGCTATTTCATGCCCACAGCCAGGCATGTCCAGTCAATGAACCTCTTTCTGAAAGTGGCCACTCTTCACAGGATGGACAAAGTGTTGAGAAAGCCTCTGTGGTGGAAATTTTCTCTCTCCAAAACCCAGGTCAGGACCACACTCACTGTAGGCTACACAGGGTTATTTTGACCTGGTCTCACTGCATGGTTCCAAGGGATGAAAGAAACTGGTAAAGGCTCCTCCAAGTCCTCCAGTCCTGTGTCAAAAAATATTTTAGTCTCCACAGAGGATTTTTTCCCACATCACAGAAATGAGGGATTGTTCCCAGATGGACCATTTATGTGGAACAAAAGGGATCCTGGCATGCAGCTTCCATGGGAAGCGGACGCCCAACCCACATGACAGTGGAAATTTCATGGCATTAGGAAGGACTTCCAGATGTGGACCATGTTATTCTGGTGCACCAGTGGCGCTCTGTGTGCACTTTCCCTTCACAGAGTTTAAGGCTGGCCATGGGTGTCATTCAAAATAAAATACTTTTGCAACTAGTCTATTATTAGCCTGCTGTTTTTCAAAAAGGCAGAGAAGTTTAGAAACCAGAGAGTAACGCAATGCATGACTAAGCACACTCTATGCAAGCCTATGTTAAAGTCACTGCATAACCATCCCCAAAAAACCCCTCCCAGAACCACCTTGAGCAACATCTTTCTGCCTGGACATCTTGGGAAAGCATCTGCATGGAAAAAGATGACACAGAGGCATGGGCTGGGATGCAGCAGAACTTTAATGAGTCAAAAGAGGGAAACAAGGTCATTCTGAGTTGAGGTCTTGATGCAGGGAGCACCAGTGACAGAAAGGAGTCTGTCCCCCACAGCAGTGGCAGAGATCCCACCAGGTGTCCATCTGCCTGCCCCACAGAGGGAGCAGGGCCAGCAGGTCTTCCCTAGGCTGGCTTTGTGGGGCTCCCAGCCCAGGGGAGCACAAGAACACAAGGACACGGGAGGGAAAGGAGAGAGTGGCAGAGGGGAAAGGCAGGCATGGGCCGTGCTTTCGGAGAGCCCAGGCTGGCCCCGTCCTTTTGCAAGGGGTGCTGGGGTTGCTCAGCCCCTCGGAAAGCAACAAGCCGATGCTCCGTCCCCAGGCCGGTGCCAGCTTGTGGGTCCCTGGGGGCCTTCCCCAGGGCCATCGCCAGCAGCTTTAGCAGGGGAGGCAGCTCCTGCCGCAGTAGCGGCTGCCGAAGCCGGAGAGGCCGAAGCCCCCGGAGGAGATGGGCACTCCCTGAGAGCTGAGGATGCTGCCCACGGCAGCGGAGGTGGAGGATCCCACGGCGGTGTTCTGCGGGAAGGAGCTGAGGATGGGGCCGGGCAGGGTCACCACCACGGGGGAAGGCTGGATGGTGACGGTGGAGTCCTGGCACTGCTGGACACAGGGCTCATTGCAGCTGTTGGCCAGTGGGGTGGGGCCGCAGGGCTGGCAGGGCAGACACCGTTTGTAGCAGGACATGTCTTGGGGCTGGAGGTGCACCTGGGAGAGAGGGCAGGACATAATAAAGCACGAGGTGTGGTTGAAGAGCAGCTTGTCACCCCACCATGAAGGACACCCTTCCCCTCAGTCCAAAAGAGCCTCACCAAGAGCAAGCAAGCCCAGGGAGATCCCTGTCTAGCCCATAGCTCAGGAGACACCTCAGCCAGTCTCCAACCTTGCTCCATGTCAGATATTCTGTTCCCTCCCCTCTCCCATGGCAAGCAGCTCCAAGATCCAGCGTAAGAAAAAGAGGCAGGTATATGCTAAGAAATCTCAAAGGAGGAAGACGAGGAGGAAATGAGGAAGAGGACAAAGGGCTTTAGAACCACCTTATTCCCAAGGAGACAGAGGTGAGAGGAGTGGATGAGAGACTGAGGAGAAGGGCCTGCTTTTATACTGCTCCTGCACCGCCCCAGGTCCACACTCACTGCACGCGGGCAGTAATTTTCCAGCAGACTCACCTCCAAAGCAAAATGTCCTGCCTAATGGCACAGGTTGTGTTTTGGTTTCCATCACACTGCCATTTCATTTCCTCATTTCTGACATGCCCACTAGGCCATGGTGGCTCCTTTCAAGTACCACAGTGAGAGACCCAAGCATTACCCGGGCAGGAACACGTCAGCACAGGTGGAAGATATGCCCCCAAGTGCTGGAGGAGTCCTGTGCAAACAGTAGAAATGGTTGTGGGGAAATCTGGTCAGGTTGTTTTCAACGCGCTGTGGAGGAAGGTGGGCATGTCTCCCTACCAATGCAGTCCTCTGCTGGGTGCCCAAACGTTTCTGTGACTGAGGAATGTGCTGCACCTTTCTGCCTTCCTGTCTGCCTTTCTGCTCACTCCAGGATTGGAGTGATCATTGGCTCTATAGGCAGGTAGACTGTGCTATTGATTTCAAATGCCTTTGCCCAAGAAGAGCTTCTCCTTCTGGGGAGAAATTTGCCGGTTCCTTTGGTAAAGTCATGCCCTCTTGTGTCAGTCTCTGGGGGTCCCCAACCAAAGCTGTCAGCAAGCTTGCGGAAGGAGAACATTGCCCTCCTGAATCCCATGATTCCTCAACAAGCCCTGTGGAGTCATGTCCCTCCTCACTACCAGAGGGCTTTGTTGGGCCTTGGGACAGCACCTTGTTCCTCCCACTCTCCTCACACCACCATGCACTTTGGCCACACGCTTTGGACCCCTGTGCGTCCGTTCCCTTCCACCCTCCAAGTGTTTCCCCAAGGCTGACCTTGCCCCTGCAGGCAGATCTACCCAGAGGAGGTCTGAGGGCTCTAAGGTCATAGCATAGTTCAGTTCCCAGTCCGTACTGATGCAGGAGGTTCTTCCTCTTCACGTGCAGGTCTTGCCATTTGTCCTGCTTGAATGCCATGAGGCTCCTGTGGGCTCAGTCCTCCCATGGGTCTAGATCTGCCTTTACAGCAGCCCTGCCCTGGAGCGCATCAGCTGGCTTGTACGGCTTGACCTTTCTCAGGCAGTTCTTGATTTGAAGGCCACCAGTGCTGGGAGGGCTCCCCCTCCTTCCCTCAACTCTTTCAGAGGGCACAGCGGCCTGAGACACCTTGTAGGTGAAGACTGAGAGAGAGAAAGCTTTGACTAGCCCCAAGCTGCTCTATGGCCACGCTTCAGAAAATCAGCCACCCCAATCAGCAGTGGGCCCACATTTTCCTCCATCAGTCTTTGGCTGCTCTTGCAGGGGTGGATGTTGCTCTTGATGCTTGTTGCCTGTTGTTCTTGATTCCTCTTGCAACCCTCTTCTTAATGCTGCCCAGCATGCTGTCCAGCTGCCTCATGGTGACCACCAGGATGCACGTCCTATGCTGCAAAGCTGCTTCACAGCCCATCAACCCCAATCTTTAGCGGTGCGTGAGGTTCTTCCTCATCCTGTGCATTTCCATTGGTTGAACCTCATAATATTACTGTCTACCAATGTCTCCACCCTATCGACATCACTCTGAACAAGCAGCACATCTATCTGTTTTATCAACCCTCTCCTGCCTCGGCAATTCTGTGTTTTCTGCAGACTTGTTGAGGGTGCAATCTCTCCCACCCTGCAGTTCATATATACAGCGTTTAAACTCTATTGATCCCAGGCTAATCACCTTTTGTATTCTAGGAGCGAGTGGCGGCCACCTGGACTTTGGTCACTCATCACAACCCTTGGAGAGCAGCAGCCATGCCAGATTTCAACACCCTGCACTGCCCCCTTCCCCAGCCTGGGTTTTGTCAGTTGGTCTGTAAGGATTGTCACAGGAGGCAGCGTCAAAAGCCTCGTTGGGATGAGGTTCACAGCATTTGCTGCACTTCCCTCACCCACAGGAGCCAGGCATGTCGTCAAAGAAGGCCGTGAGGTTGGTCAGGTCTGCTTTCCCCTCCATAAATCCATGCTGACCACTCACAATCACCTTCTTGTGCTTTCATCTTGAGAAAGGATTTCCAGGATGATTTGCTCCACCACCTTTACAGGGATTAAAGAGAGGCTGATGGGCATGTCATTCCCTGGCTCCTCCTTCGTGCCCTTCTTGAATACAGGAGGCTGATTTGTTTTCTTCCATTCCTCAGATGCATTCCCTGACTGCACGGACATTCAAAGGGAGTTGGGAGCGGCCTTGTAGTGACACCAACCAACTCCCTTGGGTGCATGGCATCAGGTTGCATGCACGCAGATGGGTCTCTTCCTGCAAAGGGAGTTGCAAACCATCGCACTTCACTGCCCTGAGCCAACATCCCCTGCCTGCACGGGACTCCTCCACCACTTAGGAGGCATCTTCTGCCTCCACTGACACATTCCTACCTGGAAAATCCTTAGGCCTCTCATCCCAGCACATGAAAGCAGCCTGCGTAGCAGAGTAAGCATGATAGAAACGAGGAAATAAAACGGCAGCATTGACGGAAAACAAAAGGCAAACTGTGCCATTAGGTAGGATATTTTGCTTTGGAGGTGAGTCTGCTGGAAAATTACTGCCCGCATGCTGTGACTGTGGGCCTGAGGCGGTGCAGGAGCAGTATAAAAGCAGGCCCTTCTCCTCAGTCTCTCATCCACTCCTCTCGCGTCCATCTCCTTGTGAACAAGGTAAGTCTGAGCTCTTTCTCCTCCTTCTTCTCTTCCTCCTCCTCCTCTTCCTTCTTTGGGATTTCTAAGCACATACCTGCCCCTTGGTCTTACACTTGGTTTTGGGGCTGTTTGTCATTGGAGAGGGAAGGGAGCAGAAGGTGTAGCATGGAGAGATGTCGGGGCTTGGCTGAGGTGTCTCCTGAGCTACGGGTAGCTAGACTTGGTTCCCCTTTGCAGGGATCTTTTGGGATGACGGAAAAGTGAAGCCCATGGGCCTCCCTACATACCCTCCAGCTCTCATCTTCAGCGCGTGTCTTTTCTCCCTTGTGGTGGGGTGATAGGCTGCTCCTCACCCACCCCTCATGCTCTGCTTCCCCCTGCCCTCTCTCCCAGGTGCACCTCCAGCCTCAAGACATGTCCTGCTACAACCCGTGCCTGCCCTGCCAGCCCTGCGGCCCCACCCCGCTGGCCAACAGCTGCAATGAGCCCTGTGTCAGGCAGTGCCAGGACTCCACCGTCACCATCCAGCCCTCCCCCGTGGTGGTGACCCTGCCCGGCCCCATCCTCAGCTCCTTCCCGCAGAACACCGCCGTGGGATCCTCCACCTCCGCTGCCGTGGGCAGCATCCTCAGCTCTCAGGGAGTGCCCATCTCCTCCGGGGGCTTCGGCCTCTCCGGCTTCGGCAGCCGCTACTGCGGCAGGAGCTGCCTCCCCTGCTAAAGCTGCTGGAGATGGCCCTGGGAAAGGCCCCCAGGGACCCACAAGCTGGCACCGGCCTGGGGACAGAGCATCGGCTTGTTGCTTTCCGAGGGGCTGAGCAACCCCAGCACCCCTTGCAAAAGGACGGGGCCAGCCTGGGCTCTCCGAAAGCACGGCCCATACCTGCCTTTCCCCTCTGCCACTCTCTCCTTTCCCTCCCGTGTCCTTGTGTTCTTGTGCTCCCCTGGGCTGGGAGCCCCATAAAGCCAGCCTAGGGAAGACCTGCTGGCCCTGCTCCCTCTGTGGGGCAGGCAGATGGACACCTGGCAGGATCTCCACCACGGCCATGGGTCACAAAGTCCTGTCTGCTCCTCTGGCTCACTGCAATGGGGCTTCCACTCAGGGCGGCCTCGTTTCCCTCTTTTGACTCATTAAAGTTCTGCTGCATCCCAGCCCACGCCTCTGTGTCATCCTTTCCCCTGCAGACACTCTTCCAAGATGTCCAGGGAGAGAGATGTTGCTTAAGGTTGGTTCTGGGAGGGGTTTTTTGGGCATGGTTTTGCAGTGATTGTTAATACAGTCTTGCACTGAGTATGCTCTTCTCTGCCTATTTTGGTCTGGGTAGAATTCCTCTATCTAGTTCAATGAGTACTATTCACTTTGTTGTTGTGGGTTTTCTTTGGCTGGCCACCAGGTGCCCACCAAGCCAATCTATCACTCTTCCTCCTCAACAGGGCAGCAGGAGAAAATATGATGAAAAAACTTATGGATGAGATAAAACCAGGGTGATCACTTACCAATTTTGGTCACAGCCTAAACAGACTCAGCTTGGGGGAATTAATTTAATTTATGATTAATTAATAGAAAAGGATAATGAGAAATAAGAACAAGTCTAAAAAATACTTTCCCACCACCCTTCTCTTCTTCCTAGACTCAATTTCACTCCTGACTCTACTACCTCCTCCCCGCAACTAGTGCAGGGGGAATGGGGAATAGGGTTGCTGTCAGTCCATAACACTTTGTTCTTCAAGTCCATAACACGTTGTTCTTCAAGTCCATAACACTGCAGTTCTTCAAGGGCTGCTTCAGCATGCGTCCCCCATGGGCTACAGGTCCTGCCAGAAAACCTGCTCCTGCATAGGCTGTCCAAGGGCTGTGGCTTCCTCCAGGGCATATCCACCTGCTCCAGCATAGTTCCTCCACAGTTTGTAGTGTGGATATCTGCTCCACCATGGTTCTCCATGGTCTACAGGGGGGCAACCTGCTTCACCATGTTCTTCTCCGTGAGCTACAGAGGAATCTGTTCTCCAGCACCTGGAGCACCTTCTTCCCCTCCTTCTCTGACCTACATTTCTCCATAGTTATTTCTCTCACATTTTCTCACTCCTCTCTCACAGTTGCTGCACACCTTTTTTACTGTTCCTTAAATATATTATCACAGAGATGCTACCTATTTCACTGATTGGCTCAACTTTGGCCAGAAGCAGATCCATCTTGGAGCCGGCTGAAACTACCTATGTCTAACACAGGGGGAGCTTCAGTGTCTTCTCACAGAAGCCACCTTTGCAGTGCCACCCCGCTACCAAAACCTTGCTACATAAACCCAATACAGTTGTGCACCCCTTTTCTCTTTCCACAATAAGCTCAACACTGTGAAACAAGCAGCCAGGAGGGGGAGGGATGAACGTGTTACTGACAAGGCAGAGGCAATATCTTCCCAGAGAGCCCAGGAGAACCTGTCCTAACCACAGCATTCAGGTTTAGAGTTGTGGGGTGAGGAGAAGACCAGGTGCAAAATAAAAGCATGAGAACAGTAAGGGAACATATTGCCACAGCATCTCTGGGAAAACATTGTCCCAACAGCTGGGGTCCACAGGTCTTGTGGTCTTCTAGCTGGTGCAGCGATGTTTTTTGCAATCTTTTGTTTCCTTCCACAGAGCATTCAGGAGAGCTCCTGCACACTGCCTGTCTCCTCAGCCGGGAAGCTGAGCCGCTCCTCCTCATTGCTAGCCCTATCCCCAGTGGGCAGAGGCACAAAAAGGCGGTCCTGGGACCATAGGATCATAACATAATCAAGTTGGAAAGAACCTCCAGAGGTCATCAGGCCCAAGCCCTTGCTCCAATCTCAGTCAGCCATGAGCGTCCAAGGAGGGTGACTGGACAACACCCCCAGAAAACTTCTTCCACTGCTTGACACTCCTCACCATCCTGGCCACCCTCCACTGAACTTGCTCTACTTGGTCAAGGTCTTTCTTGCATTGCAGCCCAAAAATCAACACAGTGTTCTAGATGCCATCAGGTGAGTGCTGAGCAGAGTCAGATCGTCACTCCCCTTGATCTCCCGGCTATGCTCCTGCTTATATAGCCCGGGTTGTTGATGACAGTCCTTAGTGTTCAGCAACACTGCTGGGAGTCACACATCTTTTGATGGGGTTACTACAAAAGCAACCTTTTCTGGCCCTGCTTTTGGGCTGCTGCTTATCAGGGGTTGAAGGATATGTGGGGAGACAAGGCTACTTGCTACCAAGCCAGCTGCTGATCAGCACCAACAGACCGATGCCCAGCCACTCTCTGAAGAACGACTACTTTGGAAAGACTGCCCCCTGTTTTATCGCTGACCATGATGTTATATGGCATGGAATAGCCCTTTGGTCAATTCAAGTCCCCTCCCTGGCTCTTACCCAAACCTAGTTTGCTCTTCAAGGGGGCAAAGTGAGAAAGACAGATGACCTTGATGCTGTGCAAACACTGTCCAGCAATAGCTAAATCTTCGCTGTGTAATCTACACATTTCAAACACAGCACCATATGGACTGCTATGAAGAAAACTACCTCCATCCCATCCAGATCCAGTACAACCTGCTTCCCCCATTCCCTCTCCTGTTGTCCTCTGGGGCCATTTTCTGCTTGACCCTCCTCCCACAGAACAGTGGCAGCCAGAGCAAGAGGAATTGCCAACCCTCTTCACCTCAATTTATGGGGCTGCTGACCTCCAAGGGGCCTCCGCAGGCCAGGCTCCTCAACTGAGGCTAGGTGTGACCATTCCCCTCTTCCACAGGACATGCACCAAGGCCAAGAGAGTATATCTGGGCAGAGGCACAGCAAAGCTGGGACTGATGGTCAGGGGCTCTGGAAGAGTCATAGATACCTTTCTCACATGCAAGTGACAGTGCCCGAAGGAGGGCGAACTGCACTGTGTCCTATCCTACCCTCCTTTTGGGATTTGCAGAGTCACCGTGTCTACGATGCACCCCCTAAGTTCCTCACAGCAATGCCTTTTCTTCAGACTGTATGTGTCAGGAATATCCACAGAGGGAAGGGCTATGCAGAGGCAACAAACATTATGTTAACAATGTCTGCACAAACGTCCTCAATAACCTCCTCACAGAACCATCCCTAAGCAATATCTGTCTGCCTGGGCATCTTGGGAGAGCATCTGCAGGGGAAAGGATGAGACAGAAGCGCAGGCTGGGATGCAGCAGAACTTTAATGAGTCAAAAGAGGGAAACGAGGTCGATCCGAGTTGAGGCTTCAGGCTACAGGCATTAGCTTTAGCAGGGGAGGCAGCTCCTGCCGCAGTAGCGGCTGCCGAAGCCAGAGAGGCCGAAGCCCCCGGAGGAGATGGGCACTCCCTGAGAGCTGAGGATGCTGCCCACGGCAGCGGAGGTGGAGGATCCCACGGCGGTGTTCTGCGGGTAGGAGCTGAGGATGGGGCCGGGCAGGGTCACCACCACGGGGGAGGACTGGATGGTGACGGTGGGCACTGCCGGACACAGGGCTCATTGCAGCTGTTGGCCAGCGGGGTGGGGCCGCAGGGCTGGCAGGGCCGGCATGGGTTGTAGCAGGACATGTCTTGGGGCTGGAGGTGCACCTGGGAGAGAGGGCAGGGGGAAGCAGAGCATGAGGGGTGGGTGAGGAGCAGCTGGTCACCCCAAGATGGGGGAGAAAAGGCATGAGTTGGAGACTAGAGCTGGAGATGTTGTCGGGAGTCCCATGGGCTTCACCTTCCCCTCAGCCCAAAAGAACCCTGCCAATAGCGACCAAGCCCAGGGAGATCCCTTCCTAGCCAATAGCTCAGGAGACATCTGAGCCAAGCCCCAACTTCTCTCTATGCCACACCTTCCAGCCACTTCCCCCTCCCATGACAAGCAGCCCCATGACCCAGCATAGGACAAAAAGGCAGTTTTGTCGTGAGAAATCCTAGAGGAGGATGAGGTGAAGGAGGACAAGCAGGAAGAGGAGAAAGGGCTTCAGATTCACTTTGTTCCCAAGGAGATGGAGGCGAGAGGAGTAGATGAGAGAGTAAGGAGAAGGGCCCACTTTTATACTGCTTCTGCACTGCCCCAGGCCCACACTCACTGCACGCGGGCAGTAATTTTCCAGCAGACTCACCTCCAAAGCAAAATGTCCTACCTACACAGGTTGCATTTTTGTTTCCGTCAACACTGCCATTACATTTCCTCATTTCTGACATGAGCATTAGGCTATGGGGGCTCCTTTCAAGTACTAGGATGACAGGCCCAAGGATTTCCCAGGAAGGATCATGTCAGTATGGGCAGAAGATGTACCCCCAAGTGTAGAAGGGGTCTGTATAGACAAGGGACATGGAACTGAGGAAATCTGATGAGTTTGTTTTCAATCTCCATTACATGAAGGTGCACGTATCCTCCTGCCAATGCAGTCTGTCCTGGGTATCCAAAGGCTCCTTTGTCTGACGATGTGATGCATCCTTCTCCCTTAATCCTTTACTGGTGTATTTGGCAAATTCATCCCCTCTCATGGCAGTCTCTGGGGGTTTCTGATCACTGCCTTCAGCAGGCATAAAGAAGGAAAACGTTACCCTTCTGAACACCATGATTACTCAACAAGCCTGGTTGAGGTCCCTCCTCACTACATGAGGGGTGTGTTGGGGCTTGGGACATCAGCTCGTTCCTCCCACTCTCCTCACACCACCATGCACTTTGGCTGCACGCTTTGGACCCTGACCAGCAGGAGACACTGTTCAAAAAAATGCTGACCGTCCTGTGAGCCCTCAACGCTGTGGGAGTGCTGGCAAGAAGGTCATGCTGAGGGCAATGGCCGTTGGGGCTGCCTGGAGATGTACTTGGGTACAGCCCAGTGATTGGACCAGTTTTGCTGGGTTATGGATGGAGCTGCCCTGGCTGCAGGGGGATTCAGCCCTGTGTGGGACATGGGCCTGCAGACAGCACGCACTCCTGGCTTGGCCTCACGCCAAAAGGCTGACACACAGCCAATCCAAAATTAGACTGTGACTCGCCATGGGTAGGGAGAGTCTATGCCAGGAAGCTTGCCTACTGAAGGCATTCCCTTGGCCTCCTGCGACACATCGCAGCTGCCTCCATGCCTGCTGGGCAGGGAAGTACATCACCTCCTTGATGTAGTCTGAGAGCTGCTTTTGTACCAGGGCCCTTCTGAGCACGTTTCCTCCCTGAGCCTTCTCAGGCACGTGGCACCGCAGGACCCTGCCAGCGTTCACTCCTTGGGGAGTTGGAGGAAGTTTTCTTTCTTCCCCAATGGTGCTGGCTTATGCTCCAAGCTGAGGAGGCCTTTGGGGCATGGGAAAGAAGGCATGCAGAAGCACTGATGCCATGAGAAGACATATCGCATGAGAGCCAGGGATGAGTCCCAGGCAGGGGGGAGATGTTTTCTGCAACCCTGTCTTTCCCTCCACGGAGCATTCAGGACAGCTCATCACCACAGCCTGGTCTCTTTGGCCAGGAAGATGAGGCCTGTGCGTCCGTTCCCTTCCACCCTCCAAGTGTCTCCCAAAGGTTCACCCCCTCTCACCAGAGAGGAGGTCTGAGGGCTCTAAGATCATAGCATAGTTCAGTCTCCAGCCCGTACTGATGCAAGAGGCTGTTCCTTTCCAGGTGCAAGACTTGCCATTTGTCCTTCTTAAATGCCATGAGGCTCCTGTGGGCCCAGTCCTCCCATGGGTCTAGGTCTCCCTTTACAGCAGCCCTGCCCTGGAGCGCATCAGGTGGCTTGTATGGGTTTACTTTTCTCAGGCAGTCTTTGTTTTGATGCCCAGCCACTGCTGGGAGGGCTCCCCCTCCTTCCTTTCAGAGGGGACAGCAACCTGGGAGACCTTGTAGGTGAAGACTGAGAGAGAAAACACATAGACTCCCCCCAGCCTGCTTTCTGTCCACTATTCAGGGATCACCTTCCACAAGCTGATAGCAACCCCTTTCCTAAAGCAGCACAGGATGCTGTCGGACGCCACTTCCGCAAGGGTGCAGGGCTGCCTCATGGTGTTCTCCAGGACCCACGTCCTCTGCTGCAAAGCTATTTAGAAGCCCATCGGCCCCAGCCTGTAGTGGTGCAGGAGGTTCTTCCTCCCCCACTGCAGGACTTTCCATGAAGGGGTTAAACACTGCTGGCCGCAGTCTGGACCCCTGCAGGGCACCAGGACTGAGTGTCTGCCACCTGCACTTTGTGCCATCACACTCATCACAACCCTTGGAGAGCAGCAGCCACGCCAGATTTCAACACCCTGCACTGCCCCCTTCCCCAGCCTGGGTTTTGTCAGTTGGTCCGTAAGGATTGTCACAGGAGGCAGCATCAAAAGCCTTGTTTGGATGAGGTTCACAGCATTTGCTGCGCTTCCCTCATCCACGGGAGCCAGGCATGTCGTCAAAGCAGGCCGTGAGGTTGGTCAGGTCTGCTTTCCCCTCCATAAATCCATGCTGACCACTCACAATCACCTTCTTGTGCTTTCATCTTGGGAAAGGCTTTCCAGGATGATTTGCTCCATCACCTTTAGAGGGATTGAGGTGAGGCTGCTGGGCCTGTTGTTCCCCGTCTCCTCCTTCGTGCCCTTCCTGAAGACAGGAGGCCCATTGGCTTTCTTCCAGTCCTCCGATGCATTCCCTGACCGCGCGGACATTCAGAGGGAGTTGAGAGCGGCCTTGTAGTGACACCAACCAACTCCCGCGGGTGCGTGGCATCAGGTCACGTGCACTCATGCCAGTCCAATTTGTTTAAATGTTTTCCAGACCTGATCGTACTCTACTGCAGGTAAGTCTTTCCTGCTCCAGACTTTCCGAGGACTGTCAGGAGCTTGATCTCTCAACAGCAAATCCTGCCACTAAAGACCAAGGCCAAGAACCCTTGAAGTACCTCGGCCTTGCATGTAACCCTTGTCCCCAGTGAAGCTGCCCCGTTCAGCCTTTGCCCAATCCTCCTTTTTGCTTCTGACCTACCCAGAAGAAGAATTTCTTGTTGCGCTCCACATGCTTTACCTGATCCAATGCCAGGTGGACTTTGACTTTCCTAACCCCAACCCTGCAAACTCAGACAGTCTGGCAAATGCTCTCTGTAGAGAAAGGGGATCAAGTGGAAGACAGCTGAAACCTCTTCCTGTAAAGGCAGTTGCAAACTATCACACTTCACTGCTCCAAGCCAACATCCCCTGACTGCAGGGGACCCCTCCAGCATGTCGGGGCACATCTTATGTCTGCAGAGACATGATCTTATCTGGGATATTCTTGGGCTTCTCATCCCAGCACATGAAAGGAGCCTGCATGGCAGACCAGCTATGTCAGAAATGAGGAAATGAAATGGTAGTGTTGACGGAAACAAAAACGCACCCTGTGCCATTAGGTAGGATATTTTGCTTTGGAGGTGAGTGTTGAAAAATTACTGCCCATGTGCAGTGAGTGTGGGCCTGGGGCGGTGCAGAAGCAGCATAAAAGCAGGCCCTGCTCCTCACTGTCTCATCGACTTCTCTCGCTTCCATCTCCTTGGGAACAAAGTGAGTCTGAAACCCTTTCTCCTCCTCCTCTTCATACTCCTCCAGCGTCTTTCAGCTCATACCTGCCCCTTTGTCCTACACTGGGTCATGGGGCTGCTTGTCATGGGAGAGGGAAGTGGGTACAAGGTGTGGCATGGACAGAGGTTGGGGCTTCGTTAGGTGTCTCCTGAGCTATTGACTAGGCAGGGATCTCCCTGGGCTTACTCGCTATTGGCAGGGTTCTTTTGGACTGAGGGAAAGGTGAAGCTGGTGCACCTTCCTACACAGCCTCCAGCTGTCGTCTCCAGATTGTGGCTTCTCGCACATTTGGTGGGGTGACGGACCACTCCTTAGCCATCGTTTCTGCTCTGCTTTCCCGTACTGTCTTTCCCAGGTGCACCTCCAGCCCCAAGACATGTCCTGCTACAACCTGTGCCTGCCCTGCCAGCCCTGCGGCCCCACCCCGCTGGCCAACAGCTGCAATGAGCCCTGTGTCCAGCAGTGCCAGGACTCCACCGTCATCATCCAGCCCTCCCCTGTGGTGGTGACCCTGCCCGGCCCCATCCTCAGCTCCTTCCCGCAGAACACCGCCGTGGGATCCTCCACCTCCGCTGCCGTGGGCAGCATCCTCAGCTCTCAGGGAGTGCCCATCTCCTCCGGGGGCTTCGGCCTCTCCGGCTTCGGCAGCCGCTACTGCGGCAGGAGCTGCCTCCCCTGCTAAAGCTGCTGGCAATGGCCCTGGGGAAGGCCCCCAGGGACCCACAAGACGGTACCAGACTGGGGATGGAGCACCGGCTTGTTGCTTTCCGAGGGGCTGAGCAACCCCAGCACCCCTTGCAAAAGGACGGGGCCAGCCTGGGCTCTCCAAAAGCACGGCCCATGCCTGCCTTTCCCCTCTGCCACTCTCTCCTTTCCTTCCTGTGTCCTTGTGTTCTTGTGCTCCCCTGGGCTGGGAGCCCCACAAAGCCAGCCTAGGGAAGACGTGCTGGCCCTGCTCCCTCTGTGGGGCAGGCAGATGGACACTTGTCTGAATGTCCGCCACAGCCACGGGGCGCAGACTCTCGTCTGCCCATGGTCCTCCCCATAATCAGAGCAACCTTGTTTCCCTCTTTTGACTCATTAAAGTTCTGCTGCATCCCAGCCTGCGCTTCTGTCTCATCCTTTCCCCTGCAGACACTCTCCCAAGGTGCCCAGGGACATAGATGTTGCTCAGGCATTGGGAGGGGTTTATTGGTGATGGTTTTGCAAAGACTGTTAACGCAGGCTTGTTTTGAGTATGCTTAGTCATTCTTAGTGTGACCCTCTGCTTTCTAAACTTCTCTGCCTATCTAGGGCTAGATAGAATTATCCAACACAGTTCAGTGACCATAGCTACTCCAAAGATGATTTTAGGTCTCCCACCAATGCGTTCTCTAGTCCATGCTCAGCTAGCCCCACGCCCTCAGCCTCCCTAAAAAAGTGGTCCAGCTCCATCACCGTCTTGGCCCCCTTCTGCTGAACTTTCTCCACTTGGTCAAGGTCTTTCATAGAATCATGGAGTCATAGAGTCATTTAGATTGGAAAAGACCTTTCAGATCATCAAGTCCAACCATAAACCCAACACTGTCAAGTCCCACTAAACCATGTACCTGAGCACCACATCTACAAGTCTTCTAAATACCTCCAGGGATGGTGACTCAACCATTTCCCTGAGTAACCTGTTCCAATGCTTGATAACCCTTTCACTGAAGAAAGTTTTCCTAATATCCAATTTAAACCTCCCCTGGAGCAACTTGAGGTCGTTTCCTCTCATCCTGTCATTTGCTGCTTGGGAAAAAAGACCAACACCCACGTCGCTACAACCTCCTTTCAGGTAGTTGTAGAGAGCGATGAGGTCTCCCCTCAGCCTTCTTTTCTCCACACTAAACAACCCCAGTTCCCTCAGCTGCTCCTCATAAGACTTGTTCTCCAGACCCTTCACCAGCTTCATTGCCCTTTTTTGGACATGCTCCAGCACCTCAATGTCTTTCTTGTGGTGAGGGGCCCAAAACTGAACACAGTATTCGAGGTGTGG
The DNA here is from genome assembly GCF_964195595.1 of Calonectris borealis. Taxonomy (NCBI): domain Eukaryota; kingdom Metazoa; phylum Chordata; class Aves; order Procellariiformes; family Procellariidae; genus Calonectris; species Calonectris borealis. The sequence goes on from NC_134333.1 coordinate 4,504,450, forward strand.
CCTCACCAGTGCCGAGTACAGGGGCACGATCACCTCCTTACTCCTGCTGGCCACACTATTTCTAATACAGGCCAGGATGCCATTGGCCTTCTTGGCCACCTGGGCACACTGCCGGCTCATGTTCATCTGGCTGTCAATCAGCATCCCCAGGTCCTTTTCCTCCGGGCAGCTTTCCAGCCACTCTTCCCCAAACCTGTAACATTGCATGGGGTTATTGTGACCCAAGTGCAAGACCCGACACTTGGCTTTTTTGAATCTCGTACAATTGGCCTCGGCCCATCAATCCAGCCTGTCCAGATCCCTCTGCAGAGCCTTTCTACCCTCAAGCAGATCAACACTCCTGCCCAACTTGGTGTCATCTGCAAACTTACTGAGGGTGCACCCGATCCCCTCGTCCACATCGTTGATAAAGATATTAAACAGAACTGGCTGCAACACTGAGCCCTGGGCAACACCAATTGTGACCAGCTGCCAACTGGATTTAAATCCATTCACCACCACTCTTTGGGCCCAGCCATCCAGCCAGTTTTCTACCCAGCGAAGAGTACACCTGTCCAAGCAGTGAGCAGCCAGTTTCTCCAGGAGAATGCTGTGGGAAACGGTGTCAAAGGCTTTATAAAGACCAGGTAAACAACATCCAGAGCCTTTCCCTCATCCACTAAGCAGGTCACCTTGTCACAGAAGGAGATCAGGTTAGTCAAGCAGAACCTGGCTTTCACAAACCCATGCTAACTAGGTTGTCCTGTACATGCCACGTGATGGCACTCAAGATGACCTGCTCCATAACCTTTCCTGGCACCAATGTCAGACTGACAGGCCTGTAGTTCCCTGGACCCTCCTTCCAGCCCTTCTTGTAGATGCATCTTTCTTGCATTATACCCAAAACTCGATACAGTGTTCTAGATGCTGTCAGGTGAGTTTTGTGCAGAGTGGGATCATTGCTCCCATCAGTCTCCTGGCTACACTCCTGCTCATATAGGATGTGGATGACAGTTCTTGGTGTCTGGGAACAGTGTTGAGAGTCACACCTGTTTTGATGGGGGTACCGGAAAAGTAACCTTTCTTGGCCCTGCTTTTGGGCTGCTACTTCTCAGGGGCTGAAACATGGCTGGCTGCTACCAAGCCAGCATCTAATCAGGGCTCTGGGCAGACATCTATCATCGTGCCCAGCTGTGTCCTGCAGCAGTTCAGCAGCTCCCCTTGGTTGGCTGCAAGCCTCTCTGCAGCCTTTGCTGCTGGTCTTCACATTGTTTTGGAGAGATCCTGGACAGCCCTTTGAAACACTCAGCCTGCACCCGCTGCCTCTCTTCCTGCCCTGAGTCTCTCCCTGCCTCCCTCTCTCCAGAAACATTCACAAGAAGGCCTGGGCACAGACAGGGAAGGAGCACGGTGAGAAGGACATGCACTGCCTGTGGTTCTGTGTGCTGTGTTGACCCTAGCCAGCACTAAGCACTCACCAGTCTTTCACACTCGCTCTGCTATCCCAGTGTGATCAAGCAAGAATTGGAAGAGCAAGAGAGCGAAATACCCTTGGATCAAGATAAGGACAGTTTAAGAAGGAAAGGGACAAAAGAGGGAAAAAAACTAGTGCTGCAAAGGCAATCACCCACACCTCACACCAGCAGACGGATGCCCAGCCATTCTCGGAAGAATGGCTACTTTGGAAAGACTGCCTACAGTTTTATTGCTGAGCATGATGTTATATAGCATGGCATGGCTCTTTCATCAATTCAGGTAAACCATTCGGAGGTAATTTCCTGCCTGATACTCCTCCCCCAGCACAATGGCAGCCAGGGCAAGAGGAATTGCTGCCCCACCTCTCCCCTTTCTTCCTCTTCCCTCCAGTCCACTTCCCAGGAGCCTGTGGGGCTGCTGCCCTCCCAGGGCTTCCACAGCCCAGGCTCATCAAACACCATCAGCAATGGCCACATGCCCCTTCTGCAACAAGTCCACTGAGGCCGAGAAGGCAAGTCTGGGCAGAGGCTCAGCAAAGCTGGGCCTGATGGCCAGGGGCTCTGGAGGAGTCATGGATGCCCTCCAAACCTGCAAGTGATAGTACACAAAGGGGACCCACTGCACTGTGTCCCACCCTTCCCTCCTTTTGTGAATGCTGAAGGCTCCCCATGTGCCCCACTCACCCCTAATTTCCCCAGGGCAATGCTCTCCTCACCCTTGGTGCTACAGTGTCCACAGAAGAGACAGTAAACAATCATTCTCATGGTGGTTTGACCTTGCCTGGTTACCAGGTGGTGGAGACATAGTTGTTATCTTATTGATCACATCCATAGGGATGTCACGACGTCCACCCTGCAATTTTACTCCCAAGAAATGCATCTCCTCTGCAGGTCGTTTGACCTTGCTTCTTTTTATGGCCAATCCACCTTTAAGAAGAATCAAAATTATTCTTTTGCCCTTCTCAAACACTTCTTCTCCTTTCTTGCCCCACATGATGGGGCAACTAAACTGCAACTAAACTGACAGCCTTCTTGCATGACCCCTTCTTAGCAGCTGTCTTTCCGCTCAGTTCAAGTACATAGGCTTCCAGCTTAAAAGTGGGCTCACCATCCCACTTCCCCTGGTCACAGAGGAAGAACCAGGGAGAGCCATGCAGCATGGTTTTGGGTCTTTCTTTCTTGCTGACCACAGCGGGAGGGGACTGGCTCTGTGGGATGCCCCTCACAGCTGAGGTGCTGGCCTCTGGGGACACGGAGGGAGAGAGATTTTCTTCAAAATTTCAGAGACGGAAAGATGCTCTCTCCACAGTTGGTGTATCCAAATCAGGGCAATATGTTGTTGCCAAGCTTTAGAATATGACACTGGTGCATTTTGGACTACCTTTTTCACATAGCCCATATACACAGGGCATTCTCCAGACCTTTGGAGACGTTGTCATTGAGGTCACTGTAGTTGACTTCCAGCACCGCTACTTCTCTCAGGTACTGGCTGCCTTCCTAAGTGGTAGTCCACCTTCCTTGCTAAATCACAAGATCTTCCTTGAACAGATCTTGCCATCACACTTGATAGGAGACGCCTCCAGAGACTGCAATTCATTGCCTCTTTTCCAATCCTGCTGTCAAGTCCCAGGTCCCTAGCGAGGGATCCCAGCTGTTGGGCTTCCTTGCCTTCCAATTCCTGACTGTTGACCCCACTCTCCCAGCATCGGAGTTGTCAGGCAGTAATCCACTCACCTGGCTGGTGTCTGTAATCTTTACACGTCTCAAAGTTCTCTCGAGGTCAAGGACCGGATACTTCCCATCTCTTGAGTGGTTTCTCTCACTTCTTCCTCCCATTTCTTTGCTGAAAGGCCGGCTTACCGATCAGACCCTTCCTCCTCCTCTCTTCCTTACTAATCGATGATATGGACCCGTTCACCTCCTTGTCCACTATTTCTTCTTCACTACTGGAGCGATTACTGTAGGTGATGTTTGGGTCCCTATCTCAACCGTGGTGTCCTCACATGTGGTTTGGGTCTCTGCCTCAACGACCATGTTCTTAGATGTAGTTTGGATCCCTGGCTGAATCGTGACATTCTCAGAGGTGGTTTGGGACCCTGCCTTAACCATGGTCCTCTGATAGTATTGAATCGTGGCTCGATAGGCACAGGTCAAACCCCAATACAGTGCTAAAATTAGCTGGTTTTCAAGCAGCTGCCACCCAGGGACTGGGCACCTCAGGATATGGTTCACTGTGGCTGCACCCAAAAGTTGTCTCCTCTTACGCCAGCATGACACCAGATTACACAAACCCCGCAATAAGGCAAGAGTGTTAATTAGTTTTAAACACCTCACATAAGGGTGAACAAGGACCTCAGGAGCCTGCACAACAAAACAACCCACATCAGTCCCAGATGGGAAGAGGGAAGTGTATTCCCTCATCCCCTCCACTAGATAGCCCCCCCAGGACAGTAAGGGCCTCAATGACAGGGCAAAGCGCATAGCCCTTGGTTCTATTAACATGTTCCCAGGCTCAGCCAAATAAAGAGATAAGCAGTGCAGCAAGCAAACTCCCTGACCTGCACAGAAGCCTGCCAACTAGTAACTACTACAGCTATAGCACACTCAATTCAAAACTGCCATCGTTTCGAGCCCCACATTAAGGACCAAAACGACTGGGGTGAGTTGACCTTGACTGGTCACCAGGTGCCGACCAAGACACTCTATCACTCCCCTTCCTCAGCGGGACAGGGTGAAAATAAGATTTAAAAGTTGTGGGTCGAGATAAATGAAGTTTAATGAATAAAAGCAAAGGCCATGCACAGAAGCAATGCAAAGCAAAAAGATTTATTCTCTACTTTCCATCAGCAGGTGATTTTCAGCCACTTCCTGCAAAGCAGGGCCAGAGAATGTGTAGTGGTTGCTGTGGAAGATGAACATGTTAATACTGAATGCACCCTCCATCTCCTTCTTATTTCTCATAAATTTTATTGCTGAACACGTCGTCATATGGAATATCCCTTTGGTCAGCCTGGGTCAGCTGTCCTGGCTACGTCTCCTCCCAACCTCTTGCCCAACGTCAGCCTACTGGCCTTTGGAAGTGGGGTCGGAGAGAGAGACTTGCTGCTGTGCAAGCACTGCTCAGCAAAAGCCAAAACACTTATGCGTTATCAGAACCATTCTAGCTACAACTACGGAGCAAAGCAAAGCACTATGAAGGCTGCTAGGGGGAAAGTTAATTCCGTCCCAGTCATACCCAAAACAATTGTGTTAACAACCACTGCACAACCATCCCGAAGAGCACCCTTCAAGAATTACCCCTAAGAAACATCTCTCTGGGCATCTTGAGAGACCATCTGCAGGGGAAAGGATGAGACAGAAGCGCAGGCTGGGATGCAGCAGAACTTTAATGAGTCAAAAGAGGGAAACAAGGTTGATCCAAGTGGAGGGAACACCAGGGAGCAGAAAGGAGTCTGCGCCCCATGGCTGTGGCAGAGATCCCACCAGGTGTCCATCTGCCTGCCCCACAGAGGGAGCAGGGCCAGCAGGTCTTCCCTAGGCTGGCTCTGTGGGGCTCCCAGCCCAGGGGAGCACAAGAGCACAAGGACACGGGAGGGAAAGGAGAGAGTGGCAGAGGGAAAAGGCAGGCATGGGCCGTGCTTTTGGAGAGCCCAGGCTGGCCCCGTCCTTTTGCAAGGGGTGCTGGGGTTGCTCAGCCTCTCGGAAAGCAACAAGGCGATGCTCCGTCCCCAGGCCGGTGCCAGCTTGTGGGTCCCTGGGGGCCTCCCCCAGGGCCATCGCCAGCAGCTTTAGCAGGGGAGGCAGCTCCTGCCGCAGTAGCGGCTGCCGAAGCCGGAGAGGCCGAAGCCCCCAGAGGAGATGGGCACTCCCTGAGAGCTGAGGATGCTGCCCACGGCAGCGGAGGTGGAGGATCCCACGGCGGTGTTCTGCGGGAAGGAGCTGAGGATGGGGCCGGGCAGGGTCACCACCACGGGGGAGGGCTGGATGACGACGGTGGAGTCCTGGCACTGCTGGACACAGGGCTCATTGCAGCTGTTGGCCAGCGGGGTGGGGCCGCAGGGCTGGCAGGGCCGGCACGGGTTGTAGCAGGACATGTCTGGAGGCTGGAGGTGCACCTGGGAGAAAGGTAGGGGAAAACAAAGCACCAGGTGTCATTGAAGAGCAGCCTGTCACCACACCATGAAAGAGACCATTACCCTCATCCCAGAATAGAATCATAGAATCATAGAATCATAGAATCATACAGGTTGGAAAAGACCTCTAAGATCATCGTGTCCAACCGTCAACCCAACACCACCATGCCCACTACACCATGTCCCTAAGGGCCTCATCTACACGTCTTTTAAATACCTCCAGGGATGGTGACTCCACCACTTCCCTGGGCAGCCTGTGCCAAGGCCTGACCACTCTTTCAGTAAAGAAAGTTTTCCTAATGTTCAATCTAAACCTCCCTTGGTGCAACTTGAGGCCATTTCCTCTCGTCCTATCGCTAGTTACTTGGGAGAAGAGACCAACACCCACCTCGCTACAACCTCCTTTCAGGTAGTTGTAGAGCGCGATGAGGTCTCCCCTCAGCCTCCTCTTCTCCAGGCTAAACAACCCCAGTTCCCTCAGCCGCTCCTCATAAGACTTGTGCTCCAGACCCTTCACCAGCTTCGTTGCCCTCCTCTGGATGCGCTCCAGCACCTCCATGTCCTTCTTGTAGTGAGGGGCCCAAAACTGAACACAGGATTTGAGGTGCGGCCTCACCAGTGCCCAGTACAGGGGCACGATCACCTCCCTGCTCCTGCTGGCCACACTATTTCTGATACAGGCCAGGATGCTGTTGGCCTTCTTGGCCACCTGAGCACACTGCCGGCTCATGTTCAGCCGGCTGTCAACCAGTACCCCCAGGTCCTTTTCCTCTGGGCAGCTTTCCAGCCACTCTTCCCCAAGCCTGTAGCGTTGCCTGGGGTTGTTGTGGCCGAAGTGCAGGACCTGGCACTTGGCCTTGTTGAATCTCATACAGTTGGCCTCGGCCCATCGATCCAGCCTGTCCAGGTCCCTCTGCAGAGCCTTCCTACCCTCCAGCAGATCAACACTCCCGCCCAACTTGGTGTCGTCTGCAAACTTACTGAGGGAGCACTCGATCCCCTCGTCCAGATCATTGATGAAGATATTGAACAGGACCGGTCCCAGTACTGAGCCCTGGGGAACACCGCTCGTGACCGACCGCCAACTGGATTTAACTCCGTTCACCACAAATAGCCCTGCCAAGTGCAACCAAGCCCAGGGTGGTCCCCGTATAGCCCATAGCTTAGGAGGCATCACAGCAAGGACTAGTCTCTCTCCATACCACACTGTCTGCCCCATTGCCTCTTGCAAGGGGAGCAGCTCCAAGACCCAGCATAAGACAAAGAGGCAGTTGTGTGCTGAGAAATCCCAAAGGAGGAGGAGTAGGAGGAAGACAAGAAAGGGCTCCAAACTCACCTTGTGCACAAGGAGACGGAGGTGAGAGGAGTGGATGAGAGAGTGAGGAGGAGGGCCCGCTTTTATACTGCTCCTGCACCGCCCCAGGCCCACACTCACTGCACATAGGCAGTAATTTTCCAGCAGACTCACCTCCAAAGCAAAATGTCCTACCTAATGGCACAGGTTGTGTTTTGGTTTCCGTCAACGCTGCCATTTCATTTCCTCATTTCTGACATGACCATTAGGCCGCAGAGGCTCTTTTGAAGTATCGGGGTGAGAGGCCCAAGGATTTCCTGAGCAGGATCCTGTCAGTGCAGGCAGAAGATGTGCCCGCGAGTGCTGGAGGTGTCTGTGCAGACGGAGGACATGGGTCTGGGGAAATCTGCTGAGGTTGTTTTCAAGGGCCTGTGCAGGTAGGTGGGCATGTCTTCCCACCAATGCAGTCCTCTCCTGGGTGCCCAAAGGCTTCTCTGAATGAGGGCATTCATCATCCATCACCCTCCCTGCCTGCCTCCTTGCTTGCTTCAGCAATCATTGATCATTGCCTTCATAAACAGGTGGGCTGTGCTGCGATTTCAAATGCCTTCACTCAAGGAAAGCTTCTCCTTCCCGGAGAAATTGGCTGGTTTCTTTGGCAAAGTCATCCCCTCTCATGGCAGTCTCTGGGGGTCCCCAACCACAGCTGTCAGCAGGCTTGTGGAAGGAGAACATTGCCCTCCCGAATCCCATGATTCCTCAACAAGCCCTGTGGAGTCATGTCCCTCCTCACTACCAGAGGGCTGTGTCAGGGCTCTGGACAGTGCCTTGTTCCTCCCACTCTCCTCACAACACCGTGCACTTTTGCCGCACGCATTGGACTCTGACCTGCATGACACACAATGGCCTGGCCTGGAGCTGTGTACTTGTGTACAGCCCAGTGATCAGAGCTCATTTTCCCCGGGCAGGGATGGAACTGCCCTGGCCGCAGGGGAATTCAGCCCTGCGTGGGACATGGTCCTGCAGACAGCAGGCACTCCTGGCTTGGCCTCACGCCAAAAGGCTGACACACAGCCAATCCAAAATTAGACTGTGACTCGCCATGGGTAGGGAGAGTCTATGCCAGGAAGCTTGCCTACTGAAGGCATTCCCTTGGCCTCCTGCGACGCACCGCAGCTGCCTCCATGCCTGCAGGGCAGGGAGGTGCATCACGTCCTCGATGTCTTCTGAGAGCTGCTTTTGTACCCGTGGCCTTTCTGACCACGTCCCCTCCCTGAGCATTCTCAGGCACATGGCATTGCAGGGTCCTGACAACCCTCGTTTGCTGGGTAGTTGGGGGATGTTTTCTTGCTTTGCCAATGGTACTGGGTTCTTCTCCAAGCAGAGGAGGCCTTTAGGGCATGGGAAAGAAGGCATGCTGAAGCACTAAAGCCAGGAGAAGATATAATGCCTGGGACCCAAAGAGGAGTCCCAGCTGGTGAGGAGATGTTTTCTGCAACCCTTTTTTTCCCTCTACTGAGCATTCAGGTAAGATCCTCACCACAGCCTGGTCTCTTTGGCCAGGACAATGAGACCTGTGCATCCGTTCCCTTCTGCCCTCCAAGTGTTTCGCCAAGGCTGACTCTGCCCCTGCAGGCAGATCTTACCCAGAGGAGGTCTGTGGGCTCTAAGGTCATAGCATAGTTCAGTCCCCAGTCCGTACTGATGCAGGAGGTGCTTCCTCTTCACATGAAGGACTTGCCATTTGTCCTGCTTGATGCCATGAGGCTCCTGTGGGCCCAGTCCTCCAGCAGGTCTAGGTCTTCCTTTGCAGCAACCCTGCCCCGGAGTGCATCAGCTGGCTTGTACGGGTTAACTTGACTCAGGCAGTTCTTGATTTGATGCCCACCCAGTGCTGGAGGGCTCCCTCTCCTTCCCTCAATTCTTTCAGAGGGCATAGCGGCTTGGGAGAATTTTTAGATGAATATTGGGAGAGAGAAGGCATTGACTCACCCCAACCTGCTCTCTGTCCACTTTCAGGAAATCAGCCTCTTCAGTCAGCTGTAGGCCCATATTTTCCTCCGTCAGTCTTCAGGTACACTTGTAGGGATTGATGTTGCTCCTGGTGCTTCTTGCTTGTTGCTCTTGATGCCCTTTGCAAGACTCAAGTCAAGCTGAGCTTTGGCTTTCCTAACAGCATCCCAACGTGCCTAAGAATTATTTCTAAGTTCCTCCATTGCAGCTCATTCCTCCTTCCACCTCCAGGATGCTGCCTTTTGACATTGGTGCTCTGCCTTGAGTACTCCACTTAGCCAAAGCCAGTCTGATGAGATGTTGGCTTGTTTTCCTGAGTATTGGTCTGGACCGTTCCTGCTCTCGGACCATGAGGTGCCTAAGGTGCTGCCAGCTTTGCTGAGCTCCTTTGCCCTTCACAGCTGCCTCCATGGCATCCTACCTACCAGCTGCCTGACTAGGCCCGAGTCGGCGTGCCTGAAGTCCAGGGGCTGTACTCTGCTGCTCACTTTCCTTCCTCTCTTCAGGTCTTGAACTCCAGTGTTTGTCAGTGTGAGAGCCAAGGCTGCCCTTGATTCCAATGTTCCCAAGCAGCTCTTCCTTCTTAGGGGCAGCTCTGCGTCACACGTCTTTTGCCCATGAGAGATTTGCAGGATGCTTGAGTTTGGAAGGGACCTCTGGAGATTGTCTAGTCCAAGCGCCCCTGCTCAAAGCACAGTCAGACTTCAGAGGATGCTCAGGGCCAAGTCCTGCCAAGCTCTTAATACCTACAAGGATGGAGAAGCCACAACCTGTCCGGGAAACCCCAGCCAGTGCTTTACCACTCTCACACTGACAAAGCCTTTTCTTAGGTTTTTGTGGAATTTCCCATATTTCAATATGTGCCTCTTTCCTCTTGTCCCTTCACTGGATAGGACTCAGGACAGTCCGGCTCTGCATTCTTGACTGCCTCCCATCAGCTCTTTCACACCTTGCTAGGAAGCGTGCCCCAGGGTCTTTTCTCCTCCAGGGTGAACAACCCCACCTCTCGCAGCCCCTCCTGCCTCAGGGGCCCCAGTCACTTCATGGCCTCCATGGCCCTTTGCTGGATTCACATCAGTATGGCTGTGCCTCTCTCATACTGGGGAGCCGTGAACTGGACACTTCATTGCAGTTTTGGACTCAGCAGTGCTGAGCCAAGAAGAGGGATCAAAATTACAAGCTCGAGAAGTGGGCCCATATGAACCTCATGAGGTTGAACAAGGCCAAGTGCAAGGTCCTGCACCTGGGTGGCACAACCCCCAGTATCAGTACCAGCTGGGGGGATGAAGGGATTCAGAGCAACCCTGTGGAGAAGGACTTGGGGGTACCGGCGGATGAAAGGCTGGACATGAACTGGCAACATGCGCTGCCAGCCCAGAAGGCCAACCGTATCCTGGGCTGCATCAAAAGAAGCGTGGCCAGCAAGTAGAGGGAGGTGATTCTGCCCCTCTGCTCTGCTCTGATGAGACCTCACCTGGAGTACTGCGTCCAGCTTTAGAGTCCACAGTACAAGAAACACATGGGACTGTTAGAGCAGGTCCAAGGAGGGCCACAAAAATGATCAGAGGGATAGAACACCTCTCCTGTAAAGGACAGGCTGACAGAATTGGTGTTGTTCAGCCTGGAGAAGTGAAGGCTCTGGGGATACTTTATTTCAGCCTTTTAATACTTAAAGTGGGATTGAAAGAAAGATGGGAACAGATATTTTAGTAGGGCCTGTACTGATAGGACAAGGGGTAATGGCTTTAAACGAAAACAAAGTAGATTCAGACTAGATATAAGGAAGAGCCTTTTTACAATGAGGGTGGTGAAACACTGGAAGAGGTTGCCCAGAAAGGTGGTACATGTCCCATCCCTGAATACATTCAAAGTCACGTTGGACGGGGCTCTGAGCTACCTGATCTAGTTGAACATGTCCCTGATAACTGCAGGGGGGTTGAACTAGATGACCTTTAAAGGTCTCTTCGAATCTAAACCATTCTATGATTCTATGCCTCTAACTTTCACTATCTGGTAGTAACCACCTTCTTAATGAAGCCCAGGATGTTGTTGGATGCCATTTCTGCAAGGGCACAGGTCTGCCTCATGCTGTCCTCCAGGACCCACGTCCTCTGCTGCAAAGCTCTTTGGCAGCCCATCAGCCCCAGCCTGTAGTGGTGCAGGAGGTTCTTCCTCCCCCACTGCAGGACTTTGCATAAAGGGGTTAAACATTCTTGGTCGCAATCTGGACCCTGGCAGTGCACCAGGAGTGAGTGACCACCACCTGGACTTTGTGCCCTTGGAGAGCAGACAACCCTTGGAGAGCAGCAGCCAGGCCAGATTTCAACACCCTGCACTGCCCCCTTCCCCAGCCTGGATTTACACTTACCTTTACAATTTACACTTGGTCTGTAAGGATTGTCACAGGAGACAGCATCAAAAACCTTCTTTAGATGAGATTAACAACATTTGCTGCACTTCCCTCACCCGCCGGAGCCAGGCACGTCACCAAAGAAGGACGTGAGGTTGGTCAGGTCTGCTTTCCCCTCCATAAATTCATGCTGACCACTCACAATCACCTTCTTGTGCTTTCATCTTGGGAAAGGGTTTCCAGGATGATTTGCTCCATCACCTTTACAGGGATTGAGGTGAGGCTGAGCAGCCTGTCATTCCCGAACTCCTACTTCATGCCCTTCTGCCCTTCTTGAAGACAGGAGGCCCATTGGCTTTCTTTCAGTCCTCAGATGCATTCCCTGACACCAAACAACTCCTCCAATCTATTTAAATGTTCCCACACTTGATCCTCTTTCAGTGCAGGTAAGTCTTTTCTGCTCCAGATGTTCCAAAGAATGTCAGGAGCCCAATCTCTTGATAGCAGATGCCGCCAGTAAAGACCAAGACCAAGAACCCTTGGAGTACCTCTGACTTTCCTATAGCACCTGTCCTCAGGGAAGCTGCCCTGTTCAGTGCTGCGACTGCCTTTGCCCAAGCCTCGCTTTTGCTGCTGATGTACCTGGAAGAAGTCCTTCTTGTTGCCCTCCACATGATTTACCTGATTCAACACAGGTGGGTTTTGGCTTTCCTAACCACAACCCTGCATACTCAAACACCCTGACAAATATTCTCCACAGAGAAAAGGGCATCAAGAGGAAGACAGCTGAAACTATTGGTACAGCCTGACCGCCTGGAGATGCGACAACTAGTGACCATTAGAGTGAGCTGAGGGAGAGGAAGAAGAAGAAAGTGGTAGGTCCTTAAAAGACGAGGAGCCTTTGGGCGCAGCACAGGGCAGAACTGTACCTCTTCCTGCAAAGGGAATTACAAACTATCGCACTTCACTGCCCCAGGCCAACATCCCCTGCCTACACGGGACCCCTCCAGAACTAAGGAGTCGTTATCTGCCCACACCGACAAAACCCTGCCTGAGACATCCTTGGGCATCTCATCCCAGCACATGAAAGGCACCTGCATGGCAGACCAAGCATATCAGAAATGAGGAAATGAAATGGCAGCATTGACAGAAGCTAAATCAACCTGTGCCATTAGTAGGATATTTTGGTTTGGAGGTGAGTCTGCTGGAAAATTACTGCCCGCGTGCAGTGAGTGTGGACCTGGGGCGGTGCAGGAGCAGTACAAAAGCGGGCCCTGCTCCTCACTGTCCCATCCACTCCTCTTTCCTCCGTCTCCTTGAGAACGACGTGAGTCTGAAGCCATTTCTTGTCTTCCTCTTCATCATCCTCTTTGTCATCCTCCTCCTCCTCTTCCTCATCCACCTCCTCGTCTTCTTGCTATGGGATTTCTCAGAACGTACCTGCCTCTTTTTCTTACGCTGGGTCGTGGAGCTGCTTGCCATGGGAGAGGGAAGGGAACAGAAGGTGTGGCATGGAGAGAGGTTGGGGCATGGCTGAGGTGTCTCCTGAGCTATGGGTTATACAGGGACCTCCCTGGGCTTGGTCGCTGGGCTTCGTTGAAAGAGTTTCCCTTGTGGTACTCTTCAACCCCCTCGTCCTTTCTTTTCCTGGACCCTCTCAACCAGGTGCCCCTCCAGCCTCAAGACATGTCCTGCTACAACCCGTGCCGGCCCTGTCTGCCCTGCCTGCCCTGCGGCCCCACCCCGCTGGCCAACAGCTGCAATGAGCCCTGTGTCAGGCAGTGCCAGGACTCCACCGTCACCATCCAGCCCTCCCCTGTGGTGGTGACCCTGCCCGGCCCCATCCTCAGCTCCTACCCGCAGAACACCGCCGTGGGATCCTCCACCTCCGCTGCCGTGGGCAGCATCCTCAGCTCTCAGGGAGTGCCCATCTCCTCCGGGGGCTTCGGCCTTTCCGGCTTCGGCAGCCGCTACTGCGGCAGGAGCTGCCTCCCCTGCTAAAGCTGCTGGCGATGGCCCTGGGAAAGGCCCCCAGGGACCCACAAGCTGGCACCGGCCTGGGGACGGAGCATCGCCTTGTTGCTTTCCGAGGGGCTGAGCAACCCCAGCACCCCTTGCAAAAGGACGGGGCCAGCCTGGGCTCTCCGAAAGCACGGCCCATGCCTGCCTTTCCCCTCTGCCACTCTCTCCTTTCCCTCCCATGTCCTTGTGTTCTTGTGCTCCCCTGGGCTGGGAGCCCCACAAAGCCAGCCTAGGGAAGACCTGCTGGCCCTGCTCCCTCTGTGGGGCAGGCAGATGGACACCTGGTGGGATCTCTGCCACAGCCATGGGGCGCAGACTCCTTTCTGCCCCTGGTGTTCCCTGCACTGGGGCCTCCACTCGGGTCAACCTCGTTTCCCTCTTTTGACTCATTAAAGTTCTGCTGCATCCCAGCCTGGGCTTCTGTCTCATCCTTTCCCCTGCAGATGTTCTCCCAAGGTGCCTACGGAGGGAGATGTTGCTCAGGGGTGTTTTTCTGGGAGGGGTTTTTTGGGCATGGTTTTGCAGTGATTGTTGACAGAGGCTTGCATTGAGTATGCTTAGTCATCCATTCAGTGACTCTATGGTTTCTAAGTATCATTACCTATTTGGGTCAGGATAGAATTACCCGACATACTTGAGTGACTACCATCCACTCTGTTGTGCACACCTTTTCTTTTTCCTCAGCAAGCTCAACACTGTGATGCAAGTAGTCCGGAGGGAATGTGGTATTGACAAGACATAGGTACCAGCTTCCCAGGAGACACCAGGGGAACCCATCCTAACCTATACAGTATTCTCAGAATGAGTGACACAGTGCAGTGTGCTGCCTTACAGAACCATAGAATCATAGAATAGTTTTGTTTGGAAGAGACCTTTAAAGATCATCTAGTCCAACCAAAGACCACCTAGTCCAACCTCTCTACCATGGGCAGGGACACTTGTCACTTTATCACATTACTCAATGTTCCGTCGAACATGATCTTGAAAACTTCCAGTGATGGGGCATCCCACCATTCTCTGGGCAACTTTTCCCAGTGTCTCACCACCCTCATCGTAATAAATTTCTTTCTTATGTCTGTCAGGGTTGAACCTGGCAAGCAGCCAAATATCACGCAGCTGCTCGCTCACTCCCCCCGTCCCTGCAGTGGGACGGGGAGAGAATCGGAAGGGTAAGAGTGAGAAAACTCGTGGGTTGAGATAAAGACAGTTTAAATAGAACAGAAAAGGGAAAATAATAATAATAATGGTAGAATATACAAAATGAGTGATGCACAATGTAATTGCTCACCACCTCCGCTGACCGATAACCAAGTAGCAATCGCTACTTCCTGGAAGACGCCTACCATTGATATACTGAGCATGACGTCACATAGTATGGAATACCCCGTTGGCCAGCTGGGCTAGCTGTCCTGACTATGTTCCCTCCCATCTTGTGCACCTAGCTCAGTCGGGAGCCCAATCGGCATCTACCCTATTTCAGTTTAAAACTGTTGCTCCTTCTCCTATCACTACAGCCCTTGATAAAAAGTCTCTCTCCAACTTCCTTATAAGTCCCTTTTATATATTGGAAGGCCTCAACAAGGTGTCTCCAGAGCCTTCTCTTCTCCAGGCTGAACAACTCCAACTCCCTCAGCCTTTCTTCATAGGAGAGCTGTTGCATCCCTCTGATCATTTTTGTAGCCCTTCTCTGGACCTGCTCTAACAGGTCCATGTCTTCTTTGTACCGGGGACCCCAGACTGGGTGCAGTGCTCCAGGTGGGCTTTAACAAGAGCAGACCAGAAGAGGAGAATCACCTCCCTCCACCTGCTGGCCGCGCTTCCTTTGGTGCAGCCCACGATACCACTGGCTTTCTGGGCTGCAAGCACACACTGCTGGCTCATGTCCAATTTTTCAACCTCGAGCAGCAGGGCTGCTCTCAACCATTCATCCTCCAGCCTGTATTGATATTGGGGATTGCCCCAGCGCAGGTGCAGGACCTTGCACGTGGCTTTGTTTGACTTCCTGAGTTTCACAGGGGACCATTCCTCAAGCCTCTCAAGATCCCTCTGGAGAGCATCCCTTCCCTCAAGCCTATCAGTTGCGCCTCTCAGCTTGGTGTCATGCACACACTTGCTGAGGATGCACTCAACCCCACAATTCCCGTTGACTATAACTCTTTGGATGCAGCCAAAGTGCAGTGGGCGAAAAAAAGTGCAAAAGCGAAGGGCACTGTCGCTTCCCGGTGAGGAAGGCATCCATGACTCCACCAGAGCCGCTGGCCATCAGGCCCAGCTTTGCTGAGCCTCTGCCCAGACGTGCCCTCTTGGCCTCGGTGCACATGCTGTGGAAGGGGTGCATGGCAACTGCTGACGTCAGTTGAGGAGCCTGGGCTGTGGAAGCCCTGGGAGGACAGCAGCTGGAAAAGGTCCTGGGAAGTGGACAGGAGGGGAGAGGAAGAGAGGGGAGAGGAGGGGCAGCAATTCCTCTTGCCCTGGCTGCCACTGTGCTGGGGGAGGACACTCAAGCAGAACACGGTGCGAGAGGACAACAGGAGATGGAATGGGGGAAACAGGTGGTACCAAAGAAGATTGCCGTCATAGCATCCCGTTTCCAAATGTGGGGCTAAACCAGTGCAGATAACACACCAAAGCTTTAGCTGTGGCTGCACGGTGCTTGCTCACCACCAAGACCATTTCTCTTTCTCACTCTGCACAACCCGTAGTGGCGGCAAGCGGTGGGCAAGGACTTGGGAGGAGACACAGCCAGGACAGCTGACCTGAATTGACCAAAGGGCTACTCCATGCCATGAAACATCATGCTCAGCAATAAAAATTGGGGCAGTCTTTCCAAAGTTGCTGATTTTTGAAACTGGTTGGGCATCAGTCTGCTGGTGTGAGGTGGTGGGTGATTTCCTTCGCATCACTTGGTTTTTTCTGTTTTTTCTCTTCCCCTCTTAGACTGTCCTGATCTTGACCCAAGGGTATTTCGCTCTCCTGCTCTTCCAATTCTGCCCCCATCCCAACGGGAGAGCAAAGCAAGAGAGAAGGGCCAGTGAGTGATTAGTTCTGTACTGGGTCAACACAGCACACAAACCCACAAGCAGTGCACGTCCTCCTTGCCCTGCTCTTTCACTTTTGTGCCCAGGCCTTCTTGTGAATGTTTCTGGAGAGATGGAGGCAGGAAGAGACTCAGGGCAGGAAGAGAGGCAGCGGGTGCAGGCTGAGTGTTTCAAAGGACTGTCCAGGATCTCTCCAAAGCAATGTGGAGACCAGCAGCAAGGCTGCAGAGAGATTTGCAGCCAACCAAGGGGAGCTGCAGAACTGCTGCAGGACACAGCTGGGCAGGATGATATGTGTCTGCCGAAAGCCCCAAATACCAACTGTCTCCCCACACATTCTTCAGCCCCACACAAGCCACAGCTGAAAAGCAGGGCCAGGGAAAGATGCTTTTGCAGTAACCCCATCAAAACAAGTGCGACTCCCAGCACTGTACCCGGACACCAAGGACTGTCATCAACAACCTGGGATACCGGCGCAGGACCGTAGCCGGGAGATCGATAGGAGCAACGATCCCACTCTGCTCAGCACTTCCCTGATGGCTTCTAGACCACTGTATCAACTTTTGGTCTGTAATGCAAGAAAGACCTCGACCAAGTGGAGCGAGTTCAGCGGAGGGTGACCAGGATGGTGAGGAGGCTGGAGCACTTCCTTGGGGAGCAGAGGCTGAGGGCACGGGCCTTGCTAACCATGGAGAAAAGAATGCTTTGGTGGGAGACTTGAAATCGTCTTTGGACTAGCCATGGTCATTACACTGCGTCGGGTCATTCTATCCAGCCCTGCATAGGCAGGGAAGTTTAGAAAGCAAAGGCTCACCCACCTTGTGCATGGCTAAGTATACTCAATGCAGGCCTGTGTTAAAAGTCACTGCACAGCCATCCCCAACACCTCCCTCCAAGAACCACCCCTGAGCAACATCTCTCTGCCTGGACATCTTGGAAGAGCATCTGCAGGGGAAAGGATGAGGCAGAAGCGCAGGCTGGGATGCAGCAGAACTTTAATGAGTCAAAAGAGGGAACAAGGTTGACCCGAGTGGAGGCCCCAGTGCACGGAGTACCAGGGGCAGAAAGGAGTCTGCGCCCCATGGCTGTGGCAGAGATCCCACCAGGTGTCCATCTGCCTGCCCCACAGAGGGAGCAGGGCCAGCAGGTCTTCCCTAGGCTGGCTTTGTGGGGCTCCCAGCCCAGGGGAGCACAAGAACACAAGGACACAGGAAGGAAAGGGGAGAGTGGCAGAGGGGAAAGGCAGGCATGGGCCGTGCTTTTGGAGAGCCCAGGCTGGCCCCGTCCTTTTGCAAGGGGTGCTGGGGTTGCTCAGCCCCTCGGAAAGCAACAAGGCGATGCTCCGTCCCCAGGCCGGTGCCAGCTTGTGGGTCCCTGGGGGCCTTTCCCAGGGCCATCGCCAGCAGCTTTAGCAGGGGAGGCAGCTCCTGCCGCAGTAGCGGCTGCCGAAGCCGGAGAGGCCGAAGCCCCCGGAGGAGATGGGCACTCCCTGAGAGCTGAGGATGCTGCCCACGGCAGCGGAGGTGGAGGATCCCACGGCGGTGTTCTGCGGGAAGGAGCTGAGGATGGGGCCGGGCAGGGTCACCACCACGGGGGAGGGCTGGATAGTGACGGTGGAGTCCTGGCACTGCCTGACACAGGGCTCATTGCAGCTGTTGGCCAGCGGGGTGGGGCCGCAGGGCTGGCAGGGCCGGCACGGGTTGTAGCAGGACATGTCTTGAGGCTTGAGGTGCACCTGGGAGAGAGGGCAGGGCAAATCAGGGCATGAGAGGTGGTTAAAGACCAGACTGTCACCCCACCAAGAGGGAGAAAAACCATGATCTGGATACGAGAGCTGGAGGCATTTTAGGGAGGCCCACAGGCTTCTTCTTCCCTAAGGCCCAAAAGTGCACTGATAAGTGTGACCAAGCCAAGGGAGGTCTCCATCTAGTGCATAGCTCAGGAGTCACCTCAGCCAAGACCCAGCCCCTCTCCATCCCACAACTTCTACCCCCTTCCCTCTCTCATTACAAGTTGCTCCAAGATCCAGTGTAGGACAAAGGGGCAGGTATGCTCTGAGAAATCCACAAGGAGAAGGAGGCGGAGGAGTAGAAGGGGCTTTAGACTCACCTCGTTCTCAATAAGACGGACGCAAGAGGAATGATGACACAGTGAAGAGAAGGGCCTGCTTTTATACTGCTCCTGCACCGCCCCGGGCCCACACTCACTGCAAACGGGCAGTAATTTTCCAGCAGACTCACCTCCAAAGCAAAATGTCCTACCTAATGGCACAGGTTGTGTTTTGGTTTCCGTCAACGCTGCCATTTCATTTCCTCATTTCTGACACGCTTGGTCTGCCATGCAGGTGCCTTTCATGTGCTGGGATTACAGGCCCAAGGATATCCCAGGCAGAATCGGGTCAATTTGGGCAGAAGGTGTCTCCTAAGTGGTGGAGGGGTCCCCTGCAGGCAGGGGATGTTGGCTTGGGGCAGTGAAGGGCGATAGTTTGCAACTCCCTTTGCAGGAAGAGGCCCAGCTCTGCCCGGTGCTGCACACGTCAGCAGAGCACCCAAAGGCCCCTCTTTTTAAGGACGTGCCATGTGCCGCTCTCTTCTCCCTCCCTCTCAGCGTGCTCGGACGCTCACTACCTGTGGCATCTCCAGGCAGCCAGGCTGTGCCAATGGTTTCAGCTGTCTTCCTCTCGATGCCCCTTGCTCTGGGGGGAACATTTGCCAGGCTGACTGAGTATGCAGGATCGGGGTTAGGAAAATCAAAGCCCACCTGACACTGAACCACGCAAATCACGTGGAGGACAACAAGAAAGTCTTCCTCCAGGTAGGTCAGCATCAAGGCTTGGTCAAAGAGAGCCACCGTGCTGAACGGGGCAGCTTCACTGGGGACAGGGGTTACATGCAAGGCCGAGGTACTCCAAGGGTTTTTGGCCTTAGTCTTTAGTGGCAGGATTTGCTGTTGAGAGATCAGGCTCCTGACTTACTTGCAGTAGAGTAGGATCAGGTCTGGAAAACATTTAAACAGATTGGACTGGCATGAGTGCACGTGACCTGATGCCATGCACCCGCGGGAGTTGGTTGGTGTCACTACAGGGCCGCTCTCAACTCCCTCTGAATGTCCACGCAGTCAGGGAATGCATCGGAGGACTGGAAGAAAGCCAATGGGCCTCCTGTCTTCAGGAAGGGCACGAAGGAGGAGACGGGGAACGACAGGCCCAGCAGCCTCACCTCAATCCCTCTAAAGGTGATGGAGCAAATCATCCTGGAAACCCTTTCCCAAGATGAAAGCACAAGAAGGTGATTGTGAGTGGTCAGCATTTATGGAGGGGAAAGCAGACCTGACCAACCTCACGGCCTGCTTTGACGACATGCCTGGCTCCCGTGGGTGAGGGAAGTGCAGCAAATGCTGTGAACCTCATCCAAACGAGGCTTTTGATGCTGTCTCCTGTGACAATCCTTACAGACCAACTGACAAAACCCAGGCTGGGGAAGGGGGCAGTGCAGGGTGTTGAAATCTGGCGTGGCTGCTGCTCTCCAAGAGTTGTGATGAGTGTGATGGCACAAAGTGCAGGTGGCAGACACTCAGTCCTGGTGCCCTGCAGGGGTCCAGACTGCGACCAGCAGTGTTTAACCCCTTCATGGAAAGTCCTGCAGTGGGGGAGGAAGAACCTCCTGCACCACTACAGGCTGGGGCCGATGGGCTGCCAAAGAGCTTTGCAGCAGAGGACGTGGGTCCTGGAGGACACCATCAGGCAGCCGGTGCCCTTGCGGAAGTGGCGTCCGACAGCATCCTGGGCTGCATTAGGAAGGGGTTGGCTATCAGATTGTGGAAGGTGGTCCCTCTTCTTGGCTGAACACTTCTGAGACCAAAATGGCTGTCCAGTTTCTGGCTCACCAGTATGTGAGAGGCACGGCCATATTGGCATGAATCCAGCAAAGGGATATGGAGCCCATGAAGTGACTGGAACCCCTGAGGAAGGAGGGGTGCAAGAAGTGGGGTTGTTCACCCTGGAGGGGAGAAGGCCCCGGGGCACACTTCCTAGCAATGTGTGAAAGAGCTGATGGGAGGCAGTCAGGAACGCAGAGCCAGACTGTCCTGAGCCCTATCCAGTGAAGGGACAAGAGGTAAGATGCACATATTGAAATATGGCAAATTCCACATTGAAATATGGCAAATTCCACGAAAAATTAAGAAAAAGCTTTATTAATGCGAGAGTGGTGAAACACCGTCTGAGGATGCCTGAAAATGCTGCGGCTTCACCATCCTTGTAGCTATTCAGAGCTTGGCAGGACTTGGCCCTGAGCATCCTCTGAAGTCTGACTGTGCTTTGAGCAGGGGCACTTGGACTAGACAATCTCCAGAGGTCCCTTCCAACGTCAAGATCCTGCGAATCTCTCATGGGCAAAAGACGTGTGACGCAGATTTGCCCCTAAGAAGGAAGAGCTGCTTTGGAACATTGGGACCCAGGCGATGGAGGGGAATGGACACAGGTCCCTGCTCGAGGTGCCAGGCGAACCCCCACCCAGCCTCCCTCACCTCAACCTTCCCAGTCGCCCCTACACAACAGATATGGGGCTCTGGAACTTGAGGGCCAGACGAACAAGGACGCAGATGAAGGCCCATCCAGGGGGTTGCCCGAGGCGAGGCAGCCAGCCCCACATATTACGACTGC
This sequence comes from Calonectris borealis, assembly GCF_964195595.1. NCBI lineage: Eukaryota > Metazoa > Chordata > Aves > Procellariiformes > Procellariidae > Calonectris > Calonectris borealis. The sequence continues at coordinate 4,525,417 of NC_134333.1, forward strand.
CTCTGCTAAGAAAAAAAGGAGGGTAATTTTCATTGGTGATTCCCTTCTGAGGGAGACGGAGGGCCCAATTTGACGGCCAGACCCATCCCACAGGGAAGTCTGCTGCCTCCCTGGGGCCCGGGTGAAGGACATTACTAGGAAGCTCCCCAGTCTCCTGCAGCCCTCCGATCACTACCCGCTACTGGTTATACAGGCTGGCAGTGAGGAGGTTGCAGAGAGAAGTCCCGAAGGGATCAAAAGGGACTTCAGGGCTCTGGGGCGACTGGTGGGAGGATCGGGAGCACAGGTAGTGTTTTCCTCGATCCCTTTAGTGGCAGGGCGGAACACTGAAAGGAACAGGAAAACTCATCGGATCAACACATGGCTCAGGGGCTGGTGCCATCGGCAGAATTTTGGCTTCTTTGACCACGGGGAGGTTTACACGGCACCAGGCCTGCTGGCGACGGACGGAGTTCAGCTGTCTCACAGGGGGAAAAGGATTCTCGCGTATGCGTTGGCGGGGCTCATCGAGAGGGCTTTAAACTAGATTCGAAGGGGGAAGGGGTAAAACCAGGCTCACTAGAGAAGAGCCTAGGGACCGCACGCCAATGTCGGGGGAGAAATCGGTAGCCCAGCTCAAGTGCATCTACACCAATGCACACAACATGGGCGGCAAACAGGAGGAGCTGGAAGCCATTGTGCAGCGGGGTAGCTATGACTTAGTCGCCATCACGGAAACGTGGTGGGATGAGTCTCACGATTGGAGTGCTGCAATGGATGGCTATAAGCTCTTCAGAAGGGACAGGCGAGGAAGGAGAGGCGGTGGGGTAGCCCTGTATGTTAGGGAGTGCTTCGACTGTCTAGAGCTCGATGGTAGTGATGACGAGGTTGAGTGCTTGTGGGTAAGGATGAGGGGGAAGGCCAACAAGGCAGATATCCTGCTGCGAGTCTGTTATAGACCACCTAGCCAGGATGAGGAGGCAGACGAAATATTCTACAAGAGGCTGGCAGAAGTCTCCCAGTCGCTAGCCCTTGTTCTTGTGGGGGACTTCAACTTTCCGGACGTCTGCTGGAAATACCACACGGCAGAGAAGAAACAGTCGAGGAGGTTCCTGGAGTGTGTGGAGGATAACTTCCTGATGCAGCTGGTAAGCGAGCCCACTAGGGGAGGTGCCTCGCTTGACCTGCTGTTCATGAACAGAGAAGGACTGGTGGGAGATGTGGTGGTCGGAGGCCGGCTTGGGCTTAACGACCATGAAATGGTAGAATTCTCGATACTTGGTGAAGTAAGGAGGGGGGCCAGCAAAACCGCTACCATGGACTTGCGGAGGGCGGACTTTGGCCTACTCAGGACACTGGTCGAGAGGGTCCCTTGGGAGACAGTCCTGAAGGGCAAAGGGGTCCAGGAAGGCTGGACGTTCTTCAAGAAGGAAGTCTTAAAGGCGCAGGAGCGGGCTGTCCCCATGTGCCGCAAGAAGAACAGGCGGGGAAGGCGACCAGCCTGGCTGAATGGGGAGCTCTGGCTGGGACTCAGGAAAAAAAGGAGAGTTTATCACTTGTGGAAGAAGGGGCAGGCAACTCAAGAAGAGTACAGGGATCGCATTAGGTCGTGCAGAGAGGAAATTAGAAAGGCAAAAGCCCGGCGAGAACTCAACCTGGCCACTGTCGTGAGAGACAACAAAAAATGCTTTTACAAGTATATTAATGACAAAAGGAGAGCCAAGGAGAATCTCCATCCTCTATTGGATGCGGGGGGGTACGTTGCCACCAAGGATCAGGAAAAGGCTGAGGTACTCAACGCCTTCTTTGCCTCAGTCTTTAGTAGTCAGAGCGGTTATCCTGAGGGTACTCAGCCCCCTGAGCTGGAAGACAAGGACAACAAGCAGGATAAACCCCCCATAATTCAAGAGGATGAAGTTAATGACCTGCTATGCCACCTGGACGTTCACAAGTCTATGGGGCCGGATGGGATCCACCCGAGGGTACTGAGGGAGCTGGCGGAGGAGCTTGCCAAGCCACTCTCCATCATTTACCAGAAGTCCTGGTTAACTGGGGAAGTCCCGGACGACTGGAGGCTCGCCAATGTGACGCCCATCTATAAGAAGGGCCGGAAGGAGGATCCAGGGAACTACACGCCAATCAGCCTGACCTAGGTGCCAGGGAAGATCATGGAGCGGTTCGTTTTGAGGGCACTCACGAGCCATGTCCGGGACAACCAGGGGATCAGGCCCAGCCAGCACAGGTTCATGGAAGGCAGGTCCTGCTTGACCAACCTGATCTCCTTCTATGACCAGGTGACCCGCCTCGTGGATGAGGGAAAGGCTGTGGATGTGGTCTACCTGGACTTCAGTAGAGCCTTTGACACTGTCTCCCACAGCATTCTCCTAGAGAAGCTGGCGGCTCACGGCCTAGACAGGTACACTCTTCGCTGGGTAAAAAACTGGCTGGACAGCCGAGCCCAGAGAGTTGTGGTGAACGGAGTTAAAACCAGTTGGCGGCCGGTCACGAGCAGTGTTCCCCAGGGCTCAGTACTGGGGCCGGTCTTGTTCAATATCTTTATCAATGATCTGGACGAGGGGATCGAGTGCTCCCTCAGTAAGTTTGCAGACGACACCAAGTTGGGCAGGAGTGTTGATCTGCTGGAGGGTAGGAAGGCTCTGCAGAGGGACCTGGACAGGCTGGATCGATGGGCCGAGGCCAACTGTATGAGGTTCAATAAGGCCAAGTGCCGGGTCCTGCACTTCGGCCACAACAACCCCAGGCAACGCTACAGGCTTGGGGAAGAGTGGCTGGAAAGCTGCCCGGAGGAAAAGGACCTGGGGGTGCTGGTCAACAGCCGGCTGAACATGAGCCGGCAGTGTGCCCAGGTGGCCAAGAAGGCCAACGGCATCCTGGCCTGTATCAGAAATAGTGTGGCCAGCAGGAGCAGGGAGGTGATCGTGCCCCTGTACTCGGCACTGGTGAGGCCGCACCTCGAATCCTGTGTTCAGTTTTGGGCCCCTCACTACAAGAAGGACATGGAGGTGCTGGAACGTGTCCAGAGGAGGGCAACGAAGCTGGTGAAGGGTCTGGAGCACAAGTCTTATGAAAAGCGGCTGAGGGAACTGGGGTTGTTTAGTCTGGAGAAGAGGAGGCTGAGGGGAGACCTCATCGTGCTCTACAACTACCTGAAAGGAGGTTGTAGTGAGGTGGGGATTGGTCTCTTCTGCCAAGTAACTAGCGATAGGACAAGAGGAAATGGCCTCAAGTTGCACCAAGGGAGATTTAGATTGGACATTAGGAGAAATGTCTTTACTGAAAGAGTGGTCAGGCCTTGGCACAGGCTGCCCAGGGAAGTGGTGGAGTCACCATCCCTGGAAGTATTTAAAAGACGTGTAGATGAGGCCCTTAGGGACATGGTTTAGTGGACACGGTGTGTTGGGTTGACGGTTGGACACGATGATCTTAGAGATCTTTTCCAACCTGTATGATTCTATGATTCTATGATTCTATGATTGGAATCAAGGGCAGTCTTGGCTCTCACACTGACAAACACTGGAGTTCAAGACCTGAAGAGAGGAAGGAACGCGAGTAGCAGAGTACAGCCCCTGGACTTCAGGCACGCCGACTCGGGCCTAGTCAGGCAGCTGACTAGGATAGGATGCCATGGAGGTAGCTGTGAAGGGCAAAGGAGCTCAGCAAAGCTGGCAGCGCCTCAGGCACCTCATGGTCCAAGAGCAGGAACGGTCCAGACCAATACTCAGGAAAACAAGCCAACATCTCATCAGACTGGCTTTGGCTAAGTGGGGTACTCAAGGCAGAGCACCAATGTCAAAAGGCAGCGTGGTGGAGGTGACAGGAGGGATGACTTGCATAGGAGAGATCTGAAAATAATTCCTAGGCATGTTGGTATGCTTAGGAAAGCCAAAGTTCAGCTTGCCTTTAGTCTTGCAAGGGGCATAAAGAACAACATGGCATTCAAGCATGAGGAGCAACACCGACCCCTACAAGAGTACCTGAAGACTGACAGAGGAAAATGTGGGCCTACTGCCGACTGAGGCGGCTGATTTCCTGAAAGTGGACAGGTTGGGGCGAGTCAATGTCTTCTCTCTCTCAGTTTTCACCTACAAGGTCTCCCAAGTAGCTATGCCCTCTGAAAAAGTTGAAGGAAGGAGGGGGAGCCCTCCCAGCAGTGGGTGGGCATCAAATCAAGGACTACTTGAGAGAAGTCAACTCACACAAGCCAGCTGATGCACTCCGGGGCAGGGCTGCTGCAAAGGAAGACCTAGACCTGCTGGAGGACTGGACCCACAGGAGCCTCATGGCATCAAGGACAAATGGCAAGTCCTGCACCTGGAAAGGAAGGACGTCCTCTGGGTAGATGTCGTGGGTTAACCTGGCAGGCAGCCAAATACCACGCAGCCGCTCACTCACTCCCCCCGCCCCCCAGTGGGACGGGGAGAGAATCGGAAGGGTAAGAGTGAGAAAAACTCGTGGGTTGAGATAAAGACAGTTTAATAGAACACAAAAGGGAGAATAATGATAATAAATAATCATAGAATATACAAAATGAGTGATGCACAATGTAATTGCTCACCACCCGCGCTGACCGATAACCAAGTAGCGATCGGTACTTCCTGGATCACGCCTACCGTTCATATACTGAGCATGACGTCACATGGTATGGAATACCCCTTTGGCCAGCTGGGCTGGCTGTCCTGATTATGTTCCCTCCCATCTTGTGTACCTAGCTCAGTCAGTAGGCATGGGAGCTGTCCTTGTACTAGGAGGGCACTTAGCAACAACTGAAAACATCAGTGTGTTATCAACATTCTCCTCATACTAAATCCAAAACACAGCACTAGGAAGAAATTTAACCCTATCCCAGCCGAAACTAGGACAGTATCCACCCCTTATTCCATACCATTTACGTTATGCTTAGGTCTCACATTTTTCAATACCTTTCAATTAATCACCACTATCTTTTTATATATATACATATATAATACATATACATATATATATACATATAATACATATACATACATATATATACATAAATATATATAAATGTCCATTGAGTTCTTTTAGTCCACAACTTTGGGCTCCATCTGTCATAACAGTCTTTCAGGGCCAGAAGGATGGTGTGTGGTGTTGGGCTGTTGCATCCTGAAGCCAGTTCTCATTTCGGTACTGCTGCACTCGTTCAGTTCTATCATCGTTGCACTTTGCTCGGTTTCATCGGAGTTAGTTCATTCTTCATTAATCTGGGTGATTTTCACTGCTATACCATTGATAGCAACCATAGAAATAATGATATACAATATCATATAACAATTGACATCATAAAATTCAGTTCATTGGCTATTTTCACCCAAAATCAAATCCCCTTGAGGTACACACCGGACTTGCCCATCCTTTCGCATCACCCACCAAGTGCACCCAGGTCCTTGAGCAAAAGCAATCCCATGGATGGGTTTTCCCTTGCCAGAGGCAGGAGTAACCCAGACTGTCTTCCCCAGCATATCTCTTATGTGCACGACAGGGACTTTATCTCCATGTACAGTACGTAAAAGTCTTGATTGGGCAGGGCCAGCTCGATTAACAGACCCTCTAGTGTTGATTAACCAGGTGGCTTTTGCTAAATGTGTATCCCAATGCTTGAATGTCCCACCGCCCATTGCCCTCAGTGTTGTCTTTAGCAGCCCGTTGTATCGTTCGATTTTCCCGGAGGCTGGTGCATGGTAGGGGATGTGATAGACCCACTCAATGCCGTGCTCTTTGGCCCAGGTGTCTATGAGGGTGTTTCGGAAATGAGTCCCGTTGTCTGACTCAATTCTTTCTGGGGTGCCATGTCGCCATAGGACTTGCTTTTTCAAGGCCCAGGATGGTGTTCCGGGCAGTGGCATGAGGCACAGGGTATGTTTCTAGCCAGCTGGTGGTTGCTTCCACCATGATGAGCACATAGCGCTTGCCGTGCCGGGTTTGTGGGAGTGTGATATAATCAATCTGCCAGGCCTCCCCATATTTGTATTTCAACAATCGTCCTCCATACCAAAGAGGCTTTACTCGCTTGGCTTGTTTGATTGCAGCGCATGTTTCACATTCATGGATAACCTGTGCAATAGCGTCCATGGTTAAGTCCACCCCTCGATCACGAGCCCATCTATATGTTGCATCTCTTCCTTGATGGCCTGAGGCATCATGGGCCCACCGAGCTATAAATAATTCACCCTTATGTTGCCAGTCCAGATCCACCTGAGCCACTTCAATCTTAGCAGCCTGGTCCACCTGCTGGTTGTTTTGATGTTCTTCAGTGGCCCGACTCTTGGGTACGTGAGCATCTACGTGACGTACTTTTACAGTCAGGTTCTCTACTCGGGCAGCAGTATCTTGCCACAATGCGGCAGCCCAGATGGGTTTACCTCTGCGCTGCCAGTTGTTCTGCTTCCACTGCTGCAACCACCCCCACAGGGCATTTGCCACCATCCATGAGTCAGTATAGAGATAGAGTACTGGCCATTTTTCTCGTTCAGCAATGTCCAAGGCCAGCTGGATGGCTTTCACCTCTGCAAACTGGCTCGATTCACCTTCTCCTTCAGCAGTTTCTGCAACTTGGCGTATAGGACTCCATACAGCAGCTTTCCACCTCCGATGCTTTCCCACAAGGCGACAGGACCCATCAGTGAACAGGGCATATTGCTTCTCATTTTCTGGTAGTTTATTATACAGTGGGGCTTCTTCAGCACGTGTCACCTCCTCCTCTGGGGATATTCCAAAATCTTTGCCTTCTGGCCAGTTCGTGATCACCTCCAAGATTCCTGGGCGACTGGGGTTTCCTATTCGGGCCCGTTGTGTGATCAGTGCAACCCACTTACTCCACGTAGCATCGGTTGCATGATGTGTAGAGGGGACCCTCCCTTTGAACATCCAGCCCAGCACCGGCAGTCGGGGTGCCAGGAGGAGCTGTGCTTCAGTACCAACCACTTCCGAAGCAGCTTGAACCCCTTCATATGCTGCCAATATCTCCTTCTCAGTTGGAGTGTAGCGGGCCTCGGATCCTCTGTATCCCCGACTCCAGAACCCTAAGGGTCGACCTCGAGACTCCCCTGGTGCTTTCTGCCAGAGGCTCCAGGTAGGACCATTCTCCCCGGCTGCGGTGTAGAGCACATTCTTCACATCTTGTCCTGCCCGGACTGGCCCAAGGGCTACTGCATGAACTATCTGCTGTTTAATTTGTTCAAAGGCTTGTTGTTGCTCAGGGCCCCATCTGAAGTCGTTCTTCTTCCTGGTCACTTGATAGAGAGGGCTTACGATCTGACTGTAATTTGGAATATGCATTCTCCAAAACCCCACAACGCCTAAGAAAGCTTGTGTTTCCCTTTTGCTAGTTGGTGGGGACATGGCTGTTATTTTGTTGATCACATCCATTGGGATCTGACGACGCCCATCTTGCCATTTTATTCCTAAAAACTGGATCTCCTGTGCAGGTCCCTTGACCTTACTTTGTTTTATGGCAAAACCGACTTTCAGAAGGATTTGAATTATTCTCTCCCCTTTCTCAAAAACTTCTTCTGCTGTGTTGCCCCACACGATGATGTCATCAATGTATTGCAGGTGTTCTGGAGCCTCACCCTGTTCCAGTGCGGTGTGGATTAGTCCATGGCAAATGGTAGGGCTGTGTTTCCACCCCTGGGGCAGTCGGTTCCAGGTGTACTGGACGCCCCTCCAAGTGAAAGCAAACTGTGGCCTGCACTCTGCTGCCAAAGGGATGGAGAAGAAGGCATTAGCAATGTCAATTGTGGCGTACCACTTGGCTGCCTTTGACTCCAGTTCATATTGAAGTTCTAGCATGTCCGGCACGGCAGCACTCAGTGGCGGTGTGACTTCGTTCAGGCCACGGTAGTCTACTGTTAGTCTCCACTCTCCATTAGACTTTTGCACTGGCCATATGGGACTGTTGAAGGGTGAGCGAGTCTTGCTGATCACTCCTTGGCTCTCCAGTCAACGAATCAGCTCATGGATAGGGATTAGGGAATCTCGGTTGGTGTGGTATTGTCGCCGATGCACTGTTGTAGTAGCGATTGGTACCTGCTGTTCTTCAACCCTCAACAACCCCACAACATAAGAGTCCTCTGAGAGACCGGGCAAGGTGGACAGCTGTTTAATTTCCTCCGTCTCCAGGACAGCTATACCAAAAGCCCACCGATACCCTTTTGGGTCCTTGAAATACCCTCTCCTGAGGTAGTCTATGCCAAGGATGCACGGAGCCTCTGGGCCAGTCACAATGGGGTGCTTCTGCCACTCGTTCCCGGTTAAGCTCACTTCGGCCTCCAATACAGTTAACTCTTGGGATCCCCCTGTCACTCCAGAAATACAGATAGGTTCTGCCCCTTTATAGCTTGATGGCATTAGGGTGCACTGTGCACCGGTGTCTACGAGAGCCTTATACTCCTGTGGGTCTGATGTGCCAGGCCATCGAATCCACACAGTCCAGTAAACCTGGTCGTCCCTTTCCTCCACCTGGCTGGAGGCAGGGCCCCTCTAGTTCTGGTCATAGTATCCGCTTCTCACTTCTTGCAAACGTGAGTCAAGAATTCCTTCATTACAGTCCAAAGTAAGATCAGCCCTTCTACTCTGTCTGGGGAACTGTTCACTGGAAACTGGACCATCGTGAGACAGGTTTTTCCTGACAACTGGAGCAGCATTTTTCCTGAGAGAACTCCCTTGTGTGATTGTTTTTCCTTGCAACTCACGTACACGTGCCTCTAGGGTCAAGGTAGGTTTTCCATCCCACTGCCTCATGTCCTCTCCGTGGTCACGCAGGTAAAACCACAGGGTGCCCCATGGTGTGTACTTTTGATATCCTCTCTCTTGAGGAGAAAAACGCTGACTCCTAATGGCTGAGATACTGGTCCGTACAGGTGGAGAATAGGACCTATTGTCTTTGAGTTGCTGGACCTCTCGGGACAGTTTCTCTACAGCCGAGACAAGGGAGGAGGAGATAGTTTCTTCAAAATCCCGAAGTCTGCTAACCACCTCATCCACCGTTGGTGCTTCTTCCTCTTTCCAGCACAGTACTGCCAACGAACTGGCGTACGATGCTGGTGCGCTCCGTACCAACTTCCGCCACATGGGTCGCGTGCACTGGACGTCATCTGGATCTTTGGGCGTTTGTTTGTCGTTCAGGTCACTATAAACCACCTCCAGCACGCCTAGTTCTCTCAGGTACTGGATACCTCTCTCCATAGTGGTCCATTTGCTTGGGCAATATATAACATCTTCCTTGAAGGGATACCTTTCCTTCACGCCTGACAGCAGTCGCCTCCAGAGGCTGAGGACCTGTGTCCCTTTTCCAATTGCTTTGTCAATGCCTCCTTCCCTAGCAAGGGATCCCAGCTGTTTGGCTTCCTTCCCCTCCAATTCCAGGCTACTGGCCCCATTATCCCAGCATCGGAGCAGCCAGGTAACAATATGCTTGCCTGGACGACGGCTGAAATCTTTCCGCATATCTCACAGCTCACTCAGGGATAGGGATCAGGTGGTTTCCATCTCATTTATGAGTTCTTCCTCTTCCTCCTCCTCTCCTTGTGATGGCCCTGGTCTTTCATCATCCCTTTCTAAACGACCTGATCTCCGCTTCCCAGATTTCCTCTTCTGTACAGGGGCAGCGGATACCAGCAAGGGTTGGTCCTCTGGTTCAGCTGTAGTGCCTGTTGCTGGGGTTTGGGTAGCTGCAGGGCTTGTCACGGGGGTTGGAGTAACTGTAGTGCCTGTTGCCGGAGCTTGAGTGGCTGCAGTGCCTGTCGCAGGGGTTGGAGAAGCTACGGTGACTGTTGCCAGGGTTTGAGTAGCCACAGGGGTTGTCATGGGGGTTGGAGTAGCCGCAGTGCCTGTCGTGGAGTTTTGAGTAGCCACCGTGTCTGTAGCCGCCCCCGAGACTTGCCGCTCCGCCCGCCCTGATGAGGCACCGCTGCTTGCCCTCCCTCTTTTCTTTTTCCTGAGGGTTGATCTCTGGACAGTATTCCTGAATAGTTGTTTAACCCTAAACAAGGCCTGAACCACATTCAGGAGACATAGCAATATGAACATGCTTGTTTGAGCATCCCAAGGATATTCAAAATTCTCAGGGAATATTGTGGACATCTTTGTGAAGAGGATAGAAGAAAAAGGAGTTTCTGACAATATGGAAGGGAAGATGAACAAGTGGGAGAGAGTATCCCATCCCGTCTCCCCCTTAAATTCATTCTCCGAGGAGAAACAAGTGCAATTACCAATAATTTCTAAGAGGTGGTTCCCGAGGTACAGAAATGACGGCAGTGCCGAGTACAGATACCAGATTAGACTTACGACCAATGATTTTATCACCTCATAAAACAGCAACAAAATGATAATCTTGGCCCAGTTCTGAATAATGATAAACAGCACAAAAGGGAACATATACTGCAAGCAAGGTATTACATGACCCAACATTGAGAGCCAGCCCCACAACTTTGACAGCCAATATATCAACATTGTGACCAATCAATATAATGGATGCTTATAACAATTTTGCCTTAACACACTTTGGTCAGATCTACCGTTATCTCAATCCTTCGAGCCCCACGTTGGGCGCCAAAAAGGACTGTCGTGGTTTAACCTGGCAGGCAGCCAAATACCATGCAGCCGCTCACTCACTCCCCCCGCCCCCCAGTGGGACGGGGAGAGAATCGGAAGGGTAAGAGTGAGAAAAACTCGTGGGTTGAGATAAAGACAGTTTAATAGAACACAAAAGGGAGAATAATGATAATAAATAATGATAGAATATACAAAATGAGTGATGCACAATGCAATTGCTCACCATGCGCGCTGACCGATAACCAAGTAGCGAACGGTACTTCCTGGATCACGCCTACCGTTCATATACTGAGCATGACGTCACATGGTATGGAATACCCCTTTGGCCAGCTGGGCTGGCTGTCCTGATTATGTTCCCTCCCATCTTGTGTACCTAGCTCAGTCAGTAGGCACGGGAGCTGTCCTTGTACTAGGAGGGCACTTAGCAACAACTGAAAACATCAGTGTGTTATCAACATTCTCCTCATACTAAATCCAAAACACAGCACTAGGAAGAAATTTAACCCTATCCCAGCCGAAACTAGGACAGTATATCTACTGCCTGGAGAAGGGTCAGCCATGGGGAGAGAGTTGGAGGCTGGAAGGGAACAGGTGCACAGGCATCATCTTCCTGGCCAAAGAGACCAGGCTGTTGTGAGGATCTTACCTGAATGCTCAGTGGAGGGAAAGAAAGGGTTGCAGAAAACATCTCCTCACCACCTGGGTCCCAGGCATTACATACTCTCCTGGCATTAGTGCTTCAGCATGCCTTCTTTCCCATGCCCTAAAGGCCTCCTCTGCTCGGAGCACAACTCAGTACCATTGGCGAAGCAAGGAAGCATCCCCCAACTACCCAGCAAGCAAGGTTTTCAGGACCCTGCAGTGCCACGTGCCTGAGGACGCTGAGGGAGGGGACATGGTCAGAAAGACCATGGATACAAAAGCAGCTCTCAGAAGACATCGAGGACGTGATGCACTTCCCTGCCCTGCAGACGTGGAGGCAGCTGTGACGCATGCCAGGAGGCCAAGGGAATGCCTTCAGTAGGCAAGCTTCCTGGCAGAGACTCTCCCTACCCATGGCGACTCACAGTCTAATTTTGGATTGGCCGTGTGTCAGCCTTTTGGCGGGAGGCCAAGCCAGGAGTGCGTGTTGTCTGCAGGACCATGTCCCACGCAGGGCTGAATTCCCCTGCGGCCAGGGCAGTTCCATCCCTGCCCGGGGAAAATGAGCTCTGATCACTGGGCTGTACCCAAGTACACAGCTCCAGGCAGCCCCAATGGCCATTGACCTCAGCCCAACCTTCTTGCCAGCACTCTGACAGCACAGGGTTGGTTGCAGGATAGTCAGCGTGTTTTGGAAAAGTGGTCACGCCTTTGTGTCTCCTGTAGGTCAGGGTCCAAAGCGTGCGACCAAAGTACACAGTGTTGTAAGAAGAGTGGGAGGAACGAGGTTCTGCCCAGAGCCCCAACACAGCCCTCAGGTAGTGAGAGGGGAGGAACACAACTACACAGGGCTTGTTGAGGAATCAGGGGTTTTGGAAGGGCAATGTTCTCCAGATGGCATTGTTTGGGGATGCCCAGAGACTGCCACGAGACGGGATGACTTTGCCAAAGAAATCAGCAAATGTCTCCCCAGAAGGAGAAGCTCTCCTTGGGCACAGGCATTTGAAATCAGCAGCGCAGCTCACCTGCCTATATGATCAGTGACTGCTGGAGCGAGCAGAGAGGCAGGCAGGGAGGGAGATAGATGCGGTATGTTCTCATTTGAGAAGCCTTTGGGCACCCAGGAGAGGACTGCATTAGTGAGAAATCATGCCCACCTTCCTGCACAGGCCCTTGAAAACAACCTCAGCAGATTTCCCCAGACCCATGTCCTCCGTCTGCACAGACACCTCCAGCACTCGCGGGCACATCTTCTGCCTGCACTGACAGGATCCTGCTCAGGAAATTCTTGGGCCTCTCATCCCGATACTTCAAAAGAGCCTCTGCGGCCTAATGGTCATGTCAGAAATGAGGAAATGAAATGGCAGCGTTGACGGAAACCAAAACACAACCTGTGCCATTAGGCAGGACATTTTGCTTTGGAGGTGAGTCTGCTGGAAAATTACTGCCCGCGTGCAGTGAGTGTGGGCCTGGGGCGGTGCAGGAGCAGTATAAAAGCGGGCCCTCCTCCTCACTCTCTCATCCACTCCTCTCACATCCGTCTCCTTGTGAACAAGGTGAGTTTTGAGCCCTTTCTTGTCTTCCCTCTCCTCCTCCTCCTCCTCTTTCTCCTCCTCCTTTTCCTCCTCCTTTGGGATTTCTCAGCACATACCTGCCTCTTTGTCCTATGCCGGGTCTTGAGGCTGCTTGCCATGGGAGAGGGAAGGGAGCAGAAGGTGTGGCATGGAGAGAGGTTGGGGCTTGGCTCAGGTGTCTCCTGAGCTGTGGGCTAGGTGGGGACCTCCCTGGGCTTGCTCGCTCTTGGTGGGCTTCTTTTGAGCTGAGGGAAAGGCTCTCCCTCATGGTGGGATGACAGGCTGGACTTCAACCACCCCTCATGCTATGTTATGCCCTGCCCTCTCTCCTCGTGGTGGTGTGACCGGCTGCTCCTCACCCACCCCTCATGCACTGCTTCCCTCTTCCCCCTCTCCAGGTGCACCTCCAGCCCCAAGACATGTCCTGCTACAACCCGTGCCTGCCCTGCCAGCCCTGCGGCCCCACCCCGCTGGCCAACAGCTGCAATGAACCCTGTGTCCAGCAGTGCCAGGACTCCACCGTCACCATCCAGCCCTCCCCCGTGGTGGTGACCCTGCCCGGCCCCATCCTCAGCTCCTTCCCGCAGAACACCGCCGTGGGATCCTCCACCTCCGCTGCCGTGGGCAGCATCCTCAGCTCTCAGGGAGTGCCCATCTCCTCCGGGGGCTTCGGCCTCTCCGGCTTCGGCAGCCGCTACTGCGGCAGGAGCTGCCTCCCCTGCTAAAGCTGCTGGCGATGGCCCTGGGGAAGGCCCCCAGGGACCCACAAGCTGGCACCGGCCTGGGGACGGAGCATCGCCTTGTTGCTTTCCGAGGGGCTGAGCAACCCCAGCACCCCTTGCAAAAGGACGGGGCCAGCCTGGGCTCTCCGAAAGCACGGCCCATGCCTGCCTTTCCCCTCTGCCGCTCTCTCCTTTCCCTCCCGTGTCCTTGTGTTCTTGTGCTCCCCTGGGCTGGGAGCCCCACAAAGCCAGCCTAGGGAAGACCTGCTGGCCCTGCTCCCTCTGTGGGGCAGGCAGATGGACACCTGGTGGGATCTCTGCCACAGCCATGGGGCGCAGACTCCTTTCGGTTGCTCCCTGCACTGGGGCCTCCACTCCGGTCAACCTTGTTTCCCTCTTTTGACTCATTAAATTTCTGCTGCACCCCAGCCCATGCCTTTGTGTCATCTTTTCCCCTGCAGACACTCTCCCAAGTTGCCCAGGGAATGGCAACTTCGCTACCTATCTGGGGGTGGGTAGAATGACCCAATGCAGTATAATGATCATAGCTACTCCAGAGATTTTAGGTCTCCTACCATGCCTTCTCTTCTCCACGCTCAGCAAGGTCCACACCCTCAGCTTCTCCTCCCCAAACAAGTGCTCCAGCCTCCTCACCGTCCTGGCCGCCCTCTGCTGAACTCGCTCCACTTGGGCAAGGTCTTTCTTGCATTGCAGACCAAAACTTGACACAGTGGTCTAGATGCCATCAGGTGAATGCTGAGCAGAGTGAGATCGTCGCTCTCATCGATCTCCTGGCTAAGCTCCAGCTCATGTAGTCCAGGTTGTTGATGACAGTCCTTGGTGTCTGGACACAGTGCTGGGAGTCGCACCTGTTTTGACGGGGTTACTGCAAAGGCTTCTTTCCCTGGCCCTGCTTTAGGGCTGTGGCTTGTGTGGGGCTGAAGGATGTGTGGAGAGACAGGGCTGGTTACTACCAAGCCGGCTTCCAATCCAGACTCTGCGTGGATATGTGTCATCCTGCCCAGCTGTTTCCTGCAGCAGTTCAGCAGCTCCCCTTGATCGGTAGCAAGCTTTTGGGGAAGAGTGCCTGGAAAGCTGCCCAGAGGAAAAGGACCTGGGGGTGCTGGTTGACAGCCGGCTGAACATGAGCCGGCAGTGTGCCCAGGTGGCCAAGAAGGCCAATGGTGTCCTAGCCTGTATCAGAAATAGTGTGGCCAGCAGGAGTAGGGAGGTGATCGTGCCCCTGTACTGGGCACTGGTGAGGCCGCACCTCGAATACTGTGTTCAGTTTTGGGCCCCTCACTACAAGAAGGACATGGAGGTGCTGGAGCGTGTCCAGAGAAGGGCAACGAAGCTGGTGAAGGGTCTGGAGCACAAGTCTTATGAAAAGCGGCTGAGGGAACTGGGGTTGTTTAGTCTGGAGAAGAGGAGGCTGAGGGGAGACCTCATCGCTCTCTACAACTACCTGAAAGGAGGTTGTAGCGAGGTGGGTGTTGGTCTCTTCTCCCAAGTAACTAGCGATAGGACGAGAGGAAATGGCCTCAAGTTGTGCCAAGGGAGGTTTAGATTGGACATTAGGAAAAATTTCTTTACTGAAAGAGTGGTCAGGCCTTGGCACAGGCTGCCCAGGGAAGTGGTGGAGTCACCATCCCTGCAAGTATTTAAAAGACGTGTAGATGAGGCGCTTAGGGACATGGTTTAGTGGGCATGGGGGTGTTGAGTTAATGGTTGGACTCAATGATCTTAGAGGTCTTTTCCAACCTTAATGATTCTATGATTCTATGATTCTCTGCAGCCTTTGGAGAGATCCTGGACAGCCCTTTAAAAAACACTCAGGCCACACGCGCTGCCCCTCTTCCTGCCCTGAGTCTCTCCCTGCCTCCTGCACAGTGGCAGCAAGGGCAAGAGGAATTGCCGCCCTCCTCTCCCCTCTCTTCCTCTCCCCTCCTGTCCACTTCCCAGGACCTTTTCCAGCTGCTGTCCTCCCAGGGCTTCCACAGCCCAGGCTCCTCAACTGACGTCAGCAGTTGCCATGCACCCCTTCCACAGCATGTGCACCGAGGCCAAGAGGGCACGTCTGGGCAGAGGCTCAGCAAAGCTGGGCCTGATGGCCAGCGGCTCTGGTGGAGTCATGGATGCCTTCCTCACCTGCAAGCGACAGTGCCCTTCGCTTTTGCACTTTTTTTCGCCCACTGCACTTTGGCTGCATCCAAAGAGTTATAGTCAACGGGAATTGTGGGGTTGAGTGCATCCTCAGCAAGTGTGTGCATGACACCAAGCTGAGGGGCGCAACTGATAGGCTTGAGGGAAGGGATGCTCTCCAGAGGGATCTTGAGAGACTTGAGGAATGGTCCCCTGTGAAACTCAGGAAGTCAAACAAAGCCACGTGCAAGGTCCTGCACCTGCGCTGGGGCAATCCCCAATATCAATACAGGCTGGAGGATGAACGGTTGAGAGCAGCCCTGCTGCTGGAAGTTGAAAAATTGGACATGAGCCAGCAGTGTGTGCTTGCAGCCCAGAAAGCCAGTGGTATCGTGGGCTGCACCAAAGGAAGCGTGGCCAGCAGGTGGAGGGAGGTGATTCTCCTCTTCTGGTCTGCTCTTGTTAAAGCCCACCTGGAGCACTGCATCCAGTCTGGGGTCCCCGGTACAAAGAAGACATGGACCTGTTAGAGCAGGTCCAGAGAAGGGCTACAAAAATGATCAGAGAGATTCATCACTTCTGCGATGGTTCTATGATAAGGCAGCTCACTCACTCACACTTTGAGAAAGCAATGGGTTAGGATGGGTTCTCCTGACATCTCCTGGGAAGCTAGTGGCTATGTCTTGTCAATACCACATTCCCTCCTGACTACTTGCATCACAGAGTTGACCTTGCTGAGGAAAAAGAAAAGGTGTGCACAACAATGTGGATGGTAGTCACTGAACTATGTTGGGTAATTCTATCCGGACCCAAAGAGGCAGGCACACTTAGAAACTAGAGGAGCACCCAATGCATGACTGCCCATGGTTTCAGCTGGAATAGAGTTAATTTTCTTCCTAGTAGCTGGTATAGTGCCGTGGTTTGGATTTAGTATGAGAAGAATGTTGATAAGACACTGACGTTTTAGTTTTTGTTTAAGTAGTTTTTACCATAGTCAAGGACTTTTCAGCTTCCCGTGCTCTGCCAGGTGCACAAGAAGCTGGGGGGGAGCATAGCCAGGACAGCTAATCCAATTGGCCAATGGAGTATTCCATACCGTATGATGTCATGCTTAGTATATAACCTGGGGAGTTGGCTGGAGGGTGGGGACCACTGCTCGGAAACTGGCTGGGCATCGGTCAGCGTGTGGTGAGCAATTGTATTGTGCAGCACTTATTCTTTCTATGCTATCATCATTATTATTATTATTAGTTTCCCTTCCTTTTCTGTTCTATTAAACTGTCTTTATCTCAATCCATGAATTTTACTTTTTTTTTTCTGATTTCCTCCCCCATCCCGCTTGCCAGGGTAGGAGTGAGCGAGCAGCTGTGTGGTGCTTAGCTGATGGCTGGTGCTAAACCTCAACAATGACTAAGCATACTCAATGCAAGCCTGTGTTGACAACCACTGCAAAACCATTCCCCAAACCACCCTCCAAGAACCACCCCCGAGCAACATCTCTCTGCCTGGGCATCTTGGGAGAGCATCTGCAGGGGAAAGAATGAGACAGAAACGCAGGCTGGGATGCAGCAGAACTTTAATGAGTCAAAAGAGGGAAACGAGGTCGATCCGAGTTGAGGCTTCAGGCTACAGGCATTAGCTTTAGCAGGGGAGGCAGCTCCTGCCGCAGTAGCGGCTGCCGAAGCCGGAGAGGCCGAAGCCCCCGGAGGAGATGGGCACTCCCTGAGAGCTGAGGATGCTGCCCACGGCAGCGGAGGTGGAGGATCCCACGGCGGTGTTCTGCGGGAAGGAGCTGAGGATGGGGCCGGGCAGGGTCACCACCACGGGGGAGGGCTGGATGACGACGGTGGAGTCCTGGCACTGCTGGACACAGGGCTCATTGCAGCTGTTGGCCAGCGGGGTGGGGCCGCAGGGCTGGCAGGGCAGGCACGGGTTGTAGCAGGACATGTCTTGGGGCTGGAGGTGCACCTGGGAGAGACGGTAGGGCAAATCAGGGTATGAGAGGTGGTTAAAGAGCAGACTGTCACCCCACCAAGAGGGAGTAAAGCCACGATGTGGAGACGAGAGCTGGAGGTATTTTAGGGAGGCCCACAGGCTGCTTCTTCCCTAAGGCCCAAAAGTGCACTGCCAAGAGTGGCCAAGCCAAGGGAGGTCTCCATCGAGCACATAGCTCAGGAGTCACCTCAGCCAAGACCCAGCCTTTCCATGCCACAACTTCTACCCCCTTCCCTCTCCGATGACAAGTAGCTCCAAGACCCAAAATAGGACAAAGGGGCAGGTATGCACTGAGAAATCCGCAAGGAGACGGAGGAGGAGGAGGAGGAGAAAGGGCTTCAGACTCACCTCGTTCTCAAGGAGAGGGAGGCAAGAGGAGTGGATGAGAGTAAGAAGAAGGGCCCGCTTTTATAGTGCTCCTACACTGCCCCAGGCCCACTATCATGGCATGAGGGCAGTAATTTTCCAGCAGACTCACCTCCAAAGCAAAATATCCTACCTAATGGCACAGGCTGTGTTTTGGTTTTTGCCTATTCTGCCATTTCATTTCCTCATTTCTGACATGCCTGGTCTGCGATGCATGCTTCTTTCATGTGCTGGTATGAGGTGCCCAAGGATATCCTCGGCAGAATCGTGCCAGTTTGGACAGAAGACGAGCCCCAAGTGCTGGAGGGGTCCCCTGCAGGCAGGGGATGTTGGCTTGGGGCAGTGAGGGGCGATTGTTTGCAACTCCCTTGGCAGGGCGACGTCCAGCTCTGCCCCGCACCACACACGTCAGGAGAGCACCCAAAGGCTCCTCTTTTTAAGGACGTGCCATGTGCTTCTTTCTCCTCCCTCCCTCCCAGCTCAATCCAATGGTCACTAACTGGCATCTCCAGGCAGCCAGGCTGTGCCAATGGTTTCAGCTGTCTTCCTCTCGATGCCCTTTGCTCTGAGGAGAACCTTTACCAACCTTACTGAGTATACAGGTTGGGATTAAGAAAGCCAAAGCCCAGCTGGTGTTGAATCAGGCAAAGCATGTGGAGGCCAACAAGAAAGCCTTCCTCCAGGCAGGTCAGCATCAAGGCTTGGTCAAAGAGAGCTGCAGTGCTGAACGGGGGACCTTCACTGGGGACAGGGGTTACAGGAAAGATGGAGATATTCCAAGGGTTCTTGGCCTTGGTCTTTAGTGGCAGGATTTGCTGTTGAGAGATCAGGCTCCTGACAGTCCTTGGAAAGTCTGGAGCAGGAAAGACTTACCTGCAGTAGAGTACAATCAGGTCTGGAAAACATTTAAACAGATTGGACTGGCATGAGTGCACGTGACCTGATGCCATGCACCCGCGGGAGTTGGTTGGTGTCACTGCAAGGCCGCTCCCAACTCCCTCTGA
The DNA here is from genome assembly GCF_964195595.1 of Calonectris borealis. Lineage (NCBI taxonomy): Eukaryota > Metazoa > Chordata > Aves > Procellariiformes > Procellariidae > Calonectris > Calonectris borealis. Next base: position 4,544,437 of record NC_134333.1, read on the forward strand.
ATGTCCACGCAGTCAGGGAATGCATCGGAGGACTGGAAGAAAGCCAATGGGCCTCCTGTCTTCAGGAAGGGCACGAAGGAGGAGACGGGGAACGACAGGCCCAGCAGCCTCACCTCAATCCCTGTAAAGGTGATGGAGCAAATCATCCTGGAAAGCCTTTCCCAAGATGAAAGCACAAGAAGGTGATTGTGAGTGGTCAGCATGGATTTATGGAGGGGAAAGCAGACCTGACCAACCTCACGGCCTTCTTTGACGACATGCCTGGCTCCCGTGGGTGAGGGAAGTGCAGTAAATGCTGTGAACCTCATCCAAACGAGGCTTTTGATGCTGTCTCCTGTGACAATCCTTACAGACCAACTGAGAAAACCCAGGCTGGGGAAGGGGGCAGTGCAGGGTGTTGAAATCTGGCCTGGCTGCTGCTCTCCAAGGGTTGTGATGAGTGTGATGGCACAAAGTGCAGGTGGCAGACACTCAGTCCTGGTGCCCTGCAGGGGTCCAGACTGCGACCAGCAGTGTTTAACCCCTTCATGGAAAGTCCTGCAGTGGGGGAGGAAGAACCTCCTGCACCACTACAGGCTGGGGCCGATGGGCTGCCAAAGACCTTTGCAGCAGAGGACGTGGGTCCTGGAGGACACCACCAGGCAGCCGGTGCCCTTGTGGAAATGGCATCCAACATCATCCTGGGCTGCATTAGGAAGCCGGTTTCTATCCGATCAGGGAAGATGATCCCTTCTCTGCTTAACACTGCTGAGACAACAGCTACCATGAACAGCGGCTCCCCAATACAAGAGAGGCATGCCCATACAGGTGTGAGTCCAGCAAAGGGCCATGGAGGCCATGAAGTGACTGGAGCCCTCGCGGCAGGGGGGGTTGCAAGAAGTGGGGTTGTTCACCCTGGAGGGGAGAAGGCCCCGGGGCACGCTTCCTAGCAATGTGTGAAAGAGCTGATGGGAAGCAGTCAAGAACGCAGAGCCAGACTGTCCTGAGCCCTATCCAGTGAAGGGACAAAAGGAAAGAGGCACATATTGAACTACGGGAAATTCCACAAAAACCTAAGAAAAGGCTTTGTTAGTGTGAGAGTGGGAAAGCACTGGCTGGAGTTTCCCGGACAGGTTGTGGCTTCTCCATCCTTGTAGGTATTCAGAGCTTGGCAGGACTTGAGCATTCTCTGAGTCTGACTGTGCTTTGAGCAGGGGCGCTTGGACTAGACAATCTCCAGAGGTCCTTTCCAACCTCAAGGATCCTGCGAATCTCTCATGGGCAAAAGACGTGTGACGCAGAGCTGCCCCTAAGAAGGAAGAGCTGCTTGGGTACATTGGAATCAAGGGCAGCCCTTGGCTCTCACACTGACAAACACTGGAGTTCAAGCCCTGAAGAGAGGAAGGAACGCGAGTAGCAGAGTACAGCCCCTGGACTTCAGGCACGCCGACTCGGGCCTAGTCAGGCAGCTGGTGGGTAGGATGCCATGGAGGCAGCTGTGAAGGGCAAAGGAGCTCAGCAAAGCTGGCAGCGCCTCAGGCACCTCATGGTCCAAGAGCAAGAAAGGTCCAGCCCAATACTCGGGAAAACAAGAAGAGACTTTGAGGGTGGACAGGAATGGACACAGAGGCATCATATGCTTAGTCAAAGTGCCTGGGCTGTGGTGAGGAGCTCTCCTGAATGCTCCATGGAGGGAAAGAAAGGGCTGCAAAAAACACCTCCCCACTAGTTGTGACTCATCCTTTCGTCCCATGCAGAACGTATTCTCCTGGGCGTTAGGGCTTCAGCGCACCTCCCTCCCCATGACCTAAAAGCCTCCTCAGCCTGGAGAACAACCCAGCACCATTGGAGATGCAAGGAAGCTTCCTGTATTTCCCGAACAAATGAGGGCTTTCAGGACCCTGCAGGGCCGTGTGCCTGAGGATGCTCAGGGAAGGAACGTAATCAGAAGGGCTCAGAGTACACAACCAGCTGTCAGACTACATCAAGGAGCGATGCACCTCCCTGCCCTGCAGACATGGAGGCAGCTAGGATGCGTCCCAGGAGGGCAAAGGAATGCCTTCAGTAGGCAAGCTTCCTGGGATAGACTATCCCTACCCATGGTGAGTCACAGTCTAATTTTGGATTGGCTGTGTGTCAGCCTTTTGGTGTGAGGCCAAGCCAGGAGTGCGTGTTGTCTGCAGGACCATGTTGCACGCAGGGCTGAATTTCCCTCCAGCCAGGGCAGCACCATCCCTGCCTCAGGAAAACAAGCTCTGAGCACTGGGCTGTACCCGAGTACACATCTCCAGGCAACCCCAACGGCCGTTGCCCTCAGCATGACTTTCTTGCCAGCACTAACAGCTCAGGGGGTTCACATGATAGTCAGCATGTTTTGGAAAAGTTTCTCCTGCAGGTCAGGGTCCAAAGCATGTGGCCAAAGTGCATGGTGGCGTGAGGAGAGAGAAAGGAACAAGGCGCTTTCCTGAGCCCCAACACACCTATCAGGTAGTGAGGAGGGACCCGACTCCACAGGGCTTGTTGAGGAATCACGGGCTTCAGGAGGGCAATGTTGTCCTTCTGCAAGCCTGCTGATGGCATTGGTTGGGGACGCCCAGAGACTGCCATGAGAGGGGATGACTTTGCCAAACAAAATGACACAGGAGGGAGAGGACTGCATTGATGGGAGGATATGTGCACCTCCCGGCAAAGAGGACTAAAGGCAACCTTACGAGATTTCCCCAGACCCATGGCCCCTGCCTGCACAGACCCCTCCAGAACTTGGAGCACATCCTCTGCCTGTACTGACAGGATCCTGCTCAGGAAATCCTTGGGCCTCTCACCCCGATACTTCAAAAGAGCCTCTGCGGCCTAATGGTCATGTCAGAAATGAGGAAATGAAATGGCAGTGTGATGGAAACCAAAACACAACCTGTGCCATTAGGTAGGACATTTTGCTTTGGAGGTGAGTCTGCTGGAAAATTACTGCCCGCGTGCACTGAATGTGGGCCTGGGGCGGTGCAGGAGCAGTATAAAAGCGGGCCCTTCTCCTCACTCTCTCATCCACTCCTCTCACCTCCGTCTCCTTGAGAACAAGGTGAGTCTGAAGTGCTTTCTCCTCTGCCTCCTCCTGTGCTTCCTCCTCAAGTTTTCTCAGCATTCCTGTCCCTTTGTCCTATTTTGCGTCATGGGACTGCTTATCATGAGGGAGGGAAGTGGGCCGAAAGTGTGGCATGGAGAGAGTTTGCGGCTTGGCTGAAGTGAGCTATGGGCTAGGCAGGGACCTCTCTGGGCTTGGTCACTTTTGGCAGAACATTTGGGCTAGGAGAGGGAGAAGCCCCTGGGCCTTCATACAACACGTCCAGCTCTTGTCTCCAGCTTTGCTGTCTTGGCTCCCTCGTGGTGGCGTGACAGGCTACTCCTCTCCCATCCCTCAGGCTCTTCTTCAGCCTGCCCTCTCTCCCAGGTGCACCTCCAGCCCCAAGACATGTCCTGCTACAACCCGTGCCGGCCCTGCCAGCCCTGCGGCCCCACCCCGCTGGCCAACAGCTGCAATGAGCCCTGTGTCCAGCAGTGCCAGGACTCCACCGTCGTCATCCAGCCCTCCCCCGTGGTGGTGACCCTGCCCGGCCCCATCCTCAGCTCCTTCCCGCAGAACACCGCCGTGGGATCCTCCACCTCCGCTGCCGTGGGCAGCATCCTCAGCTCTCAGGGAGTGCCCATCTCCTCCGGGGGCTTCGGCCTCTCCGGCTTCGGCAGCCGCTACTGCGGCAGGAGCTGCCTCCCCTGCTAAAGCTGCTGGCGATGGCCCTGGGGAAGGCCCCCAGGGACCCACAAGCTGGCACCGGCCTGGGGACGGAGCATCGCCTTGTTGCTTTCCGAGGGGCTGAGCAACCCCAGCACCTCTTGCAAAAGGATGGGGCCAGCCTGGGCTCTCCGAAAGCACGGCCCATGCCTGCCTTTCCCCTCTGCCACTCTCTCCTTTCCCTCCCGTGTCCTTGTGTTCTTGTGCTCCCCTGGGCTGGGAGCCCCACAAAGCCAGCCTAGGGAAGACCTGCTGGCCCTGCTCCCTCGTGCGGAAGGCAGATGGACACCTGGTGGGATCTCTGCCACAGCCGTGGGGCGCAGACTCCTTTCGGTTGCTCCCTGCACTGGGGCCTCCACTTGGATCAACCTTGTTTCCCTCTTTTGACTCATTAAATTTTTGCTGCATCCCAGTCCATGCCTTTGTGTCATCTTTTCCCCTGCAGACACTCTCCCAAGTTGCCCAGGGAGATGGATGTTGCTCAGGGGTCGTTCTGGGAGGGAATTATAGGGGAAGGTTTTGCAGTGACTGTTAACACAGGGTTGCTTTGAGTATGCTTAATAATTTAGTTTGTGACCCTTCGCTTTCTAAACTTCACTACCTATCTGGGGCTGGATAGAATGACCCAATGCAGTGTAATGATCATAGCTACTCCAGAGATTTTAGGTCTCCTACCATGCCTTCTCTTCTCCACGCTCAGCAAGGTCCACACCCTCAGCTTCTCCTCCCCAAACAAGTGCTCAAGCCCCCTCACCATACTGGCCACCCTCTGCTGAACTCGCTCCACTTGGGCAAGGTCTTTCTTGCGTTGCAGACCAAAACTTGACACAGTGGTCTAGATGCCATCAGGTGAATGCTGAGCAGAGTGGGATCGTCGCTCTCATCGATCTCCTGGCTAAGCTCCAGCTCATGTAGTCCAGGTTGTTGATGACAGTCCTTGGTGTCCGGACACAGTGCTGGGAGTCGCACCTGTTTTGACGGGGTTACTGCAAAGGCATCTTTCCCTGGCCCTGCTTTAGGGCTGTGGCTTGTGCGGGGCTGAAGGATGTGTGGAGAGACAGGGCTGGTTACTACCAAGCCGGCTTCCAATCCAGACTCTGCGTGGATATGTGTCATCCTGCCCAGCTGTTTCCTGCAGCAGTTCAGCAGCTCCCCTTGATCGGTAGCAAGCTTTTGGAGAAGAGTGCCTGGAAAGCTGCCCAGAAGAAAAGGACCTGGGGGTGCTGGTCAACAGCCGGCTGAACATGAGCCGGCAGTGTGCCCAGGTGGCCAAGAAGGCCAACGGTGTCCTAGCCTGTATCAGAAATAGTGTGGCCAGCAGGAGTAGGGAGGTGATCGTGCCCCTGTACTGGGCACTGGTGAGGCCGCACCTCAAATCCTGTGTTCAGTTCTGGGCCCCTCACTACAAGAAGGACATGGAGGTGCTGGAGCGTGTCCAGAGAAGGGCAACGAAGCTGGTGAAGGGTCAGGAGCACAAGTCTTATGAAAAGCGGCTGAGGGAACTGGGGTTGTTTAGTCTGGAGAAGAGGAGGCTGAGGGGAGACCTCATCGCTCTCTACAACTACCTGAAAGGAGGTTGTAGTGAGGTGGGGATTGGTCTCTTCTGCCAAGTAACTAGCGATAGGACAAGAGGAAATGGCCTGGGCACAGACAGGGAAGGAGCAGGGCAAGGAGGACATGCACTGCCTGTGGGCCTGTGTGCTAAGCACCCACCAGCTTTTCTCTTGATCCCCTGTCCCAGTGGGGTGAGGGCAGAACTGGAAGAGCAAGAGAGCATAATACCCTTGGGTCAAGATCAGGACAGTCTAAGAGGGGAAGAGGAAAAACACAAAAAAACCAAGTGATACAAAGGCAATCACCCACCACCTCACACCAGCAGACTGATGCCCAGCCAGTCTCACAAGAATGGCTACTTTGGAAAGACTGCCCACAGTTTTGTTGCTGAGCATGATGTTCCATGGCATGGAGTAGCCCTTTGGTCAATTCAGGTCAGCTGTCCTGGCTGTGTCTCCTCCCAGGTCCTTGCCCACCGCTTGCCGCCACTACGGGTTGTGCAGAGTGAGAAAGAGAGATGGTCTTGATGGTGAGCAAGCACTGTGCAGCCACAGCTAAAGCTTTGGTGTGTTATCTGCACTGGTTTAGCCCCACATTTGGAAACGGGATGCTATGACGGCAATCTTCTTTGGTACCACCTGTTTCCCCCATTCCATCTCCTGTTGTCCTCTCGCACCGTGTTCTGCTTGAGTGTCCTCCCCCAGCACAGTGGCAGCCAGGGCAAGAGGAATTGCTGCCCCTCCTCTCCCCTCTCTTCCTCTCCCCTCCTGTCCACTTCCCAGGACCTTTTCCAGCTGCTGTCCTCCCAGGGCTTCCACAGCCCAGGCTCCTCAACTGACGTCAGCAGTTGCCATGCACCCCTTCCACAGCATGTGCACCGAGGCCAAGAGGGCACGTCTGGGCAGAGGCTCAGCAAAGCTGGGCCTGATGGCCGGGGCTCTGGTGGAGTCATGGATGCCTTCCTCACCTGCAAGCGACAGTGCCCTTCGCTTTTGCACTTTTTTTCGCCCACTGCACTTTGGCTGCATCCAAAGAGTTATAGTCAACGGGAATTGTGGGGTTGAGTGCATCCTCAGCAAGTGTGTGCATGACACCAAGCTGAGGGGCGCAACTGATAGGCTTGAGGGAAGGGATGCTCTCCAGAGGGATCTTGAGAGACTTGAGGAATGGTCCCCTGTGAAACTCAGGAAGTCAAACAAAGCCACGTGCAAGGTCCTGCACCTGCGCTGGGGCAATCCCCAATATCAATACAGGCTGGAGGATGAATGGTTGAGAGCAGCCCTGCTGCTGGAAGTTGAAAAATTGGACATGAGCCAGCAGTGTGTGCTTGCAGCCCAGAAAGCCAGTGGTATCGTGGGCTGCACCAAAGGAAGCGCGGCCAGCAGGTGGAGGGAGGTGATTCTCCTCTTCTGGTCTGCTCTTGTTAAAGCCCACCTGGAGCACTGCATCCAGTCTGGGGTCCCCGGTACAAAGAAGACATGGACCTGTTAGAGCAGGTCCAGAGAAGGGCTACAAAAATGATCAGAGAGATTCATCACTTCTGCGATGGTTCTATGATAAGGCAGCTCACTCACTCACACTTTGAGAAAGCAATGGGCTAGGATGGGTTCTCCTGACATCTCCTGGGAAGCTAGTGGCTATGTCTTGTCAATACCACATTCCCTCCTGACTACTTGCATCACAGAGTTGACCTTGCTGAGGAAAAAGAAAAGGTGTGCACAACAATGTGGATGGTAGTCACTGAACTATGTTGGGTAATTCTATCCGGACCCAAAGAGGCAGGCACACTTAGAAACTAGAGGAGCACCCAATGCATGACTGCCCATGGTTTCAGCTGGAATAGAGTTAATTTTCTTCCTAGTAGCTGGTATAGTGCCGTGGTTTGGATTTAGTATGAGAAGAATGTTGATAAGACACTGACGTTTTAGTTTTTGTTTAAGTAGTTTTTACCATAGTCAAGGACTTTTCAGCTTCCCATGCTCTGCCAGGTGCACAAGAAGCTGGGGGGGAGCATAGCCAGGACAGCTAATCCAATTGGCCAATGGAGTATTCCATACCGTATGATGTCATGCTTAGTATATAACCTGGGGAGTTGGCTGGAGGGTGGGGACCACTGCTCGGAAACTGGCTGGGCATCGGTCAGCGTGTGGTGAGCAATTGTATTGTGCAGCACTTATTCTTTCTATGCTATCATCATTATTATTATTATTAGTTTCCCTTCCTTTTCTGTTCTATTAAACTGTCTTTATCTCAATCCATGAATTTTACTTTTTTTTTTCTGATTTCCTCCCCCATCCCGCTTGCCAGGGTAGGAGTGAGCGAGCAGCTGTGTGGTGCTTAGCTGATGGCTGGTGCTAAACCTCAACAATGACTAAGCATACTCAGTGCAAGCCTGTGTTGACAACCACTGCAAAACCATTCCCCAAACCCCCCTCCAAGAACCATCCCCGAGCAACATCTCTCTGCCTGGGCATCTTGGGAGAGCATCTGCAGGGGAAAGGATGAGACAGAAGCGCAGGCTGGGATGCAGCAGAACTTTAATGAGTCAAAAGAGGGAAACGAGGTCGATCCGAGTTGAGGCTTCAGGCTACAGGCATTAGCTTTAGCAGGGGAGGCAGCTCCTGCCGCAGTAGCGGCTGCCGAAGCCGGAGAGGCCGAAGCCCCCGGAGGAGATGGGCACTCCCTGAGAGCTGAGGATGCTGCCCACGGCAGCGGAGGTGGAGGATCCCACGGCGGTGTTCTGCGGGAAGGAGCTGAGGATGGGGCCGGGCAGGGTCACCACCACAGGAGAGGGCTGGATGACGACGGTGGAGTCCTGGCACTGCTGGACACAGGGCTCATTGCAGCTGTTGGCCAGCGGGGTGGGGCCGCAGGGCTGGCAGGGCAGGCAGGGGTTGTAGCAGGACATGTCTTGGGGCTGGAGGTGCACCTGGGAGAGACGGTAGGGCAAATCAGGGTATGAGAAGTGGTTAAAGAGCAGACTGTCACCCCACCAAGAGGGAGTAAAGCCACGATGTGGAGACGAGAGCTGGAGGTATTTTAGGGAGGCCCACAGGCTGCTTCTTCCCTAAGGCCCAAAAGTGCACTGCCAAGAGTGGCCAAGCCAAGGGAGGTCTCCATCGAGCACATAGCTCAGGAGTCACCTCAGCCAAGACCCAGCCTTTCCATGCCACAACTTCTACCCCCTTCCCTCTCCGATGACAAGTAGCTCCAAGACCCAAAATAGGACAAAGGGGCAGGTATGCACTGAGAAATCCGCAAGGAGACGGAGGAGGAGGAGGAGGAGAAAGGGCTTCAGACTCACCTCGTTCTCAAGGAGAGGGAGGCAAGAGGAGTGGATGAGAGTAAGAAGAAGGGCCCGCTTTTATAGTGCTCCTACACTGCCCCAGGCCCACTATCATGGCATGAGGGCAGTAATTTTCCAGCAGACTCACCTCCAAAGCAAAATATCCTACCTAATGGCACAGGCTGTGTTTTGGTTTTTGCCTATTCTGCCATTTCATTTCCTCATTTCTGACATGCCTGGTCTGCGATGCATGCTTCTTTCATGTGCTGGTATGAGGTGCCCAAGGATATCCTCGGCAGAATCGTGCCAGTTTGGACAGAAGACGAGCCCCAAGTGCTGGAGGGGTCCCCTGCAGGCAGGGGATGTTGGCTTGGGGCAGTGAGGGGCGATTGTTTGCAACTCCCTTGGCAGGGCGACGTCCAGCTCTGCCCCGCACCACACACGTCAGGAGAGCACCCAAAGGCTCCTCTTTTTAAGGACGTGCCATGTGCTTCTTTCTCCTCCCTCCCTCCCAGCTCAATCCAATGGTCACTAACTGGCATCTCCAGGCAGCCAGGCTGTGCCAATGGTTTCAGCTGTCTTCCTCTCGATGCCCTTTGCTCTGGGGAGAACCTTTACCAACCTTACAGAGCATACAGGTTGGGATTAAGAAAGCCAAAGCCCAGCTGGTGTTGAATCAGGCAAAGCATGTGGAGGCCAACAAGAAAGCCTTCCTCCAGGCAGGTCAGCATCAAGGTTTGGTCAGAGAGCTGCAGTGCTGAACGGGGGACCTTCACTGGGGACAGGGGTTACAGGAAAGATGGAGATATTCCAAGGGTTCTTGGCCTTGGTCTTTAGTGGCAGGATTTGCTGTTGAGATACTGGGCTCCTGACATTCCTTGGAAAGTCTGGAGCAGGAAAGACTTACCTGCAGTAGAGTACGATCAGGTCTGGAAAACATTTAAACAGATTGGACTGGCATGAGTGCGCGTGACCTGATGCCATGCACCCAAGGGAGTTGGTTGGTGTCACTACAAGGCCGCTCCCAACTCCCTCTGAATGTCCGCGCAGTCAGGGAATGCATCGGAGGACTGGAAGAAAGCCAATGGGCCTCCTGTCTTCAGGAAGGGCACGAAGGAGGAGCCGGGGAACGACAGGCCCAGCAGCCTCACCTCAATCCCTGTAAAGGTGATGGAGCAAATCATCCTGGAAAGCCTTTCCCAAGATGGAAGCACAAGAAGGTGATTGTGAGTGGTCAGCATGGATTTATGGAGGGGAAAGCAGACCTGACCAACCTCACGGCCTGCTTTGACGACATGCCTGGCTCCCGTGGGTGAGGGAAGTGCAATAAATGCTGTGAACCTCATCCAAACGAGGCTTTTGATGCTGTCTCCTGTGACAATCCTTACAGACCAACTGAGAAAACCCAGGCTGGGGAAGGGGGCAGTGCAGGGTGTTGAAATCTGGCGTGGCTGCTGCTCTCCAAGGGTTGTGATGAGTGTGATGGCACAAAGTGCAGGTGGCAGACACTCAGTCCTGGTGCCCTGCAGGGGTCCAGACTGCGACCAGCAGTGTTTAACCCCTTCATGGAAAGTCCTGCAGTGGGGGAGGAAGAACCTCCTGCACCACTACAGGCTGGGGCCGATGGGCTGCCAAAGACCTTTGCAGCAGAGGACGTGGGTCCTGGAGGACACCACCAGGCAGCCGGTGCCCTTGTGGAAATGGCATCCAACATCATCCTGGGCTGCATTAGGAAGCCGGTTTCTATCCGATCAGGGAAGATGATCCCTTCTCTGCTTAACACTGCTGAGACAACAGCTACCATGAACAGCGGCTCCCCAATACAAGAGAGGCATGCCCATACAGGTGTGAGTCCAGCAAAGGGCCATGGAGGCCATGAAGTGACTGGAGCCCTCGTGGCAGGGGGGGTTGCAAGAAGTGGGGTTGTTCACCCTGGAGGAGAGAAGGCCCCGGGGCACGCTTCCTAGCAATGTGTGAAAGAGCTGATGGGAGGCAGTCAAGAACGCAGAGCCAGACTGTCCTGAGCCCTATCCAGTGAAGGGACAAAAGGAAAGAGGCACATATTGAACTACGGGAAATTCCACAAAAACCTAAGAAAAGGCTTTGTTAGTGTGAGAGTGGGAAAGCACTGGCTGGAGTTTCCCGGACAGGTTGTGGCTTCTCCATCCTTGTAGGTATTCAGAGCTTGGCAGGACTTGGCCCTGAGCATCCTCTGAAGTCTGACTGTGCTTTGAGCAGGGGCGCTTGGACTAGACAATCTCCAGAGGTCCTTTCCAACCTCAAGGATCCTGCGAATCTCTCATGGGCAAAAGACGTGTGACGCAGAGCTGCCCCTAAGAAGGAAGAGCTGCTTGGGTACATTGGAATCAAGGGCAGCCCTTGGCTCTCACACTGACAAACACTGGAGTTCAAGCCCTGAAGAGAGGAAGGAACGCGAGTAGCAGAGTACAGCCCCTGGACTTCAGGCACACCGACTCGGGCCTAGTCAGGCAGCTGGTGGGTAGGATGCCATGGAGGCAGCTGTGAAGGGCAAAGGAGCTCAGCAAAGCTGGCAGCGCCTCAGGCACCTCATGGTCCAAGAGCAAGAAAGGTCCAGCCCAATACTCGGGAAAACAAGAAGAGACTTTGAGGGTGGACAGGAATGGACACAGAGGCATCATATGCTTAGTCAAAGTGCCTGGGCTGTGGTGAGGAGCTCTCCTGAATGCTCCATGGAGGGAAAGAAAGGGCTGCAAAAAACACCTCCCCACTAGTTGTGACTCATCCTTTCGTCCCATGCAGAACGTATTCTCCTGGGCGTTAGGGCTTCAGCGCACCTCCCTCCCCATGACCTAAAAGCCTCCTCAGCCTGGAGAACAACCCAGCACCATTGGAGATGCAAGGAAGCTTCCTGTATTTCCCGAACAAATGAGGGCTTTCAGGACCCTGCAGGGCCGTGTGCCTGAGGATGCTCAGGGAAGGAACGTAATCAGAAGGGCTCAGAGTACACAACCAGCTGTCAGACTACATCAAGGAGCGATGCACCTCCCTGCCCTGCAGACATGGAGGCAGCTAGGATGCGTCCCAGGAGGGCAAAGGAATGCCTTCAGTAGGCAAGCTTCCTGGGATAGACTATCCCTACCCATGGTGAGTCACAGTCTAATTTTGGATTGGCTGTGTGTCAGCCTTTTGGTGTGAGGCCAAGCCAGGAGTGCGTGTTGTCTGCAGGACCATGTTGCACGCAGGGCTGAATTTCCCTCCAGCCAGGGCAGCACCATCCCTGCCTCAGGAAAACAAGCTCTGAGCACTGGGCTGTACCCGAGTACACATCTCCAGGCAACCCCAACGGCCGTTGCCCTCAGCATGACTTTCTTGCCAGCACTAACAGCTCAGGGGGTTCACATGATAGTCAGCATGTTTTGGAAAAGTTTCTCCTGCAGGTCAGGGTCCAAAGCATGTGGCCAAAGTGCATGGTGGCGTGAGGAGAGAGAAAGGAACAAGGCGCTTTCCTGAGCCCCAACACACCTATCAGGTAGTGAGGAGGGACCCGACTCCACAGGGCTTGTTGAGGAATCACGGGCTTCAGGAGGGCAATGTTGTCCTTCTGCAAGCCTGCTGATGGCATTGGTTGGGGACGCCCAGAGACTGCCATGAGAGGGGATGACTTTGCCAAACAAAATGACACAGGAGGGAGAGGACTGCATTGATGGGAGGATATGTGCACCTCCCGGCAAAGAGAGTTAAAGGCAACCTTACGAGATTTCCCCAGACCCATGGCCCCTGCCTGCACAGACCCCTCCAGAACTTGGAGCACATCCTCTGCCTGTACTGACAGGATCCTGCTCAGGAAATCCTTGGGCCTCTCACCCCGATACTTCAAAAGAGCCTCTGCGGCCTAATGGTCATGTCAGAAATGAGGAAATGAAATGGCAGTGTGATGGAAACCAAAACACAACCTGTGCCATTAGGTAGGACATTTTGCTTTGGAGGTGAGTCTGCTGGAAAATTACTGCCCGCGTGCACTGAATGTGGGCCTGGGGCGGTGCAGGAGCAGTATAAAAGCGGGCCCTTCTCCTCACTCTCTCATCCACTCCTCTCACCTCCATCTCCTTGAGAGCAAGGTGAGTTTGGAGCCCTTTCTTGTCTTCCCCCTCCTCCTCCTCTTTCTCCTCCTCCTCCTTTTCCTCCTCCTTTGGGATTTCTCAGCACATACCTGCCTCTTTGTCCTATGCCGGGTCTTGAGGCTGTTTGCCATGGGAGAGGGAAGGGAGCAGAAGGTGTGGCATGGAGAGAGGTTGGGGCTTGGCTCAGGTGTCTCCTGAGCCGTGGGCTAGGTGGGGACCTCCCTGGGCTTGCTCGCTCTTGGTGGGCTTCTTTTGAGCTGAGGGAAAGGCTCTCCCTCATGGTGGGATGACAGGCTGGACTTCAACCACCCCTCATGCTATGTTATGCCCTGCCCTCTCTCCCAGGTGCACCTCCAGCCCCAAGACATGTCCTGCTACAACCCGTGCCTGCCCTGCCAGCCCTGCGGCCCCACCCCGCTGGCCAACAGCTGCAATGAGCCCTGTGTCCAGCAGTGCCAGGACTCCACCGTCGTCATCCAGCCCTCCCCCGTGGTGGTGACCCTGCCCGGCCCCATCCTCAGCTCCTTCCCGCAGAACACCGCCGTGGGATCCTCCACCTCCGCTGCCGTGGGCAGCATCCTCAGCTCTCAGGGAGTGCCCATCTCCTCCGGGGGCTTCGGCCTCTCCGGCTTCGGCAGCCGCTACTGCGGCAGGAGCTGCCTCCCCTGCTAAAGCTGCTGGCGATGGCCCTGGGGAAGGCCCCCAGGGACCCACAAGCTGGCACCGGCCTGGGGACGGAGCATCGCCTTGTTGCTTTCCGAGGGGCTGAGCAACCCCAGCACCTCTTGCAAAAGGATGGGGCCAGCCTGGGCTCTCCGAAAGCACGGCCCATGCCTGCCTTTCCCCTCTGCCACTCTCTCCTTTCCCTCCCGTGTCCTTGTGCTCTTGGGCTCCCCTGGGCTGGAGCCCCACAAAGCCAGCCTAGGGAAGACCTGCTGGCCCTGCTCCTTCTGTGGGGCAGGCAGATGGACACCTAGTGGGATCTCCGCTACAGTCGTGGGACGCAGACTCCTTTCAGTTGCTCCCTGCACTGGGGCCTCCACTTGGATCAACCTTGTTTCCCTCTTTTGACTCATTAAATTTTTGCTGCATCCCAGTCCATGCCTTTGTGTCATCTTTTCCCCTGCAGACACTCTCCCAAGTTGCCCAGGGAGATGGATGTTGCTCAGGGGTCGTTCTGGGAGGGAATTATAGGGGAAGGTTTTGCAGTGACTGTTAACACAGGGTTGCTTTGAGTATGCTTAATAATTTAGTTTGTGACCCTTCGCTTTCTAAACATCACTACCTATCTGGGGCTGGATAGAATGACCCAATGCAGTGTAATGATCATAGCTACTCCAGAGATTTTAGGTCTCCTACCATGCCTTCTCTTCTCCACGCTCAGCAAGGTCCACACCCTCAGCTTCTCCTCCCCAAACAAGTGCTCAAGCCCCCTCACCATACTGGCCACCCTCTGCTGAACTCGCTCCACTTGGGCAAGGTCTTTCTTGCGTTGCAGACCAAAACTTGACACAGTGGTCTAGATGCCATCAGGTGAATGCTGAGCAGAGTGGGATCGTCGCTCTCATCGATCTCCTGGCTAAGCTCCAGCTCATGTAGTCCAGGTTGTTGATGACAGTCCTTGGTGTCCGGACACAGTGCTGGGAGTCGCACCTGTTTTGACGGGGTTACTGCAAAGGCATCTTTCCCTGGCCCTGCTTTAGGGCTGTGGCTTGTGCGGGGCTGAAGGATGTGTGGAGAGACAGGGCTGGTTACTACCAAGCCGGCTTCCAATCCAGACTCTGCGTGGATATGTGTCATCCTGCCCAGCTGTTTCCTGCAGCAGTTCAGCAGCTCCCCTTGATCGGTAGCAAGCTTTTGGAGAAGAGTGCCTGGAAAGCTGCCCAGAAGAAAAGGACCTGGGGGTGCTGGTCAACAGCCGGCTGAACATGAGCCGGCAGTGTGCCCAGGTGGCCAAGAAGGCCAACGGTGTCCTAGCCTGTATCAGAAATAGTGTGGCCAGCAGGAGTAGGGAGGTGATCGTGCCCCTGTACTGGGCACTGGTGAGGCCGCACCTCAAATCCTGTGTTCAGTTCTGGGCCCCTCACTACAAGAAGGACATGGAGGTGCTGGAGCGTGTCCAGAGAAGGGCAACGAAGCTGGTGAAGGGTCAGGAGCACAAGTCTTATGAAAAGCGGCTGAGGGAACTGGGGTTGTTTAGTCTGGAGAAGAGGAGGCTGAGGGGAGACCTCATCGCTCTCTACAACTACCTGAAAGGAGGTTGTAGTGAGGTGGGGATTGGTCTCTTCTGCCAAGTAACTAGCGATAGGACAGGAGGAAATGGCCTGGGCACAGACAGGGAAGGAGCAGGGCAAGGAGGACATGCACTGCCTGTGGGCCTGTGTGCTAAGCACCCACCAGCTTTTCTCTTGATCCCCTGTCCCAGTGGGGTGAGGGCAGAACTGGAAGAGCAAGAGAGCATAATACCCTTGGGTCAAGATCAGGACAGTCTAAGAGGGGAAGAGGAAAAACACAAAAAAACCAAGTGATACAAAGGCAATCACCCACCACCTCACACCAGCAGACTGATGCCCAGCCAGTCTCACAAGAATGGCTACTTTGGAAAGACTGCCCACAGTTTTGTTGCTGAGCATGATATTCCATGGCATGGAGTAGCCCTTTGGTCAATTCAGGTCAGCTGTCCTGGCTGTGTCTCCTCCCAGGTCCTTGCCCACCGCTTGCCGCCACTACGGGTTGTGCAGAGTGAGAAAGAGAGATGGTCTTGATGGTGAGCAAGCACTGTGCAGCCACAGCTAAAGCTTTGGTGTGTTATCTGCACTGGTTTAGCCCCACATTTGGAAACGGGATGCTATGACGGCAATCTTCTTTGGTACCACCTGTTTCCCCCATTCCATCTCCTGTTGTCCTCTCGCACCGTGTTCTGCTTGAGTGTCCTCCCCCAGCACAGTGGCAGCCAGGGCAAGAGGAATTGCTGCCCCTCCTCTCCCCTCTCTTCCTCTCCCCTCCTGTCCACTTCCCAGGACCTTTTCCAGCTGCTGTCCTCCCAGGGCTTCCACAGCCCAGGCTCCTCAACTGACGTCAGCAGTTGCCATGCACCCCTTCCACAGCATGTGCACCGAGGCCAAGAGGGCACGTCTGGGCAGAGGCTCAGCAAAGCTGGGCCTGATGGCCGGGGCTCTGGTGGAGTCATGGATGCCTTCCTCACCGGGAAGCGACAGTGCCCTTCGCTTTTGCACTTTTTTTCGCCCACTGCACTTTGGCTGCATCCAAAGAGTTATAGTCAACGGGAATTGTGGGGTTGAGTGCATCCTCAGCAAGTGTGTGCATGACACCAAGCTGAGGGGCGCAACTGATAGGCTTGAGGGAAGGGATGCTCTCCAGAGGGATCTTGAGAGACTTGAGGAATGGTCCCCTGTGAAACTCAGGAAGTCAAACAAAGCCACGTGCAAGGTCCTGCACCTGCGCTGGGGCAATCCCCAATATCAATACAGGCTGGAGGATGAACGGTTGAGAGCAGCCCTGCTGCTGGAAGTTGAAAAATTGGACATGAGCCAGCAGTGTGTGCTTGCAGCCCAGAAAGCCAGTGGTATCGTGGGCTGCACCAAAGGAAGCGTGGCCAGCAGGTGGAGGGAGGTGATTCTCCTCTTCTGGTCTGCTCTTGTTAAAGCCCACCTGGAGCACTGCATCCAGTCTGGGGTCCCCGGTACAAAGAAGACATGGACCTGTTAGAGCAGGTCCAGAGAAGGGCTACAAAAATGATCAGAGAGATTCATCACTTCTGCGATGGTTCTATGATAAGGCAGCTCACTCACTCACACTTTGAGAAAGCAATGGGTTAGGATGGGTTCTCCTGACATCTCCTGGGAAGCTAGTGGCTATGTCTTGTCAATACCACATTCCCTCCTGACTACTTGCATCACAGAGTTGACCTTGCTGAGGAAAAAGAAAAGGTGTGCACAACAATGTGGATGGTAGTCACTGAACTATGTTGGGTAATTCTATCCGGACCCAAAGAGGCAGGCACACTTAGAAACTAGAGGAGCACCCAATGCATGACTGCCCATGGTTTCAGCTGGAATAGAGTTAATTTTCTTCCTAGTAGCTGGTATAGTGCCGTGGTTTGGATTTAGTATGAGAAGAATGTTGATAAGACACTGACGTTTTAGTTTTTGTTTAAGTAGTTTTTACCATAGTCAAGGACTTTTCAGCTTCCCATGCTCTGCCAGGTGCACAAGAAGCTGGGGGGGAGCATAGCCAGGACAGCTAATCCAATTGGCCAATGGAGTATTCCATACCGTATGATGTCATGCTTAGTATATAACCTGGGGAGTTGGCTGGAGGGTGGGGACCACTGCTCGGAAACTGGCTGGGCATCGGTCAGCGTGTGGTGAGCAATTGTATTGTGCAGCACTTATTCTTTCTATGCTATCATCATTATTATTATTATTAGTTTCCCTTCCTTTTCTGTTCTATTAAACTGTCTTTATCTCAATCCATGAATTTTACTTTTTTTTTTCTGATTTCCTCCCCCATCCCGCTTGCCAGGGTAGGAGTGAGCGAGCAGCTGTGTGGTGCTTAGCTGATGGCTGGTGCTAAACCTCAACAATGACTAAGCATACTCAGTGCAAGCCTGTGTTGACAACCACTGCAAAACCATTCCCCAAACCCCCCTCCAAGAACCATCCCCGAGCAACATCTCTCTGCCTGGGCATCTTGGGAGAGCATCTGCAGGGGAAAGGATGAGACAGAAGCGCAGGCTGGGATGCAGCAGAACTTTAATGAGTCAAAAGAGGGAAACGAGGTCGATCCAAGTTGAGGCTTCAGGCTACAGGCATTAGCTTTAGCAGGGGAGGCAGCTCCTGCCGCAGTAGCGGCTGCCGAAGCCGGAGAGGCCGAAGCCCCCGGAGGAGATGGGCACTCCCTGAGAGCTGAGGATGCTGCCCACGGCAGCGGAGGTGGAGGATCCCACGGCGGTGTTCTGCGGGAAGGAGCTGAGGATGGGGCCGGGCAGGGTCACCACCACAGGAGAGGGCTGGATGACGACGGTGGAGTCCTGGCACTGCTGGACACAGGGCTCATTGCAGCTGTTGGCCAGCGGGGTGGGGCCGCAGGGCTGGCAGGGCAGGCAGGGGTTGTAGCAGGACATGTCTTGGGGCTGGAGGTGCACCTGGGAGAGACGGTAGGGCAAATCAGGGTATGAGAAGTGGTTAAAGAGCAGACTGTCACCCCACCAAGAGGGAGTAAAGCCACGATGTGGAGACGAGAGCTGGAGGTATTTTAGGGAGGCCCACAGGCTGCTTCTTCCCTAAGGCCCAAAAGTGCACTGCCAAGAGTGGCCAAGCCAAGGGAGGTCTCCATCGAGCACATAGCTCAGGAGTCACCTCAGCCAAGACCCAGCCTTTCCATGCCACAACTTCTACCCCCTTCCCTCTCCGATGACAAGTAGCTCCAAGACCCAAAATAGGACAAAGGGGCAGGTATGCACTGAGAAATCCGCAAGGAGACGGAGGAGGAGGAGGAGGAGAAAGGGCTTCAGACTCACCTCGTTCTCAAGGAGAGGGAGGCAAGAGGAGTGGATGAGAGTAAGAAGAAGGGCCCGCTTTTATAGTGCTCCTACACTGCCCCAGGCCCACTATCATGGCATGAGGGCAGTAATTTTCCAGCAGACTCACCTCCAAAGCAAAATATCCTACCTAATGGCACAGGCTGTGTTTTGGTTTTTGCCTATTCTGCCATTTCATTTCCTCATTTCTGACATGCCTGGTCTGCGATGCATGCTTCTTTCATGTGCTGGTATGAGGTGCCCAAGGATATCCTCGGCAGAATCGTGCCAGTTTGGACAGAAGACGAGCCCCAAGTGCTGGAGGGGTCCCCTGCAGGCAGGGGATGTTGGCTTGGGGCAGTGAGGGGCGATTGTTTGCAACTCCCTTGGCAGGGCGACGTCCAGCTCTGCCCCGCACCACACACGTCAGGAGAGCACCCAAAGGCTCCTCTTTTTAAGGACGTGCCATGTGCTTCTTTCTCCTCCCTCCCTCCCAGCTCAATCCAATGGTCACTAACTGGCATCTCCAGGCAGCCAGGCTGTGCCAATGGTTTCAGCTGTCTTCCTCTCGATGCCCTTTGCTCTGGGGAGAACCTTTACCAACCTTACAGAGCATACAGGTTGGGATTAAGAAAGCCAAAGCCCAGCTGGTGTTGAATCAGGCAAAGCATGTGGAGGCCAACAAGAAAGCCTTCCTCCAGGCAGGTCAGCATCAAGGTTTGGTCAGAGAGCTGCAGTGCTGAACGGGGGACCTTCACTGGGGACAGGGGTTACAGGAAAGATGGAGATATTCCAAGGGTTCTTGGCCTTGGTCTTTAGTGGCAGGATTTGCTGTTGAGATACTGGGCTCCTGACATTCCTTGGAAAGTCTGGAGCAGGAAAGACTTACCTGCAGTAGAGTACGATCAGGTCTGGAAAACATTTAAACAGATTGGACTGGCATGAGTGCGCGTGACCTGATGCCATGCACCCAAGGGAGTTGGTTGGTGTCACTACAAGGCCGCTCCCAACTCCCTCTGAATGTCCGCGCAGTCAGGGAATGCATCGGAGGACTGGAAGAAAGCCAATGGGCCTCCTGTCTTCAGGAAGGGCACGAAGGAGGAGCCGGGGAACGACAGGCCCAGCAGCCTCACCTCAATCCCTGTAAAGGTGATGGAGCAAATCATCCTGGAAAGCCTTTCCCAAGATGGAAGCACAAGAAGGTGATTGTGAGTGGTCAGCATGGATTTATGGAGGGGAAAGCAGACCTGACCAACCTCACGGCCTGCTTTGACGACATGCCTGGCTCCCGTGGGTGAGGGAAGTGCAATAAATGCTGTGAACCTCATCCAAACGAGGCTTTTGATGCTGTCTCCTGTGACAATCCTTACAGACCAACTGAGAAAACCCAGGCTGGGGAAGGGGGCAGTGCAGGGTGTTGAAATCTGGCGTGGCTGCTGCTCTCCAAGGGTTGTGATGAGTGTGATGGCACAAAGTGCAGGTGGCAGACACTCAGTCCTGGTGCCCTGCAGGGGTCCAGACTGCGACCAGCAGTGTTTAACCCCTTCATGGAAAGTCCTGCAGTGGGGGAGGAAGAACCTCCTGCACCACTACAGGCTGGGGCCGATGGGCTGCCAAAGACCTTTGCAGCAGAGGACGTGGGTCCTGGAGGACACCACCAGGCAGCCGGTGCCCTTGTGGAAATGGCATCCAACATCATCCTGGGCTGCATTAGGAAGCCGGTTTCTATCCGATCAGGGAAGATGATCCCTTCTCTGCTTAACACTGCTGAGACAACAGCTACCATGAACAGCGGCTCCCCAATACAAGAGAGGCATGCCCATACAGGTGTGAGTCCAGCAAAGGGCCATGGAGGCCATGAAGTGACTGGAGCCCTCGTGGCAGGGGGGGTTGCAAGAAGTGGGGTTGTTCACCCTGGAGGAGAGAAGGCCCCGGGGCACGCTTCCTAGCAATGTGTGAAAGAGCTGATGGGAGGCAGTCAAGAACGCAGAGCCAGACTGTCCTGAGCCCTATCCAGTGAAGGGACAAAAGGAAAGAGGCACATATTGAACTACGGGAAATTCCACAAAAACCTAAGAAAAGGCTTTGTTAGTGTGAGAGTGGGAAAGCACTGGCTGGAGTTTCCCGGACAGGTTGTGGCTTCTCCATCCTTGTAGGTATTCAGAGCTTGGCAGGACTTGGCCCTGAGCATCCTCTGAAGTCTGACTGTGCTTTGAGCAGGGGCGCTTGGACTAGACAATCTCCAGAGGTCCTTTCCAACCTCAAGGATCCTGCGAATCTCTCATGGGCAAAAGACGTGTGACGCAGAGCTGCCCCTAAGAAGGAAGAGCTGCTTGGGTACATTGGAATCAAGGGCAGCCCTTGGCTCTCACACTGACAAACACTGGAGTTCAAGCCCTGAAGAGAGGAAGGAACGCGAGTAGCAGAGTACAGCCCCTGGACTTCAGGCACACCGACTCGGGCCTAGTCAGGCAGCTGGTGGGTAGGATGCCATGGAGGCAGCTGTGAAGGGCAAAGGAGCTCAGCAAAGCTGGCAGCGCCTCAGGCACCTCATGGTCCAAGAGCAAGAAAGGTCCAGCCCAATACTCGGGAAAACAAGAAGAGACTTTGAGGGTGGACAGGAATGGACACAGAGGCATCATATGCTTAGTCAAAGTGCCTGGGCTGTGGTGAGGAGCTCTCCTGAATGCTCCATGGAGGGAAAGAAAGGGCTGCAAAAAACACCTCCCCACTAGTTGTGACTCATCCTTTCGTCCCATGCAGAACGTATTCTCCTGGGCGTTAGGGCTTCAGCGCACCTCCCTCCCCATGACCTAAAAGCCTCCTCAGCCTGGAGAACAACCCAGCACCATTGGAGATGCAAGGAAGCTTCCTGTATTTCCCGAACAAATGAGGGCTTTCAGGACCCTGCAGGGCCGTGTGCCTGAGGATGCTCAGGGAAGGAACGTAATCAGAAGGGCTCAGAGTACACAACCAGCTGTCAGACTACATCAAGGAGCGATGCACCTCCCTGCCCTGCAGACATGGAGGCAGCTAGGATGCGTCCCAGGAGGGCAAAGGAATGCCTTCAGTAGGCAAGCTTCCTGGGATAGACTATCCCTACCCATGGTGAGTCACAGTCTAATTTTGGATTGGCTGTGTGTCAGCCTTTTGGTGTGAGGCCAAGCCAGGAGTGCGTGTTGTCTGCAGGACCATGTTGCACGCAGGGCTGAATTTCCCTCCAGCCAGGGCAGCACCATCCCTGCCTCAGGAAAACAAGCTCTGAGCACTGGGCTGTACCCGAGTACACATCTCCAGGCAACCCCAACGGCCGTTGCCCTCAGCATGACTTTCTTGCCAGCACTAACAGCTCAGGGGGTTCACATGATAGTCAGCATGTTTTGGAAAAGTTTCTCCTGCAGGTCAGGGTCCAAAGCATGTGGCCAAAGTGCATGGTGGCGTGAGGAGAGAGAAAGGAACAAGGCGCTTTCCTGAGCCCCAACACACCTATCAGGTAGTGAGGAGGGACCCGACTCCACAGGGCTTGTTGAGGAATCACGGGCTTCAGGAGGGCAATGTTGTCCTTCTGCAAGCCTGCTGATGGCATTGGTTGGGGACGCCCAGAGACTGCCATGAGAGGGGATGACTTTGCCAAACAAAATGACACAGGAGGGAGAGGACTGCATTGATGGGAGGATATGTGCACCTCCCGGCAAAGAGAGTTAAAGGCAACCTTACGAGATTTCCCCAGACCCATGGCCCCTGCCTGCACAGACCCCTCCAGAACTTGGAGCACATCCTCTGCCTGTACTGACAGGATCCTGCTCAGGAAATCCTTGGGCCTCTCACCCCGATACTTCAAAAGAGCCTCTGCGGCCTAATGGTCATGTCAGAAATGAGGAAATGAAATGGCAGTGTGATGGAAACCAAAACACAACCTGTGCCATTAGGTAGGACATTTTGCTTTGGAGGTGAGTCTGCTGGAAAATTACTGCCCGCGTGCACTGAATGTGGGCCTGGGGCGGTGCAGGAGCAGTATAAAAGCGGGCCCTTCTCCTCACTCTCTCATCCACTCCTCTCACCTCCATCTCCTTGAGAGCAAGGTGAGTTTGGAGCCCTTTCTTGTCTTCCCCCTCCTCCTCCTCTTTCTCCTCCTCCTCCTTTTCCTCCTCCTTTGGGATTTCTCAGCACATACCTGCCTCTTTGTCCTATGCCGGGTCTTGAGGCTGTTTGCCATGGGAGAGGGAAGGGAGCAGAAGGTGTGGCATGGAGAGAGGTAGGGGCTTGGCTCAGGTGTCTCCTGAGCCGTGGGCTAGGTGGGGACCTCCCTGGGCTTGCTCGCTCTTGGTGGGCTTCTTTTGAGCTGAGGGAAAGGCTCTCCCTCATGGTGGGATGACAGGCTGGACTTCAACCACCCCTCATGCTATGTTATGCCCTGCCCTCTCTCCCAGGTGCACCTCCAGCCCCAAGACATGTCCTGCTACAACCCGTGCCTGCCCTGCCAGCCCTGCGGCCCCACCCCGCTGGCCAACAGCTGCAATGAGCCCTGTGTCCAGCAGTGCCAGGACTCCACCGTCGTCATCCAGCCCTCCCCCGTGGTGGTGACCCTGCCCGGCCCCATCCTCAGCTCCTTCCCGCAGAACACCGCCGTGGGATCCTCCACCTCCGCTGCCGTGGGCAGCATCCTCAGCTCTCAGGGAGTGCCCATCTCCTCCGGGGGCTTCGGCCTCTCCGGCTTCGGCAGCCGCTACTGCGGCAGGAGCTGCCTCCCCTGCTAAAGCTGCTGGCGATGGCCCTGGGGAAGGCCCCCAGGGACCCACAAGCTGGCACCGGCCTGGGGACGGAGCATCGCCTTGTTGCTTTCCGAGGGGCTGAGCAACCCCAGCACCTCTTGCAAAAGGATGGGGCCAGCCTGGGCTCTCCGAAAGCACGGCCCATGTCTGCCTTTCCCCTCTGCCACTCTCTCCTTTCCCTCCCGTGTCCTTGTGCTCTTGGGCTCCCCTGGGCTGGAGCCCCACAAAGCCAGCCTAGGGAAGACCTGCTGGCCCTGCTCCTTCTGTGGGGCAGGCAGATGGACACCTAGTGGGATCTCCGCTACAGTCGTGGGACGCAGACTCCTTTCAGTTGCTCCCTGCACTGGGGCCTCCACTTGGATCAACCTTGTTTCCCTCTTTTGACTCATTAAATTTTTGCTGCATCCCAGTCCATGCCTTTGTGTCATCTTTTCCCCTGCAGACACTCTCCCAAGTTGCCCAGGGAGATGGATGTTGCTCAGGGGTCGTTCTGGGAGGGAATTATAGGGGAAGGTTTTGCAGTGACTGTTAACACAGGGTTGCTTTGAGTATGCTTAATAATTTAGTTTGTGACCCTTCGCTTTCTAAACATCACTACCTATCTGGGGCTGGATAGAATGACCCAATGCAGTGTAATGATCATAGCTACTCCAGAGATTTTAGGTCTCCTACCATGCCTTCTCTTCTCCACGCTCAGCAAGGTCCACACCCTCAGCTTCTCCTCCCCAAACAAGTGCTCAAGCCCCCTCACCATACTGGCCACCCTCTGCTGAACTCGCTCCACTTGGGCAAGGTCTTTCTTGCGTTGCAGACCAAAACTTGACACAGTGGTCTAGATGCCATCAGGTGAATGCTGAGCAGAGTGGGATCGTCGCTCTCATCGATCTCCTGGCTAAGCTCCAGCTCATGTAGTCCAGGTTGTTGATGACAGTCCTTGGTGTCCGGACACAGTGCTGGGAGTCGCACCTGTTTTGACGGGGTTACTGCAAAGGCATCTTTCCCTGGCCCTGCTTTAGGGCTGTGGCTTGTGCGGGGCTGAAGGATGTGTGGAGAGACAGGGCTGGTTACTACCAAGCCGGCTTCCAATCCAGACTCTGCGTGGATATGTGTCATCCTGCCCAGCTGTTTCCTGCAGCAGTTCAGCAGCTCCCCTTGATCGGTAGCAAGCTTTTGGAGAAGAGTGCCTGGAAAGCTGCCCAGAAGAAAAGGACCTGGGGGTGCTGGTCAACAGCCGGCTGAACATGAGCCGGCAGTGTGCCCAGGTGGCCAAGAAGGCCAACGGTGTCCTAGCCTGTATCAGAAATAGTGTGGCCAGCAGGAGTAGGGAGGTGATCGTGCCCCTGTACTGGGCACTGGTGAGGCCGCACCTCAAATCCTGTGTTCAGTTCTGGGCCCCTCACTACAAGAAGGACATGGAGGTGCTGGAGCGTGTCCAGAGAAGGGCAACGAAGCTGGTGAAGGGTCAGGAGCACAAGTCTTATGAAAAGCGGCTGAGGGAACTGGGGTTGTTTAGTCTGGAGAAGAGGAGGCTGAGGGGAGACCTCATCGCTCTCTACAACTACCTGAAAGGAGGTTGTAGTGAGGTGGGGATTGGTCTCTTCTGCCAAGTAACTAGCGATAGGACAGGAGGAAATGGCCTGGGCACAGACAGGGAAGGAGCAGGGCAAGGAGGACATGCACTGCCTGTGGGCCTGTGTGCTAAGCACCCACCAGCTTTTCTCTTGATCCCCTGTCCCAGTGGGGTGAGGGCAGAACTGGAAGAGCAAGAGAGCATAATACCCTTGGGTCAAGATCAGGACAGTCTAAGAGGGGAAGAGGAAAAACACAAAAAAACCAAGTGATACAAAGGCAATCACCCACCACCTCACACCAGCAGACTGATGCCCAGCCAGTCTCACAAGAATGGCTACTTTGGAAAGACTGCCCACAGTTTTGTTGCTGAGCATGATATTCCATGGCATGGAGTAGCCCTTTGGTCAATTCAGGTCAGCTGTCCTGGCTGTGTCTCCTCCCAGGTCCTTGCCCACCGCTTGCCGCCACTACGGGTTGTGCAGAGTGAGAAAGAGAGATGGTCTTGATGGTGAGCAAGCACTGTGCAGCCACAGCTAAAGCTTTGGTGTGTTATCTGCACTGGTTTAGCCCCACATTTGGAAACGGGATGCTATGACGGCAATCTTCTTTGGTACCACCTGTTTCCCCCATTCCATCTCCTGTTGTCCTCTCGCACCGTGTTCTGCTTGAGTGTCCTCCCCCAGCACAGTGGCAGCCAGGGCAAGAGGAATTGCTGCCCCTCCTCTCCCCTCTCTTCCTCTCCCCTCCTGTCCACTTCCCAGGACCTTTTCCAGCTGCTGTCCTCCCAGGGCTTCCACAGCCCAGGCTCCTCAACTGACGTCAGCAGTTGCCATGCACCCCTTCCACAGCATGTGCACCGAGGCCAAGAGGGCACGTCTGGGCAGAGGCTCAGCAAAGCTGGGCCTGATGGCCGGGGCTCTGGTGGAGTCATGGATGCCTTCCTCACCGGGAAGCGACAGTGCCCTTCGCTTTTGCACTTTTTTTCGCCCACTGCACTTTGGCTGCATCCAAAGAGTTATAGTCAACGGGAATTGTGGGGTTGAGTGCATCCTCAGCAAGTGTGTGCATGACACCAAGCTGAGGGGCGCAACTGATAGGCTTGAGGGAAGGGATGCTCTCCAGAGGGATCTTGAGAGACTTGAGGAATGGTCCCCTGTGAAACTCAGGAAGTCAAACAAAGCCACGTGCAAGGTCCTGCACCTGCGCTGGGGCAATCCCCAATATCAATACAGGCTGGAGGATGAACGGTTGAGAGCAGCCCTGCTGCTGGAAGTTGAAAAATTGGACATGAGCCAGCAGTGTGTGCTTGCAGCCCAGAAAGCCAGTGGTATCGTGGGCTGCACCAAAGGAAGCGTGGCCAGCAGGTGGAGGGAGGTGATTCTCCTCTTCTGGTCTGCTCTTGTTAAAGCCCACCTGGAGCACTGCATCCAGTCTGGGGTCCCCGGTACAAAGAAGACATGGACCTGTTAGAGCAGGTCCAGAGAAGGGCTACAAAAATGATCAGAGAGATTCATCACTTCTGCGATGGTTCTATGATAAGGCAGCTCACTCACTCACACTTTGAGAAAGCAATGGGTTAGGATGGGTTCTCCTGACATCTCCTGGGAAGCTAGTGGCTATGTCTTGTCAATACCACATTCCCTCCTGACTACTTGCATCACAGAGTTGACCTTGCTGAGGAAAAAGAAAAGGTGTGCACAACAATGTGGATGGTAGTCACTGAACTATGTTGGGTAATTCTATCCGGACCCAAAGAGGCAGGCACACTTAGAAACTAGAGGAGCACCCAATGCATGACTGCCCATGGTTTCAGCTGGAATAGAGTTAATTTTCTTCCTAGTAGCTGGTATAGTGCCGTGGTTTGGATTTAGTATGAGAAGAATGTTGATAAGACACTGACGTTTTAGTTTTTGTTTAAGTAGTTTTTACCATAGTCAAGGACTTTTCAGCTTCCCATGCTCTGCCAGGTGCACAAGAAGCTGGGGGGGAGCATAGCCAGGACAGCTAATCCAATTGGCCAATGGAGTATTCCATACCGTATGATGTCATGCTTAGTATATAACCTGGGGAGTTGGCTGGAGGGTGGGGACCACTGCTCGGAAACTGGCTGGGCATCGGTCAGCGTGTGGTGAGCAATTGTATTGTGCAGCACTTATTCTTTCTATGCTATCATCATTATTATTATTATTAGTTTCCCTTCCTTTTCTGTTCTATTAAACTGTCTTTATCTCAATCCATGAATTTTACTTTTTTTTTTCTGATTTCCTCCCCCATCCCGCTTGCCAGGGTGGGAGTGAGCGAGCAGCTGTGTGGTGCTTAGCTGATGGCTGGTGCTAAACCTCAACAATGACTAAGCATACTCAGTGCAAGCCTGTGTTGACAACCACTGCAAAACCATTCCCCAAACCCCCCTCCAAGAACCATCCCCGAGCAACATCTCTCTGCCTGGGCATCTTGGGAGAGCATCTGCAGGGGAAAGGATGAGACAGAAGCGCAGGCTGGGATGCAGCAGAACTTTAATGAGTCAAAAGAGGGAAACGAGGTCGATCCAAGTTGAGGCTTCAGGCTACAGGCATTAGCTTTAGCAGGGGAGGCAGCTCCTGCCGCAGTAGCGGCTGCCGAAGCCGGAGAGGCCGAAGCCCCCGGAGGAGATGGGCACTCCCTGAGAGCTGAGGATGCTGCCCACGGCAGCGGAGGTGGAGGATCCCACGGCGGTGTTCTGCGGGAAGGAGCTGAGGATGGGGCCGGGCAGGGTCACCACCACGGGAGAGGGCTGGATGACGACGGTGGAGTCCTGGCACTGCTGGACACAGGGCTCATTGCAGCTGTTGGCCAGCGGGGTGGGGCCGCAGGGCTGGCAGGGCAGGCAGGGGTTGTAGCAGGACATGTCTTGGGGCTGGAGGTGCACCTGGGAGAGACGGTAGGGCAAATCAGGGTATGAGAAGTGGTTAAAGAGCAGACTGTCACCCCACCAAGAGGGAGTAAAGCCACGATGTGGAGACGAGAGCTGGAGGTATTTTAGGGAGGCCCACAGGCTGCTTCTTCCCTAAGGCCCAAAAGTGCACTGCCAAGAGTGGCCAAGCCAAGGGAGGTCTCCATCGAGCACATAGCTCAGGAGTCACCTCAGCCAAGACCCAGCCTTTCCATGCCACAACTTCTACCCCCTTCCCTCTCCGATGACAAGTAGCTCCAAGACCCAAAATAGGACAAAGGGGCAGGTATGCACTGAGAAATCCGCAAGGAGACGGAGGAGGAGGAGGAGGAGAAAGGGCTTCAGACTCACCTCGTTCTCAAGGAGAGGGAGGCAAGAGGAGTGGATGAGAGTAAGAAGAAGGGCCCGCTTTTATAGTGCTCCTACACTGCCCCAGGCCCACTATCATGGCATGAGGGCAGTAATTTTCCAGCAGACTCACCTCCAAAGCAAAATATCCTACCTAATGGCACAGGCTGTGTTTTGGTTTTTGCCTATTCTGCCATTTCATTTCCTCATTTCTGACATGCCTGGTCTGCGATGCATGCTTCTTTCATGTGCTGGTATGAGGTGCCCAAGGATATCCTCGGCAGAATCGTGCCAGTTTGGACAGAAGACGAGCCCCAAGTGCTGGAGGGGTCCCCTGCAGGCAGGGGATGTTGGCTTGGGGCAGTGAGGGGCGATTGTTTGCAACTCCCTTGGCAGGGCGACGTCCAGCTCTGCCCCGCACCACACACGTCAGGAGAGCACCCAAAGGCTCCTCTTTTTAAGGACGTGCCATGTGCTTCTTTCTCCTCCCTCCCTCCCAGCTCAATCCAATGGTCACTAACTGGCATCTCCAGGCAGCCAGGCTGTGCCAATGGTTTCAGCTGTCTTCCTCTCGATGCCCTTTGCTCTGGGGAGAACCTTTACCAACCTTACAGAGCATACAGGTTGGGATTAAGAAAGCCAAAGCCCAGCTGGTGTTGAATCAGGCAAAGCATGTGGAGGCCAACAAGAAAGCCTTCCTCCAGGCAGGTCAGCATCAAGGTTTGGTCAGAGAGCTGCAGTGCTGAACGGGGGACCTTCACTGGGGACAGGGGTTACAGGAAAGATGGAGATATTCCAAGGGTTCTTGGCCTTGGTCTTTAGTGGCAGGATTTGCTGTTGAGATACTGGGCTCCTGACATTCCTTGGAAAGTCTGGAGCAGGAAAGACTTACCTGCAGTAGAGTAGGATCAGGTCTGGAAAACATTTAAACAGATTGGACTGGCATGAGTGCGCGTGACCTGATGCCATGCACCCAAGGGAGTTGGTTGGTGTCACTACAAGGCCGCTCCCAACTCCCTCTGAATGTCCGCGCAGTCAGGGAATGCATTGGAGGACTGGAAGAAAGCCAATGGGCCTCCTGTCTTCAGGAAGGGCACGAAGGAGGAGCCGGGGAACGACAGGCCCAGCAGCCTCACCTCAATCCCTGTAAAGGTGATGGAGCAAATCATCCTGGAAAGCCTTTCCCAAGATGGAAGCACAAGAAGGTGATTGTGAGTGGTCAGCATGGATTTATGGAGGGGAAAGCAGACCTGACCAACCTCACGGCCTGCTTTGACGACATGCCTGGCTCCCGTGGGTGAGGGAAGTGCAATAAATGCTGTGAACCTCATCCAAACGAGGCTTTTGATGCTGTCTCCTGTGACAATCCTTACAGACCAACTGAGAAAACCCAGGCTGGGGAAGGGGGCAGTGCAGGGTGTTGAAATCTGGCCTGGCTGCTGCTCTCCAAGGGTTGTGATGAGTGTGATGGCACAAAGTGCAGGTGGCAGACACTCAGTCCTGGTGCCCTGCAGGGGTCCAGACTGCGACCAGCAGTGTTTAACCCCTTCATGGAAAGTCCTGCAGTGGGGGAGGAAGAACCTCCTGCACCACTACAGGCTGGGGCCGATGGGCTGCCAAAGACCTTTGCAGCAGAGGACGTGGGTCCTGGAGGACACCACCAGGCAGCCGGTGCCCTTGTGGAAATGGCATCCAACATCATCCTGGGCTGCATTAGGAAGCCGGTTTCTATCCGATCAGGGAAGATGATCCCTTCTCTGCTTAACACTGCTGAGACAACAGCTACCATGAACAGCGGCTCCCCAATACAAGAGAGGCATGCCCATACAGGTGTGAGTCCAGCAAAGGGCCATGGAGGCCATGAAGTGACTGGAGCCCTCGTGGCAGGGGGGGTTGCAAGAAGTGGGGTTGTTCACCCTGGAGGAGAGAAGGCCCCGGGGCACGCTTCCTAGCAATGTGTGAAAGAGCTGATGGGAGGCAGTCAAGAACGCAGAGCCAGACTGTCCTGAGCCCTATCCAGTGAAGGGACAAAAGGAAAGAGGCACATATTGAACTACGGGAAATTCCACAAAAACCTAAGAAAAGGCTTTGTTAGTGTGAGAGTGGGAAAGCACTGGCTGGAGTTTCCCGGACAGGTTGTGGCTTCTCCATCCTTGTAGGTATTCAGAGCTTGGCAGGACTTGGCCCTGAGCATCCTCTGAAGTCTGACTGTGCTTTGAGCAGGGGCGCTTGGACTAGACAATCTCCAGAGGTCCTTTCCAACCTCAAGGATCCTGCGAATCTCTCATGGGCAAAAGACGTGTGACGCAGAGCTGCCCCTAAGAAGGAAGAGCTGCTTGGGTACATTGGAATCAAGGGCAGCCCTTGGCTCTCACACTGACAAACACTGGAGTTCAAGCCCTGAAGAGAGGAAGGAACGCGAGTAGCAGAGTACAGCCCCTGGACTTCAGGCACACCGACTCGGGCCTAGTCAGGCAGCTGGTGGGTAGGATGCCATGGAGGCAGCTGTGAAGGGCAAAGGAGCTCAGCAAAGCTGGCAGCGCCTCAGGCACCTCATGGTCCAAGAGCAAGAAAGGTCCAGCCCAATACTCGGGAAAACAAGAAGAGACTTTGAGGGTGGACAGGAATGGACACAGAGGCATCATATGCTTAGTCAAAGTGCCTGGGCTGTGGTGAGGAGCTCTCCTGAATGCTCCATGGAGGGAAAGAAAGGGCTGCAAAAAACACCTCCCCACTAGTTGTGACTCATCCTTTCGTCCCATGCAGAACGTATTCTCCTGGGCGTTAGGGCTTCAGCGCACCTCCCTCCCCATGACCTAAAAGCCTCCTCAGCCTGGAGAACAACCCAGCACCATTGGAGATGCAAGGAAGCTTCCTGTATTTCCCGAACAAATGAGGGCTTTCAGGACCCTGCAGGGCCGTGTGCCTGAGGATGCTCAGGGAAGGAACGTACTCAGAAGGGCTCAGAGTACACAACCAGCTGTCAGACTACATCAAGGAGCGATGCACCTCCCTGCCCTGCAGACATGGAGGCAGCTAGGATGCGTCCCAGGAGGGCAAAGGAATGCCTTCAGTAGGCAAGCTTCCTGGGATAGACTATCCCTACCCATGGTGAGTCACAGTCTAATTTTGGATTGGCTGTGTGTCAGCCTTTTGGTGTGAGGCCAAGCCAGGAGTGCGTGTTGTCTGCAGGACCATGTTGCACGCAGGGCTGAATTTCCCTCCAGCCAGGGCAGCACCATCCCTGCCTCAGGAAAACAAGCTCTGAGCACTGGGCTGTACCCGAGTACACATCTCCAGGCAACCCCAACGGCCGTTGCCCTCAGCATGACTTTCTTGCCAGCACTAACAGCTCAGGGGGTTCACATGATAGTCAGCATGTTTTGGAAAAGTTTCTCCTGCAGGTCAGGGTCCAAAGCATGTGGCCAAAGTGCATGGTGGCGTGAGGAGAGAGAAAGGAACAAGGCGCTTTCCTGAGCCCCAACACACCTATCAGGTAGTGAGGAGGGACCCGACTCCACAGGGCTTGTTGAGGAATCACGGGCTTCAGGAGGGCAATGTTGTCCTTCTGCAAGCCTGCTGATGGCATTGGTTGGGGACGCCCAGAGACTGCCATGAGAGGGGATGACTTTGCCAAACAAAATGACACAGGAGGGAGAGGACTGCATTGATGGGAGGATATGTGCACCTCCCGGCAAAGAGAGTTAAAGGCAACCTTACGAGATTTCCCCAGACCCATGGCCCCTGCCTGCACAGACCCCTCCAGAACTTGGAGCACATCCTCTGCCTGTACTGACAGGATCCTGCTCAGGAAATCCTTGGGCCTCTCACCCCGATACTTCAAAAGAGCCTCTGCGGCCTAATGGTCATGTCAGAAATGAGGAAATGAAATGGCAGTGTGATGGAAACCAAAACACAACCTGTGCCATTAGGTAGGACATTTTGCTTTGGAGGTGAGTCTGCTGGAAAATTACTGCCCGCGTGCACTGAATGTGGGCCTGGGGCGGTGCAGGAGCAGTATAAAAGCGGGCCCTTCTCCTCACTCTCTCATCCACTCCTCTCACCTCCATCTCCTTGAGAGCAAGGTGAGTTTGGAGCCCTTTCTTGTCTTCCCCCTCCTCCTCCTCTTTCTCCTCCTCCTCCTTTTCCTCCTCCTTTGGGATTTCTCAGCACATACCTGCCTCTTTGTCCTATGCCGGGTCTTGAGGCTGTTTGCCATGGGAGAGGGAAGGGAGCAGAAGGTGTGGCATGGAGAGAGGTTGGGGCTTGGCTCAGGTGTCTCCTGAGCCGTGGGCTAGGTGGGGACCTCCCTGGGCTTGCTCGCTCTTGGTGGGCTTCTTTTGAGCTGAGGGAAAGGCTCTCCCTCATGGTGGGATGACAGGCTGGACTTCAACCACCCCTCATGCTATGTTATGCCCTGCCCTCTCTCCCAGGTGCACCTCCAGCCCCAAGACATGTCCTGCTACAACCCGTGCCTGCCCTGCCAGCCCTGCGGCCCCACCCCGCTGGCCAACAGCTGCAATGAGCCCTGTGTCCAGCAGTGCCAGGACTCCACCGTCGTCATCCAGCCCTCCCCCGTGGTGGTGACCCTGCCCGGCCCCATCCTCAGCTCCTTCCCGCAGAACACCGCCGTGGGATCCTCCACCTCCGCTGCCGTGGGCAGCATCCTCAGCTCTCAGGGAGTGCCCATCTCCTCCGGGGGCTTCGGCCTCTCCGGCTTCGGCAGCCGCTACTGCGGCAGGAGCTGCCTCCCCTGCTAAAGCTGCTGGCGATGGCCCTGGGGAAGGCCCCCAGGGACCCACAAGCTGGCACCGGCCTGGGGACGGAGCATCGCCTTGTTGCTTTCCGAGGGGCTGAGCAACCCCAGCACCTCTTGCAAAAGGATGGGGCCAGCCTGGGCTCTCCGAAAGCACGGCCCATGCCTGCCTTTCCCCTCTGCCACTCTCTCCTTTCCCTCCCGTGTCCTTGTGTTCTTGGGCTCCCCTGGGCTGGAGCCCCACAAAGCCAGCCTAGGGAAGACCTGCTGGCCCTGCTCCCTCTGTGGGGCAGGCAGATGGACACCTAGTGGGATCTCCGCTACAGTCGTGGGACGCAGACTCCTTTCAGTTGCTCCCTGCACTGGGGCCTCCACTTGGATCAACCTTGTTTCCCTCTTTTGACTCATTAAATTTTTGCTGCATCCCAGTCCATGCCTTTGTGTCATCTTTTCCCCTGCAGACACTCTCCCAAGTTGCCCAGGGAGATGGATGTTGCTCAGGGGTCGTTCTGGGAGGGAATTATAGGGGAAGGTTTTGCAGTGACTGTTAACACAGGGTTGCTTTGAGTATGCTTAATAATTTAGTTTGTGACCCTTCGCTTTCTAAACTTCACTACCTATCTGGGGCTGGATAGAATGACCCAATGCAGTGTAATGATCATAGCTACTCCAGAGATTTTAGGTCTCCTACCATGCCTTCTCTTCTCCACGCTCAGCAAGGTCCACACCCTCAGCTTCTCCTCCCCAAACAAGTGCTCAAGCCCCCTCACCATACTGGCCACCCTCTGCTGAACTCGCTCCACTTGGGCAAGGTCTTTCTTGCGTTGCAGACCAAAACTTGACACAGTGGTCTAGATGCCATCAGGTGAATGCTGAGCAGAGTGGGATCGTCGCTCTCATCGATCTCCTGGCTAAGCTCCAGCTCATGTAGTCCAGGTTGTTGATGACAGTCCTTGGTGTCCGGACACAGTGCTGGGAGTCGCACCTGTTTTGACGGGGTTACTGCAAAGGCATCTTTCCCTGGCCCTGCTTTAGGGCTGTGGCTTGTGCGGGGCTGAAGGATGTGTGGAGAGACAGGGCTGGTTACTACCAAGCCGGCTTCCAATCCAGACTCTGCGTGGATATGTGTCATCCTGCCCAGCTGTTTCCTGCAGCAGTTCAGCAGCTCCCCTTGATCGGTAGCAAGCTTTTGGAGAAGAGTGCCTGGAAAGCTGCCCAGAAGAAAAGGACCTGGGGGTGCTGGTCAACAGCCGGCTGAACATGAGCCGGCAGTGTGCCCAGGTGGCCAAGAAGGCCAACGGTGTCCTAGCCTGTATCAGAAATAGTGTGGCCAGCAGGAGTAGGGAGGTGATCGTGCCCCTGTACTGGGCACTGGTGAGGCCGCACCTCAAATCCTGTGTTCAGTTCTGGGCCCCTCACTACAAGAAGGACATGGAGGTGCTGGAGCGTGTCCAGAGAAGGGCAACGAAGCTGGTGAAGGGTCAGGAGCACAAGTCTTATGAAAAGCGGCTGAGGGAACTGGGGTTGTTTAGTCTGGAGAAGAGGAGGCTGAGGGGAGACCTCATCGCTCTCTACAACTACCTGAAAGGAGGTTGTAGTGAGGTGGGGATTGGTCTCTTCTGCCAAGTAACTAGCGATAGGACAGGAGGAAATGGCCTGGGCACAGACAGGGAAGGAGCAGGGCAAGGAGGACATGCACTGCCTGTGGGCCTGTGTGCTAAGCACCCACCAGCTTTTCTCTTGATCCCCTGTCCCAGTGGGGTGAGGGCAGAACTGGAAGAGCAAGAGAGCATAATACCCTTGGGTCAAGATCAGGACAGTCTAAGAGGGGAAGAGGAAAAACACAAAAAAACCAAGTGATACAAAGGCAATCACCCACCACCTCACACCAGCAGACTGATGCCCAGCCAGTCTCACAAGAATGGCTACTTTGGAAAGACTGCCCACAGTTTTGTTGCTGAGCATGATGTTCCATGGCATGGAGTAGCCCTTTGGTCAATTCAGGTCAGCTGTCCTGGCTGTGTCTCCTCCCAGGTCCTTGCCCACCGCTTGCCGCCACTACGGGTTGTGCAGAGTGAGAAAGAGAGATGGTCTTGATGGTGAGCAAGCACTGTGCAGCCACAGCTAAAGCTTTGGTGTGTTATCTGCACTGGTTTAGCCCCACATTTGGAAACGGGATGCTATGACGGCAATCTTCTTTGGTACCACCTGTTTCCCCCATTCCATCTCCTGTTGTCCTCTCGCACCGTGTTCTGCTTGAGTGTCCTCCCCCAGCACAGTGGCAGCCAGGGCAAGAGGAATTGCTGCCCCTCCTCTCCCCTCTCTTCCTCTCCCCTCCTGTCCACTTCCCAGGACCTTTTCCAGCTGCTGTCCTCCCAGGGCTTCCACAGCCCAGGCTCCTCAACTGACGTCAGCAGTTGCCATGCACCCCTTCCACAGCATGTGCACCGAGGCCAAGAGGGCACGTCTGGGCAGAGGCTCAGCAAAGCTGGGCCTGATGGCCGGGGCTCTGGTGGAGTCATGGATGCCTTCCTCACCGGGAAGCGACAGTGCCCTTCGCTTTTGCACTTTTTTTCGCCCACTGCACTTTGGCTGCATCCAAAGAGTTATAGTCAACGGGAATTGTGGGGTTGAGTGCATCCTCAGCAAGTGTGTGCATGACACCAAGCTGAGGGGCGCAACTGATAGGCTTGAGGGAAGGGATGCTCTCCAGAGGGATCTTGAGAGACTTGAGGAATGGTCCCCTGTGAAACTCAGGAAGTCAAACAAAGCCACGTGCAAGGTCCTGCACCTGCGCTGGGGCAATCCCCAATATCAATACAGGCTGGAGGATGAACGGTTGAGAGCAGCCCTGCTGCTGGAAGTTGAAAAATTGGACATGAGCCAGCAGTGTGTGCTTGCAGCCCAGAAAGCCAGTGGTATCGTGGGCTGCACCAAAGGAAGCGTGGCCAGCAGGTGGAGGGAGGTGATTCTCCTCTTCTGGTCTGCTCTTGTTAAAGCCCACCTGGAGCACTGCATCCAGTCTGGGGTCCCCGGTACAAAGAAGACATGGACCTGTTAGAGCAGGTCCAGAGAAGGGCTACAAAAATGATCAGAGAGATTCATCACTTCTGCGATGGTTCTATGATAAGGCAGCTCACTCACTCACACTTTGAGAAAGCAATGGGTTAGGATGGGTTCTCCTGACATCTCCTGGGAAGCTAGTGGCTATGTCTTGTCAATACCACATTCCCTCCTGACTACTTGCATCACAGAGTTGACCTTGCTGAGGAAAAAGAAAAGGTGTGCACAACAATGTGGATGGTAGTCACTGAACTATGTTGGGTAATTCTATCCGGACCCAAAGAGGCAGGCACACTTAGAAACTAGAGGAGCACCCAATGCATGACTGCCCATGGTTTCAGCTGGAATAGAGTTAATTTTCTTCCTAGTAGCTGGTATAGTGCCGTGGTTTGGATTTAGTATGAGAAGAATGTTGATAAGACACTGACGTTTTAGTTTTTGTTTAAGTAGTTTTTACCATAGTCAAGGACTTTTCAGCTTCCCATGCTCTGCCAGGTGCACAAGAAGCTGGGGGGGAGCATAGCCAGGACAGCTAATCCAATTGGCCAATGGAGTATTCCATACCGTATGATGTCATGCTTAGTATATAACCTGGGGAGTTGGCTGGAGGGTGGGGACCACTGCTCGGAAACTGGCTGGGCATCGGTCAGCGTGTGGTGAGCAATTGTATTGTGCAGCACTTATTCTTTCTATGCTATCATCATTATTATTATTATTAGTTTCCCTTCCTTTTCTGTTCTATTAAACTGTCTTTATCTCAATCCATGAATTTTACTTTTTTTTTTCTGATTTCCTCCCCCATCCCGCTTGCCAGGGTGGGAGTGAGCGAGCAGCTGTGTGGTGCTTAGCTGATGGCTGGTGCTAAACCTCAACAATGACTAAGCATACTCAGTGCAAGCCTGTGTTGACAACCACTGCAAAACCATTCCCCAAACCCCCCTCCAAGAACCATCCCCGAGCAACATCTCTCTGCCTGGGCATCTTGGGAGAGCATCTGCAGGGGAAAGGATGAGACAGAAGCGCAGGCTGGGATGCAGCAGAACTTTAATGAGTCAAAAGAGGGAAACGAGGTCGATCCAAGTTGAGGCTTCAGGCTACAGGCATTAGCTTTAGCAGGGGAGGCAGCTCCTGCCGCAGTAGCGGCTGCCGAAGCCGGAGAGGCCGAAGCCCCCGGAGGAGATGGGCACTCCCTGAGAGCTGAGGATGCTGCCCACGGCAGCGGAGGTGGAGGATCCCACGGCGGTGTTCTGCGGGAAGGAGCTGAGGATGGGGCCGGGCAGGGTCACCACCACGGGGGAGGGCTGGATGACGACGGTGGAGTCCTGGCACTGCTGGACACAGGGCTCATTGCAGCTGTTGGCCAGCGGGGTGGGGCCGCAGGGCTGGCAGGGCAGGCACGGGTTGTAGCAGGACATGTCTTGGGGCTGGAGGTGCACCTGGGAGAGACGGTAGGGCAAATCAGGGTATGAGAAGTGGTTAAAGAGCAGACTGTCACCCCACCAAGAGGGAGTAAAGCCACGATGTGGAGACGAGAGCTGGAGGTATTTTAGGGAGGCCCACAGGCTGCTTCTTCCCTAAGGCCCAAAAGTGCACTGCCAAGAGTGGCCAAGCCAAGGGAGGTCTCCATCGAGCACATAGCTCAGGAGTCACCTCAGCCAAGACCCAGCCTTTCCATGCCACAACTTCTACCCCCTTCCCTCTCCGATGACAAGTAGCTCCAAGACCCAAAATAGGACAAAGGGGCAGGTATGCACTGAGAAATCCGCAAGGAGACGGAGGAGGAGGAGGAGGAGAAAGGGCTTCAGACTCACCTCGTTCTCAAGGAGAGGGAGGCAAGAGGAGTGGATGAGAGTAAGAAGAAGGGCCCGCTTTTATAGTGCTCCTACACTGCCCCAGGCCCACTATCATGGCATGAGGGCAGTAATTTTCCAGCAGACTCACCTCCAAAGCAAAATATCCTACCTAATGGCACAGGCTGTGTTTTGGTTTTTGCCTATTCTGCCATTTCATTTCCTCATTTCTGACATGCCTGGTCTGCGATGCATGCTTCTTTCATGTGCTGGTATGAGGTGCCCAAGGATATCCTCGGCAGAATCGTGCCAGTTTGGACAGAAGACGAGCCCCAAGTGCTGGAGGGGTCCCCTGCAGGCAGGGGATGTTGGCTTGGGGCAGTGAGGGGCGATTGTTTGCAACTCCCTTGGCAGGGCGACGTCCAGCTCTGCCCCGCACCACACACGTCAGGAGAGCACCCAAAGGCTCCTCTTTTTAAGGACGTGCCATGTGCTTCTTTCTCCTCCCTCCCTCCCAGCTCAATCCAATGGTCACTAACTGGCATCTCCAGGCAGCCAGGCTGTGCCAATGGTTTCAGCTGTCTTCCTCTCGATGCCCTTTGCTCTGGGGAGAACCTTTACCAACCTTACAGAGCATACAGGTTGGGATTAAGAAAGCCAAAGCCCAGCTGGTGTTGAATCAGGCAAAGCATGTGGAGGCCAACAAGAAAGCCTTCCTCCAGGCAGGTCAGCATCAAGGTTTGGTCAGAGAGCTGCAGTGCTGAACGGGGGACCTTCACTGGGGACAGGGGTTACAGGAAAGATGGAGATATTCCAAGGGTTCTTGGCCTTGGTCTTTAGTGGCAGGATTTGCTGTTGAGATACTGGGCTCCTGACATTCCTCGGAAAGTCTGGAGCAGGAAAGACTTACCTGCAGTAGAGTAGGATCAGGTCTGGAAAACATTTAAACAGATTGGACTGGCATGAGTGCGCGTGACCTGATGCCATGCACCCAAGGGAGTTGGTTGGTGTCACTACAAGGCCGCTCCCAACTCCCTCTGAATGTCCGCGCAGTCAGGGAATGCATTGGAGGACTGGAAGAAAGCCAATGGGCCTCCTGTCTTCAGGAAGGGCACGAAGGAGGAGACGGGGAACGACAGGCCCAGCAGCCTCACCTCAATCCCTCTAAAGGTGATGGAGCAAATCATCCTGGAAACCCTTTCCCAAGATGAAAGCACAAGAAGGTGATTGTGAGTGGTCAGCATGGATTTATGGAGGGGAAAGCAGACCTGACCAACCTCACGGCCTGCTTTGACGACATGCCTGGCTCCCGTGGGTGAGGGAAGTGCAATAAATGCTGTGAACCTCATCCAAACGAGGCTTTTGATGCTGTCTCCTGTGACAATCCTTACAGACCAACTGAGAAAACCCAGGCTGGGGAAGGGGGCAGTGCAGGGTGTTGAAATCTGGCCTGGCTGCTGCTCTCCAAGGGTTGTGATGAGTGTGATGGCACAAAGTGCAGGTGGCAGACACTCAGTCCTGGTGCCCTGCAGGGGTCCAGACTGCGACCAGCAGTGTTTAACCCCTTCATGGAAAGTCCTGCAGTGGGGGAGGAAGAACCTCCTGCACCACTACAGGCTGGGGCCGATGGGCTGCCAAAGACCTTTGCAGCAGAGGACGTGGGTCCTGGAGGACACCACCAGGCAGCCGGTGCCCTTGTGGAAATGGCATCCAACATCATCCTGGGCTGCATTAGGAAGCCGGTTTCTATCCGATCAGGGAAGATGATCC
This sequence comes from Calonectris borealis, assembly GCF_964195595.1. Lineage (NCBI taxonomy): Eukaryota > Metazoa > Chordata > Aves > Procellariiformes > Procellariidae > Calonectris > Calonectris borealis. The sequence goes on from NC_134333.1 coordinate 4,583,688, forward strand.
CTTCTCTGCTCAACACTGCTGAGACAACAGCTACCATGAACAGCGGCTCCCCAATACAAGAGAGGCATGCCCATACAGGTGTGAGTCCAGCAAAGGGCCATGGAGGCCATGAAGTGACTGGAGCCCTCGTGGCAGGGGGGGTTGCAAGAAGTGGGGTTGTTCACCCTGGAGGAGAGAAGGCCCCGGGGCACGCTTCCTAGCAATGTGTGAAAGAGCTGATGGGAGGCAGTCAAGAACGCAGAGCCAGACTGTCCTGAGCCCTATCCAGTGAAGGGACAAAAGGAAAGAGGCACATATTGAACTACGGGAAATTCCACAAAAACCTAAGAAAAGGCTTTGTTAGTGTGAGAGTGGGAAAGCACTGGCTGGAGTTTCCCGGACAGGTTGTGGCTTCTCCATCCTTGTAGGTATTCAGAGCTTGGCAGGACTTGGCCCTGAGCATCCTCTGAAGTCTGACTGTGCTTTGAGCAGGGGCGCTTGGACTAGACAATCTCCAGAGGTCCTTTCCAACCTCAAGGATCCTGCGAATCTCTCATGGGCAAAAGACGTGTGACGCAGAGCTGCCCCTAAGAAGGAAGAGCTGCTTGGGTACATTGGAATCAAGGGCAGCCCTTGGCTCTCACACTGACAAACACTGGAGTTCAAGCCCTGAAGAGAGGAAGGAACGCGAGTAGCAGAGTACAGCCCCTGGACTTCAGGCACACCGACTCGGGCCTAGTCAGGCAGCTGGTGGGTAGGATGCCATGGAGGCAGCTGTGAAGGGCAAAGGAGCTCAGCAAAGCTGGCAGCGCCTCAGGCACCTCATGGTCCAAGAGCAAGAAAGGTCCAGCCCAATACTCGGGAAAACAAGAAGAGACTTTGAGGGTGGACAGGAATGGACACAGAGGCATCATATGCTTAGTCAAAGTGCCTGGGCTGTGGTGAGGAGCTCTCCTGAATGCTCCATGGAGGGAAAGAAAGGGCTGCAAAAAACACCTCCCCACTAGTTGTGACTCATCCTTTCGTCCCATGCAGAACATATTCTCCTGGGCGTTAGGGCTTCAGCGCACCTCCCTCCCCATGACCTAAAAGCCTCCTCAGCCTGGAGAACAACCCAGCACCATTGGAGATGCAAGGAAGCTTCCTGTATTTCCCGAACAAATGAGGGCTTTCAGGACCCTGCAGGGCCGTGTGCCTGAGGATGCTCAGGGAAGGAACGTACTCAGAAGGGCTCAGAGTACACAACCAGCTGTCAGACTACATCAAGGAGCGATGCACCTCCCTGCCCTGCAGACATGGAGGCAGCTAGGATGCGTCCCAGGAGGGCAAAGGAATGCCTTCAGTAGGCAAGCTTCCTGGGATAGACTATCCCTACCCATGGTGAGTCACAGTCTAATTTTGGATTGGCTGTGTGTCAGCCTTTTGGTGTGAGGCCAAGCCAGGAGTGCGTGTTGTCTGCAGGACCATGTTGCACGCAGGGCTGAATTTCCCTCCAGCCAGGGCAGCACCATCCCTGCCTCAGGAAAACAAGCTCTGAGCACTGGGCTGTACCCGAGTACACATCTCCAGGCAACCCCAACGGCCGTTGCCCTCAGCATGACTTTCTTGCCAGCACTAACAGCTCAGGGGGTTCACATGATAGTCAGCATGTTTTGGAAAAGTTTCTCCTGCAGGTCAGGGTCCAAAGCATGTGGCCAAAGTGCATGGTGGCGTGAGGAGAGAGAAAGGAACAAGGCGCTTTCCTGAGCCCCAACACACCTATCAGGTAGTGAGGAGGGACCCGACTCCACAGGGCTTGTTGAGGAATCACGGGCTTCAGGAGGGCAATGTTGTCCTTCTGCAAGCCTGCTGATGGCATTGGTTGGGGACGCCCAGAGACTGCCATGAGAGGGGATGACTTTGCCAAACAAAATGACACAGGAGGGAGAGGACTGCATTGATGGGAGGATATGTGCACCTCCCGGCAAAGAGAGTTAAAGGCAACCTTACGAGATTTCCCCAGACCCATGGCCCCTGCCTGCACAGACCCCTCCAGAACTTGGAGCACATCCTCTGCCTGTACTGACAGGATCCTGCTCAGGAAATCCTTGGGCCTCTCACCCCGATACTTCAAAAGAGCCTCTGCGGCCTAATGGTCATGTCAGAAATGAGGAAATGAAATGGCAGTGTGATGGAAACCAAAACACAACCTGTGCCATTAGGTAGGACATTTTGCTTTGGAGGTGAGTCTGCTGGAAAATTACTGCCCGCGTGCAGTGAGTGTGGGCCTGGGGCGGTGCAGGAGCAGTATAAAAGCGGGCCCTTCTCCTCACTCTCTCATCCACTCCTCTCACCTCCGTCTCCTTGAGAACAAGGTGAGTTTGGAGCCCTTTCTTGTCTTCCCCCTCCTCCTCCTCTTTCTCCTCCTCCTCCTTTTCCTCCTCCTTTGGGATTTCTCAGCACATTCCTGCCTCTTTGTCCTGTGCCGGGTCTTGAGGCTGCTTGCCATGGCAGAGGGAAGGGAGCAGAAGGTGTGGCATGGAGAGAGGTTGGGGCTTGGCTCAGGTGTCTCCTGAGCCGTGGGCTAGGTGGGGACCTCCCTGGGCTTGCTCGCTCTTGGTGGGCTTCTTTTGAGCTGAGGGAAAGGCTCTCCCTCATGGTGGGATGACAGGCTGGACTTCAACCACCCCTCATGCTATGTTATGCCCTGCCCTCTCTCCCAGGTGCACCTCCAGCCCCAAGACATGTCCTGCTACAACCCGTGCCGGCCCTGCCAGCCTTGCGGCCCCACCCCGCTGGCCAACAGCTGCAATGAGCCCTGTGTCCAGCAGTGCCAGGACTCCACCGTCGTCATCCAGCCCTCTCCCGTGGTGGTGACCCTGCCCGGCCCCATCCTCAGCTCCTACCCGCAGAACACCGCCGTGGGATCCTCCACCTCCGCTGCCGTGGGCAGCATCCTCAGCTCTCAGGGAGTGCCCATCTCCTCCGGGGGCTTCGGCCTCTCCGGCTTCGGCAGCCGCTACTGCGGCAGGAGCTGCCTCCCCTGCTAAAGCTGCTGGCGATGGCCCTGGGGGAGGCCCCCAGGGACCCACAAGCTGGCACCGGCCTGGGGACGGAGCATCGCCTTGTTGCTTTCCGAGGGGCTGAGCAACCCCAGCACCTCTTGCAAAAGGATGGGGCCAGCCTGGGCTCTCCGAAAGCACGGCCCATGCCTGCCTTTCCCCTCTGCCACTCTCTCCTTTCCCTCCCGTGTCCTTGTGTTCTTGTGCTCCCCTGGGCTGGGAGCCCCACAAAGCCAGCCTAGGGAAGACCTGCTGACCCTGCTCCCTCGTGCGGAAGGCAGATGGACACCTAGTGGGATCTCCGCTACAGTCGTGGGACGCAGACTCCTTTCAGTTGCTCCCTGCACTGGGGCCTCCACTTGGATCAACCTTGTTTCCCTCTTTTGACTCATTAAATTTTTGCTGCATCCCAGTCCATGCCTTTGTGTCATCTTTTCCCCTGCAGACACTCTCCCAAGTTGCCCAGGGAGATGGATGTTGCTCAGGGGTCGTTCTGGGAGGGAATTATAGGGGAAGGTTTTGCAGTGACTGTTAACACAGGGTTGCTTTGAGTATGCTTAATAATTTAGTTTGTGACCCTTCGCTTTCTAAACTTCACTACCTATCTGGGGCTGGATAGAATGACCCAATGCAGTGTAATGATCATAGCTACTCCAGAGATTTTAGGTCTCCTACCATGCCTTCTCTTCTCCACGCTCAGCAAGGTCCACACCCTCAGCTTCTCCTCCCCAAACAAGTGCTCAAACCCCCTCACCATACTGGCCACCCTCTGCTGAACTCGCTCCACTTGGGCAAGGTCTTTCTTGCGTTGCAGACCAAAACTTGACACAGTGGTCTAGATGCCATCAGGTGAATGCTGAGCAGAGTGGGATCGTCGCTCTCATCGATCTCCTGGCTAAGCTCCAGCTCATGTAGTCCAGGTTGTTGATGACAGTCCTTGGTGTCCGGACACAGTGCTGGGAGTCGCACCTGTTTTGACGGGGTTACTGCAAAGGCATCTTTCCCTGGCCCTGCTTTAGGGCTGTGGCTTGTGCGGGGCTGAAGGATGTGTGGAGAGACAGGGCTGGTTACTACCAAGCCGGCTTCCAATCCAGACTCTGCGTGGATATGTGTCATCCTGCCCAGCTGTTTCCTGCAGCAGTTCAGCAGCTCCCCTTGATCGGTAGCAAGCTTTTGGAGAAGAGTGCCTGGAAAGCTGCCCAGAGGAAAAGGACCTGGGGGTGCTGGTTGACAGCCGGCTGAACATGAGCCGGCAGTGTGCCCAGGTGGCCAAGAAGGCCAACGGTGTCCTAGCCTGTATCAGAAATAGTGTGGCCAGCAGGAGTAGGGAGGTGATCGTGCCCCTGTACTGGGCACTGGTGAGGCCGCACCTCAAATCCTGTGTTCAGTTCTGGGCCCCTCACTACAAGAAGGACATGGAGGTGCTGGAGCGTGTCCAGAGAAGGGCAACGAAGCTGGTGAAGGGTCTGGAGCACAAGTCTTATGAAAAGCGGCTGAGGGAACTGGGGTTGTTTAGTCTGGAGAAGAGGAGGCTGAGGGGAGACCTCATCGCTCTCTACAACTACCTGAAAGGAGGTTGTAGCGAGGTGGGGATTGGTCTCTTCTGCCAAGTAACTAGCGATAGAACAAGAGGAAATGGCCTCAAGTTGCGCCAAGGGAGGTTTAGATTGGACATTAGGAAAAATTTCTTTACTGAAAGAGTGGTCAGGCCTTGGCACAGGCTGCCCAGGGAAGTGGTGGAGTCACCATCCCTGCAAGTATTTAAAAGACGTGTAGATGAGGCGCTTAGGGACATGGTTTAGTGGGCATGGGGGTGTTGAGTTAATGGTTGGACTCAATGATCTTAGAGGTCTTTTCCAACCTTAATGATTCTATGATTCTATGATTCTCTGCAGCCTTTGGAGAGATCCTGGACAGCCCTTTGAAACACTCAGGCCACACGCGCTGCCCTTCTTCCTGCCCTGAGTCTCTCCCTGCCTCCTTCTCCCCAGAAACCTTCCCAGACGCCCTGGGCACAGACAGGGAAGGAGCAGGGCAAAGAGGACATGCACTGCCTGTGGGCCTGTGTGCTAAGCACCCACCAGCTTTTCTCTTGATCCCCTGTCCCAGTGGGGTGAGGGCAGAACTGGAAGAGCAAGAGAGCATAATACCCTTGGGTCAAGATCAGGACAGTCTAAGAGGGGAAGAGGAAAAACACAAAAAAACCAAGTGATACAAAGGCAATCACCCACCACCTCACACCAGCAGACTGATGCCCAGCCAGTCTCACAAGAATGGCTACTTTGGAAAGACTGCCCACAGTTTTGTTGCTGAGCATGATGTTCCATGGCATGGAGTAGCCCTTTGGTCAATTCAGGTCAGCTGTCCTGGCTGTGTCTCCTCCCAGGTCCTTGCCCACCGCTTGCCGCCACTACGGGTTGTGCAGAGTGAGAAAGAGAGATGGTCTTGATGGTGAGCAAGCACTGTGCAGCCACAGCTAAAGCTTTGGTGTGTTATCTGCACTGGTTTAGCCCCACATTTGGAAACGGGATGCTATGACGGCAATCTTCTTTGGTACCACCTGTTTCCCCCATTCCATCTCCTGTTGTCCTCTCGCACCGTGTTCTGCTTGAGTGTCCTCCCCCAGCACAGTGGCAGCAAGGGCAAGAGGAATTGCTGCCCCTCCTCTCCCCTCTCTTCCTCTCCCCTCCTGTCCACTTCCCAGGACCTTTTCCAGCTGCTGTCCTCCCAGGGCTTCCACAGCCCAGGCTCCTCAACTGACGTCAGCAGTTGCCATGCACCCCTTCCACAGCATGTGCACCGAGGCCAAGAGGGCACGTCTGGGCAGAGGCTCAGCAAAGCTGGGCCTGATGGCCGGGGCTCTGGTGGAGTCATGGATGCCTTCCTCACCGGGAAGCGACAGTGCCCTTCGCTTTTGCACTTTTTTTCGCCCACTGCACTTTGGCTGCATCCAAAGAGTTATAGTCAACGGGAATTGTGGGGTTGAGTGCATCCTCAGCAAGTGTGTGCATGACACCAAGCTGAGGGGCGCAACTGATAGGCTTGAGGGAAGGGATGCTCTCCAGAGGGATCTTGAGAGACTTGAGGAATGGTCCCCTGTGAAACTCAGGAAGTCAAACAAAGCCACGTGCAAGGTCCTGCACCTGCGCTGGGGCAATCCCCAATATCAATACAGGCTGGAGGATGAATGGTTGAGAGCAGCCCTGCTGCTGGAGGTTGAAAAATTGGACATGAGCCAGCAGTGTGTGCTTGCAGCCCAGAAAGCCAGTGGTATCGTGGGCTGCACCAAAGGAAGCGTGGCCAGCAGGTGGAGGGAGGTGATGCTCCTCTTCTGGTCCGCTCTTGTTAAAGCCCACCTGGAGCACTGCATCCAGTCTGGGGTCCCCGGTACAAAGAAGACATGGACCTGTTAGAGCAGGTCCAGAGAAGGGCTACAAAAATGATCAGAGAGATTCATCACTTCTGCGATGGTTCTATGATAAGGCAGCTCACTCACTCACACTTTGAGAAAGCAATGGGTTAGGATGGGTTCTCCTGACATCTCCTGGGAAGCTAGTGGCTATGTCTTGTCAATACCACATTCCCTCCTGACTACTTGCATCACAGAGTTGACCTTGCTGAGGAAAAAGAAAAGGTGTGCACAACAATGTGGATGGTAGTCACTGAACTATGTTGGGTAATTCTATCCGGACCCAAAGAGGCAGGCACATTTAGAAACTAGAGGAGCACCCAATGCATGACTGCCCATGGTTTCAGCTGGAATAGAGTTAATTTTCTTCCTAGTAGCTGGTATAGTGCCGTGGTTTGGATTTAGTATGAGAAGAATGTTGATAAGACACTGACGTTTTAGTTTTTGTTTAAGTAGTTTTTACCATAGTCAAGGACTTTTCAGCTTCCCATGCTCTGCCAGGTGCACAAGAAGCTGGGGGGGAGCATAGCCAGGACAGCTAATCCAATTGGCCAATGGAGTATTCCATACCGTATGATGTCATGCTTAGTATATAACCTGGGGAGTTGGCTGGAGGGTGGGGACCACTGCTCGGAAACTGGCTGGGCATCGGTCAGCGTGTGGTGAGCAATTGTATTGTGCAGCACTTATTCTTTCTATGCTATCATCATTATTATTATTATTAGTTTCCCTTCCTTTTCTGTTCTATTAAACTGTCTTTATCTCAATCCATGAATTTTACTTTTTTTTTTCTGATTTCCTCCCCCATCCCGCTTGCCAGGGTGGGAGCGAGCGAGCAGCTGTGTGGTGCTTAGCTGATGGCTGGTGCTAAACCTCAACAATGACTAAGCATACTCAATGCAAGCCTGTGTTGACAACCACTGCAAAACCATTCCCCAAACCACCCTCCAAGAACCACCCCCGAGCAACATCTCTCTGCCTGGGCATCTTGGGAGAGCATCTGCAGGGGAAAGGATGAGACAGAAGCGCAGGCTGGGATGCAGCAGAACTTTAATGAGTCAAAAGAGGGAAACGAGGTCAATCCGAGTTGAGGCTTCAGGCTACAGGCATTAGCTTTAGCAGGGGAGGCAGCTCCTGCCGCAGTAGCGGCTGCCGAAGCCGGAGAGGCCGAAGCCCCCGGAGGAGATGGGCACTCCCTGAGAGCTGAGGATGCTGCCCACGGCAGCGGAGGTGGAGGATCCCACGGCGGTGTTCTGCGGGTAGGAGCTGAGGATGGGGCCGGGCAGGGTCACCACCACGGGGGAGGGCTGGATGACGACGGTGGAGTCCTGGCACTGCTGGACACAGGGCTCATTGCAGCTGTTGGCCAGCGGGGTGGGGCCGCAGGGCTGGCAGGGCAGGCACGGGTTGTAGCAGAACATGTCTTGGGGCTGGAGGTGCACCTGGGAGAGACGGTAGGGCAAATCAGGGTATGAGAGGTGGTTAAAGAGCAGACTGTCACCCCACCAAGAGGGAGTAAAGCCACGATGTGGAGACGAGAGCTGGAGGTATTTTAGGGAGGCCCACAGGCTTCTTCTTCCCTAAGGCCCAAAAGTGCACTGCCAAGAGTGGCCCAGCCAAGGGAGGTCTCCATCGAGCACATAGCTCAGGAGTCACCTCAGCCAAGACCCAGCCTTTCCATGCCACAACTTCTACCCCCTTCCCTCTCCGATGACAAGTAGCTCCAAGACCCAAAATAGGACAAAGGGGCAGGTATGCACTGAGAAATCCGCAAGGAGACGGAGGAGGAGGAGGAGGAGAAAGGGCTTCAGACTCACCTCGTTCTCAAGGAGAGGGAGGCAAGAGGAATGGATGAGAGTAAGAAGAAGGGCCCGCTTTTATAGTGCTCCTACACTGCCCCAGGCCCACTATCATGGCATGAGGGCAGTAATTTTCCAGCAGACTCACCTCCAAAGCAAAATATCCTACCTAATGGCACAGGTTGTGTTTTGGTTTCTGCCTATGCTGCCATTTCACTTCCTCATTTCTGACATGCCTGGTCTGCGATGCATGCTTCTTTCATGTGCTGGTATGAGGTGCCCAAGGATATCCTCAGCAGAATCGTGCCAGTTTGGACAGAAGACGAGCCCCAAGTGCTGGAGGGGTCCCCTGCAGGCAGGGGATGTTGGCTTGGGGCAGTGAGGGGCGATTGTTTGCAACTCCCTTGGCAGGGCGACGTCCAGCTCTGCCCCGCACCACACACGTCAGGAGAGCACCCAAAGGCTCCTCTTTTTAAGGACGTGCCATGTGCTTCTTTCTCCTCCCTCCCTCCCAGCTCAATCCAATGGTCACTAACTGGCATCTCCAGGCAGCCAGGCTGTGCCAATGGTTTCAGCTGTCTTCCTCTCGATGCCCTTTGCTCTGGGGAGAACCTTTACCAACCTTACAGAGCATACAGGTTGGGATTAAGAAAGCCAAAGCCCAGCTGGTGTTGAATCAGGCAAAGCATGTGGAGGCCAACAAGAAAGCCTTCCTCCAGGCAGGTCAGCATCAAGGTTTGGTCCAAGAGAGCTGCAGTGCTGAACGGGGGACCTTCACTGGGGACAGGGGTTACAGGAAAGATGGAGATATTCCAAGGGTTCTTGGCCTTGGTCTTTAGTGGCAGGATTTGCTGTTGAGAGATCAGGCTCCTGACAGTCCTCGGAAAGTCTGGAGCAGGAAAGACTTACCTGCAGTAGAGTACGATCAGGTCTGGAAAACATTTAAACAGATTGGACTGGCATGAGTGCACGTGACCTGATGCCATGCACCCAAGGGAGTTGGTTGGTGTCACTGCAAGGCCGCTCCCAACTCCCTCTGAATGTCCGTGCAGTCAGGGAATGCATCGGAGGACTGGAAGAAAGCCAATGGGCCTCCTGTCTTCAGGAAGGGCACGAAGGAGGAGACGGGGAACGACAGGCCCAGCAGCCTCACCTCAATCCCTCTAAAGGTGATGGAGCAAATCATCCTGGAAAGCCTTTCCCAAGATGAAAGCACAAGAAGGTGATTGTGAGTGGTCAGCATGGATTTATGGAGGGGAAAGCAGACCTGACCAACCTCACGGCCTGCTTTGACGACATGCCTGGCTCCCGTGGGTGAGGGAAGTGCAATAAATGCTGTGAACCTCATCCCAACGAGGCTTTTGACGCTGTCTCCTGTGACAATCCTTACAGACCAACTGACAAAACCCAGGCTGGGGAAGGGGGCAGTGCAGGGTGTTGAAATCTGGCGTGGCTGCTGCTCTCCAAGGGTTGTGATGAGTGTGATGGCACAAAGTGCAGGTGGCAGACACTCAGTCCTGGTGCCCTGCAGGGGTCCAGACTGCGACCAGCAGTGTTTAACCCCTTCATGGAAAGTCCTGCAGTGGGGGAGGAAGAACCTCCTGCACCACTACAGGCTGGGGCCGATGGGCTGCCAAAGACCTTTGCAGCAGAGGACGTGGGTCCTGGAGGACACCATCAGGCAGCCGGTGCCCTTGTGGAAATGGCATCCAACATCATCCTGGGCTGCATTAGGAAGCCGGTTTCTATCCGATCAGGGAAGATGATCCCTTCTCTGCTCAACACTGCTGAGACAACAGCTACCATGAATAGCAGCTCCCCAATACGAGAGAGGCATGCCCATACTGGTGTGAGTCGAAATACGGGAAATTCCACAAAAACCTAAGAAAAGGCTTTGTTAGTGTGAGAGTGGGAAAGCACTGGCTGGAGTTTCCCGGACAGGTTGTGGCTTCCCCATCCTTGTAGGTATTCAGAGCTTGGCAGGACTTGAGCATTCTCTGAGTCTGACTGTGCTTTGAGCAGGGGCGCTTGGACTAGACAATCTCCAGAGGTCTTTTCCAACCTCAAGGATCCTGCGAATCTCTCATGGGCAAAAGACGTGTGACGCAGAGCTGCCCCTAAGAAGGAAGAGCTGCTTGGGAATATTGGAATCAAGGGCAGCCTTGGCTCTCACACTGACAAACACTGGAGTTCAAGCCCTGAAGAGAGGAAGGAACGCGAGTAGCAGAGTACAGCCCCTGGACTTCAGGCACACCGACTCGGGCCTAGTCAGGCAGCTGGTGGGTAGGATGCCATGGAGGCAGCTGTGAAGGGCAAAGGAGCTCAGCAAAGCTGGCAGCGCCTCAGGCACCTCATGGTCCAAGAGCAAGAAAGGTCCAGCCCAATACTCGGGAAAACAAGAAGAGACTTTGAGGGTGGACAGGAATGGACACAGAGGCATCATATGCTTAGTCAAAGTGCCTGGGCTGTGGTGAGGAGCTCTCCTGAATGCTCCATGGAGGGAAAGAAAGGGCTGCAAAAAACACCTCCCCACTAGTTGTGACTCATCCTTTCGTCCCATGCAGAACATATTCTCCTGGGCGTTAGGGCTTCAGCGCACCTCCCTCCCCATGACCTAAAAGCCTCCTCAGCCTGGAGAACAACCCAGCACCATTGGAGATGCAAGGAAGCTTCCTGTATTTCCCGAACAAATGAGGGCTTTCAGGACCCTGCAGGGCCGTGTGCCTGAGGATGCTCAGGGAAGGAACGTAATCAGAAGGGCTCAGAGTACACAACCAGCTGTCAGACTACATCAAGGAGCGATGCACCTCCCTGCCCTGCAGACATGGAGGCAGCTAGGATGCGTCCCAGGAGGGCAAAGGAATGCCTTCAGTAGGCAAGCTTCCTGGGATAGACTATCCCTACCCATGGTGAGTCACAGTCTAATTTTGGATTGGCTGTGTGTCAGCCTTTTGGTGTGAGGCCAAGCCAGGAGTGCGTGTTGTCTGCAGGACCATGTTGCACGCAGGGCTGAATTTCCCTCCAGCCAGGGCAGCACCATCCCTGCCTCAGGAAAACAAGCTCTGAGCACTGGGCTGTACCCGAGTACACATCTCCAGGCAACCCCAACGGCCGTTGCCCTCAGCATGACTTTCTTGCCAGCACTAACAGCTCAGGGGGTTCACATGATAGTCAGCATGTTTTGGAAAAGTTTCTCCTGCAGGTCAGGGTCCAAAGCATGTGGCCAAAGTGCATGGTGGCGTGAGGAGAGAGAAAGGAACAAGGCGCTTTCCTGAGCCCCAACACACCTATCAGGTAGTGAGGAGGGACCCGACTCCACAGGGCTTGTTGAGGAATCACGGGCTTCAGGAGGGCAATGTTGTCCTTCTGCAAGCCTGCTGATGGCATTGGTTGGGGACGCCCAGAGACTGCCATGAGAGGGGATGACTTTGCCAAACAAAATGACACAGGAGGGAGAGGACTGCATTGATGGGAGGATATGTGCACCTCCCGGCAAAGAGAGTTAAAGGCAACCTTACGAGATTTCCCCAGACCCATGGCCCCTGCCTGCACAGACCCCTCCAGAACTTGGAGCACATCCTCTGCCTGTACTGACAGGATCCTGCTCGGGAAATCCTTGGGCCTCTCACCCCGATACTTCAAAAGAGCCTCTGCGGCCTAATGGTCATGTCAGAAATGAGGAAATGAAATGACAGTGTGATGGAAACCAAAACACAACCTGTGCCATTAGGTAGGACATTTTGCTTTGGAGGTGAGTCTGCTGGAAAATTACTGCCCGCGTGCAGTGAGTGTGGGCCTGGGGCGGTGCAGGAGCAGTATAAAAGCGGGCCCTTCTCCTCACTCTCTCATCCACTCCTCTCACCTCCGTCTCCTTGAGAACAAGGTGAGTCTGAAGTGCTTTCTCCTCTACCTCCTCCTGTGCTTCCTCCTCAAGTTTTCTCAGCATTCCTGTCCCTTTGTCCTATTTTGCATCATGGGGCTGCTTATCATGAGGGAGGGAAGTGGGCCGAAAGTGTGGTATGGAGAGAGTTTGCAGCTTTGCTGAAGTGAGCTATGTGCTAGGCAGGGATCTCTCTGGGCTTGGTCACTTTTGGCAGAACTTTTGGGCTAGGGGAGGGAGAAGCCCCTGGGCCTTCATACAACACGTCCAGCTCTTGTCTCCAGCTATGCTGTCTTGGCTCCCTCGTGGTGGCGTGACAGGCTACTCATCTCCCATCCCTCAGGCTCTTCTTCAGCCTGCCCTCTCTCCCAGGTGCACCTCCAGCCCCAAGACATGTCCTGCTACAACCCTTGCCTGCCCTGCCAGCCCTGCGGCCCCACCCCGCTGGCCAACAGCTGCAATGAGCCCTGTGTCCAGCAGTGCCAGGACTCCACCGTCGTCATCCAGCCCTCCCCCGTGGTGGTGACCCTGCCCGGCCCCATCCTCAGCTCCTACCCGCAGAACACCGCCGTGGGATCCTCCACCTCCGCTGCCGTGGGCAGCATCCTCAGCTCTCAGGGAGTGCCCATCTCCTCCGGGGGCTTCGGCCTCTCCGGCTTCGGCAGCCGCTACTGCGGCAGGAGCTGCCTCCCCTGCTAAAGCTGCTGGCGATGGCCCTGGGGAAGGCCCCCAGGGACCCACAAGGTGGCACCGGCCTGGGGACGGAGCATCGCCTTGTTGCTTTCCGAGGGGCTGGGCAACCCCAGCACCCCTTGCAAAAGGACGGGGCCAGCCTGGGCTCTCCGAAAGCACGGCCCATGCCTGCCTTTCCCCTCTGCCACTCTCTCCTTTCCCTCCCGTGTCCTTGTGTTCTTGTGCTCCCCTGGGCTGGGAGCCCCACAGAGCCAGCCTAGGGAAGACCTGCTGGCCCTGCTCCCTCTGTGGGGCAGGCAGATGGACACCTGGTGGGATCTCTGCCACAGCCATGGGGCACAGACTCCTTTCTGCCCCTGGTGTTCCCTGCACTGGGGCCTCCACTCAGGTCAACCTCGTTTCCCTCTTTTGACTCATTAAAGTTCTGCTGCATCCCAGGCTGCGCTTCTGTCTCATCCTTTCCCCTGCAGATGCTCTTCCAAGATGTCCAGGCAGAGACGTGTTGCTCAGGGGTGGTTTTGGGAGGGGCTTGGGGGGATGCTTTTGCACTGATTGTCAACACAGGCTTGCATTGAGTAGGCTTCTTCGTGCATCAGCTGACCCTATGCTTTCTAACTTTGTCTGCCTCTCTGGGTCCAGATAGAATTACCCGACATACTTGAGTGACTACCATCCACTCTGTTGTGCACACCTTTTCTTTTTCCTCAGCAAGCTCAACTCTGTGATGCAAGCAGTCAGGAGGGAAGGGAGTAGTGACAAGACATAGGCACTAGCTTCCCAGGAGACACCTGGAGAAGGCATAGCATTCTCAAAGGGAGGGAAATGGTGCCGTGAGCAGCCTTATCATAGAACCATAATGTCATAGAATCATGGAATGATTTTGGTTGGAAGAGACCTTTAAAGATCATCTAGTCCAACCCTCCTGCCATGGGCAAGGATATCTGTCCCTACATCACGTTACCCAATGCTCCGTCAAACCTGACCTTGAACACTTCCAGTGATGGGCCATCCCATCATTCTCTGGGCAACCTTTTCCAGTGCCTCACCACCCTCATCGTAATAAATTTCTTCCTTATGTCCAATCGGCATCTACCCTATTTCAGTTTAAAACTGTTGCTCCTTCTCCTATCACTACAGCCCTTGATAAAAAGTCTCTCTCCAACTTCCTTATAGGTCCCCTTTATATATTGAGAGGCCTCAACAAGGTGTCCCCAGAGCCTTCTCTTCTCCAGGCTGAACCACCCCAACTCCCTCAGCCTTTCCTCATAGGAGAGCTGTTCCATCCCTCTGATCATTTCCATAGCCCTTCTCTGGACCTGCTCTAACAGGTCCATGTCTTCTTTGTACTGGGGACCCCAGACTGGGTGCAGTGCTCCAGGTGGGCTTTAACAAGAGCAGACCAGAAGAGGAGAATCACCTCCCTCCACCTGCTGGCCACGCTTCCTTTGGTGCAGCCCACGATACCACTGGCTTTCTGGGCTGCAAGCACACACTGCTGGCTCATGTCCAATTTTTCAACCTCCAGCAGCACGGCTGCTCTCAACCATTCATCCTCCAGCCTGTATTGATATTGGGGATTGCCCCAGCGCAGGTGCAGGACCTTGCACGTGGCTTTGTTTGACTTCCTGAGTTTCACAGGGGACCATTCCTCAAGCCTCTCAAGATCCCTCTGGAGAGCATCCCTTCCCTCAAGCCTATCAGTTGCACCCCTCAGCTTGGTGTCATGCTTTGCTGAGCCTCTGCCCAGATGTGCCTTCTTGGCCTCGGTGCACATGCTGTGGAAGGGGTGCTTGGCAACTGCTGACGTCAGTTGAGGAGCCTGGGCTGTGGAAGCCCTGGGAGGGCAGCAGCCAGAAAAGCTCCTGGGAAGTGGACAGGAGGGGAGAGGAAGAGAGGGGAAAGGAGGGGCGGCAATTCCTCCTGTCCTGGCTGCCACTGTGCTGGGGGAGGGGGCTTGAGCAGAAAATGGCACCAGAGGACAACAGGAGAGGGAATGGGGGAACCAGGCTGTACTGTCTCTGGCTGGGATGCAGGTAATTGTTTTCAGAGTGGCCCCTATGGTGCTGTGCTTCAAACGTGGGGCTAAAACAGTGCAGATAACACACCAAAGCTTTAGCTGTGGCTGCACGGTGCTTGCACAGCATCAAGACCATCTCTCTTTCTCACTCTGCACACCCCGCAGTGGCGGCAAGGGGTGGGCAAGGTGCTGGGAGGAGACACAGCCAGGACGGCTGACCTCAATTGACCAAAGGGCTACTCCATGTTGTGGTGGTGCATTCCTCCCCCCCTTCTTTTCCTCTGTGCTACGCTACCATCTCAGAACCTTCTGTTGAGCCTTAGCCATTGTGTATGAGTGGGGCGGTTAAGCATCCCTTGGCCGTACCAAGCACTCTTGCATGGCTAAGGTGGGCAACAACACTGATCGTACCAGGGACACTAGCTACATGATCAAGGTAGGGAACAGAAACAAGAGATAATTCATCATCTCTGAAGCTCTCCCTACCTGGATCATAGCTCAAGTGGAACAATACCATTGTTACCGTGAAACACTACCATAATTACTACCCTGGACCACCTTGCATAGTAGCCAAAATGGAAATTTACTGATGACTAAAGCCAATCATCTTGCAAACCTATAAACAGCGGTACCAAGTGAGACCCTTTGAGCTCTCCTGGACCGCAGTGGGCTGCAGCCAGCACCTCCCTCTGAGTGGGACATCTCTCAGATTCCGCAAACTCGAATTTGCGATACTCGGAGGATCCCCGAGATTTTGGGCTGAGACACTTCTTGGGGCTCAACTCTTCGCCCCTTGGGAAATGCCAAGGCCTTTAATATGAGTATTTCACTGGACTCGAGGGGAATTTTTAACAGGTATGCCTTTATAAATTAACAAACTCTAGGCCTTTCATTTAGCTTTGGTACGATATTCATAGGCATATATATATATGTGTATTGATAGACCTAAATCTTTTTGCGCGCTACAGTTATCTGTAGTTTTGATTGATCTAGATCGTTTTGCGCGCTTACAGTTATAATCTGTAGCTATATATATGTATAAATCGATCTAGATCTTTTTACGCGCTTATCTATATAGTTACTAACAAGTGTAACCTGTAGTTAAATTGTTGTAATCTTTGTAGTATCTTGACTAATTCTTTGTGCAAGCTGTCACATTGATCAATGTTTAAGCATTGTAAGACTCTGAGTTGCTGCTAAAAAACCCTGAACCCTTTAGTCATAAACCGTTGCCCAGGTCTGAGACTAAGGGTAGATCCAGCCGCACCTAGGCTCCTTTTTGAGAAGGAGTTTAGAAAACAAAGGGGCCTACTCTGAACCTCGTGACCCAACGGGAGGTCCTTCCTATCCCTTTCTCTATTAGACATAAACCGTT
Source organism: Calonectris borealis (assembly GCF_964195595.1). Taxonomy (NCBI): domain Eukaryota; kingdom Metazoa; phylum Chordata; class Aves; order Procellariiformes; family Procellariidae; genus Calonectris; species Calonectris borealis. Next base: position 4,599,881 of record NC_134333.1, read on the forward strand.
GTCCAAGTCTGAGACTAAGATTGGGTCCAGTTGGATCTCTTCTGAACCTCGTGACTCAACGGGAGGGTCTCCCTTTTACCTTTTACCTTTTTATCCTTTTATCTTTTAACCCTTTTACTCTTAATCTCTGTCCAAATCATTCCAACACAATTCTAAGACCATTTTCCCCTCTGTAACTTAATCATGTAATAAGTAATAGAGTGAGCCTTGCCATCAAATTCTCTGAAGTCACGTTTCTATAAATTTCTATTAAAATCACCCTTTGCCAATACCTTGCCAGTGATTCTTTACGCGGCCTTAAAACCACCCATTCGTGACACGTGTAACATCATGCTCAGCAATAAAACTGGGGGCAGTCTTTCCAAAGTCGCTGTTCTTCAACGAGTGGCTGGACATCGGACTGCTGGTGCTAGGGAGCGGGTGATTCTCTTTGCATCACTTGTTTTTTCTCTCTTTTGTGCCTTCCCCTCTTAGACTGCCCTGATCTTGACCCAAGGGTATTACGCTCTCTCGCCCTTCCAATTGTCCCCGCATCCCATTGGGTCAGCGGATCAAGAGAACAGCTGGTGGGTGCTTAGTGCTTGCCAGGGTCAACACAGCACACAGACCCACAGGCAGTGCGTGTCCTCCTTGCCCTGCTCCTTCCCAGAGCCACAAACAGCAGCAGGCTTAGCAGCAACCAGCCCTGCCTCCCCATTAATCCTTCCACCCCGCACAAGCCGCGGCTCAAAAGCAGGGCCAGGGAAAGGTGCTTTTGCGGTAACCCCATCAAAACAAGTGCGACTCCCAGCACTGTACCCGGACACCAAGGACTGTCATCAACAACCTGGGATACCGGCGCAGGAGTGTAGCAGGGAGATCGATGAGAGCGACGATCCCACTCTGCTCAGCATTCACCTGATGGCATCTAGACCACTGTATCAAGTTTTAGTCTGTAATGCAAGAAAGACCTCGACCAAGTGGAGCGAGTTCAGTGGAGGGTGGCCAGGACCGTGAGGAGGCTGGAGCACTTCCTTGGGGAGCAGAGGCTGAGGGCATGGGCCTTGCTGGCCATGGAGAAGAGAATGCTTTGGTGGCAGACTTGAAATCATCTTTGGACTAGCTATGGTCATTACACTGCGTCGGGTCATTCTATCCAGCCCCACATAGGCAGGGAAGTTTAGAAAGCAAAGGCTCACCCACCTTGTGCATGGCTAAGTATACTCAATGCAAGCCTGTGTTAAAAGTCACTGCACAGCCATCCCCAACACCCCCCTCCCAAAACCACCCCTGAGCAACATCTCTCTGCCTGGACATCTTGGAAGAGCATCTGCAGGGGAAAGGATGAGACAGAAGCCCAGGCTGGGATGCAGCAGAACTTTAATGAGTCAAAAGAGGGAAACAATGTCGATCCGAGTGGAGGCCCCAGTGCAGGGAACACCAGGGGCAGAAAGGAGTCTGCGCCTCATGGCTGTGGCAGAGATCCCACCAGGTGTCCATCTGCTTGCCCCACAGAGGGAGCAGGGCCAGCAGGTCTTCCCTAGGCTGGCTCTGTGGGGCTCCCAGCCCAGGGGAGCACAAGAACACAAGGACACGGGAGGGAAAGGAGAGAGTGGCAGAGGGGAAAGGCAGGCATGGGCCGTGCTTTCGGAGAGCCCAGGCTGGCCCCGTCCTTTTGCAAGGGGTGCTGGGGTTGCTCAGCCCCTCGGAAAGCAACAAGGCGATGCTCCCTCCCCAGGCTGGTGCCAGCTTGTGGGTCCCTGGGGGCCTTCCCCAGGGCCATCGCCAGCAGCTTTAGCAGGGGAGGCAGCTCCTGCCGCAGTAGCGGCTGCCGAAGCCGGAGAGGCCGAAGCCCCCGGAGGAGATGGGCACTCCCTGAGAGCTGAGGATGCTGCCCACGGCAGCGGAGGTGGAGGATCCCACGGCGGTGTTCTGCGGGTAGGAGCTGAGGATGGGGCCGGGCAGGGTCACCACCACGGGGGAGGGCTGGATGACGACGGTGGAGTCCTGGCACTGCCTGACACAGGGCTCATTGCAGCTGTTGGCCAGCGGGGTGGGGCCGCAGGGCTGGCAGGGCAGGCAGGGGTTGTAGCAGGACATGTCTTGGGGCTGGAGGTGCACCTGGGAGAGGGGGAAGAGGGAAGCAGTACATGAGGGGTGGGTGAGGAGCAGCCGGTCACGCCACCACGAGGGAGCCAAGGCATGAGCTGAGACAAGAGCCCCAGCCTCACTCCATGCCACACTTTCTGTCCCCTTCCCTCTCCTATCAGAGACCCAACTTACGACAGGCTATGTGCTGAGAAATCCCAGAGGAGGACGAGTAGGAGAGAGGGCTTCAGACTCACCTTTTTCCCAAGGAGATGGAGGCGAGAAGAGTGGATGAGAGAGAGAGAAGAACCTGCTTTTATACTGCTCCTGCACCGCCCCAGGCCCACACTCACTGCACGCGGGCAGTAATTTTCCAGCAGACTCACCTCCAAAGCAAAATGTCCTACCTAATGGCACAGGTTGTGTTTTGGTTTCCGTCAACGCTGCCATTTCATTTCCTCATTTCTGACACGCTTGGTCTGCCATGCAGGTGCCTTTCATGTGCTGGGATTACAGGCCCAAGGATATCCCAGGCAGAATCGGGTCAATTTGGGCAGAAGGTGTCTCCTAAGTGGTGGAGGGGTCCCCTGCAGGCAGGGGATGTTGGCTTGGGGCAGTGAAGGGCGATAGTTTGCAACTCCCTTTGCAGGAAGAGGCCCAGCTCTGCCTGGTGCTGCACACGTCAGCAGAGCACCCAAAGGCCCCTCTTTTTAAGGACGTGCCATGTGCCGCTCTCTTCTCCCTCCTCTCAGCGTGCTCGGACGCTCACTACCTGTGGCATCTCCAGGCAGCCAGGCTGTGCCAATGGTTTCAGCTGTCTTCCTCTCGATGCCCCTTGCTCTGGGGGGAGCATTTGCCAGGCTGATTGAGTATGCAGGATCGGGGTTAGGAAAATCAAAGCCCACCTGACACCGAACCACGCAAATCACGTGGAGGGCAACAAGAAAGTCTTCCTCCAGGCAGGTCAGCATCAAGGCTTGGTCAAAGAGAGCCGCGGTGCTGAACGGGGCAGCTTCACTGGGGACAGGGGTTACATGCAAGGCCGAGGTACTCTAAGGGTTCTTGGCCTTGGTCTTTAGTGGCAGGATTTGCTGTTGAGATACTGGGCTCCTGACAGTCCTCGGAAAGTCTGGAGCAGGAAAGACTTACCTGCAGTAGAGTACGATCAGGTCTGGAAAACATTTAAACAGATTGGACTGGCATGAGTGCACGTGACCTGATGCCATGCACCCAAGGGAGTTGGTTGGTGTCACTACAAGGCCGCTCCCAACTCCCTCTGAATGTCCGCGCAGTCAGGGAATGCATCGGAGGACTGGAAGAAAGCCAATGGGCCTCCTGTCTTCAGGAAGGGCACGAAGGAGGAGCCGGGGAACGACAGGCCCAGCAGCCTCACCTCAATCCCTGTAAAGGTGATGGAGCAAATCATCCTGGAAAGCCTTTCCCAAGATGAAAGCACAAGAAGGTGATTGTGAGTGGTCAGCATGGATTTATGGAGGGGAAAGCAGACCTGACCAACCTCACGGCCTTCTTTGACGACATGCCTGGCTCCCGTGGGTGAGGGAAGTGCAGCAAATGCTGTGAACCTCATCCCAACGAGGCTTTTGACGCTGTCTCCTGTGACAATCCTTACAGACCAACTGAGAAAACCCAGGCTGGGGAAGGGGGCAGTGCAGGGTGTTGAAATCTGGCGTGGCTGCTGCTCTCCAAGGGTTGTGATGAGTGTGATGGCACAAAGTGCAGGTGGCAGACACTCAGTCCTGGTGCATTGCAGGGGTCCAGACTGCGGCCAGCAGTGTTTAACCCCTTCATGGAAAGTCCTGCAGTGGGGGAGGAAGAACCTCCTGCACCACTACAGGCTGGGGCCGATGGGCTGCCAAAGAGCTTTGCAGCAGAGGACGTGGGTCCTGGAGGACACCATCAGGCAGCCGGCGCCCTTGTGGAAGTGGCGTCCGACAGCATCCTGGGCTGCATTAGGAGGGGGTTGGCTATCAGATTGTGGAAGGTGATCCCTCTTCTTGCCTGAGAACACTCCTGAGACCAGGAGACTGCTGTCCAGTGTGTGGCTCCTCCGTATGAGAGGAGCACGTCCATACTGAGTCCAGCAAAGGCATACAGAGCTCATGAAGTGACTCGAGCCCCTGCGGCAGGGGGGCTGCAGGAGGTGGGGTTGTTCACCCTGGGGTTGTTCATCCTGGGGTTGTTCATCCCAGGTTGTTCACTTCCTAGCAAGGTGTGAAAGAGCTGATGGGAGGGAGTCAAGAACGCAGAGCCGGACTGTCCTGAGCCCGATCCAGTGAAGGGACAAGAGGAAAGAGGCACCTCATGGTCCGAGAGCAGGAACAGTCCAGACCAATGCTCAGGGAAACAAGCCGACATCTCAGCAGATTGGCTTTGGCTAAGTGGGGTACTCAGGGCCTCAAATCAAGGACTGCCTGAGAAAGGTCAACCCGTACAAGCCAGCTGATGCGCTCCGGGGCAGGGCTGCTGTAAAGGGAGACCTAGACCCTGAGCCCACAGGAGCCTCATGGCATTCAAGCAGGACAAATGGCAAGTCCTGCACGTGAAGAGGCAGAACCTCCTGCATCAGTATGGACTGGGGACTGAACTATGCTATGACCTTAGAGCCCTCAGACCTCCTCTGGGTAAGATCTGCCTGCAGGGGCGGGGGCTGCCTTGGCAAAACACTTGCAGGGTGGAAGGGAACGGACGCACAGGCCTCATCTTCCTGGCCAAAGAGGCCGGGCTGCGGTGAGGACCTCTCCTGAATGCTCCGTGGAGGGAAAGAAAGGGTTGCAGAAAACATCTCTCCGCTGCCTGGGACTCATCCCTGGCTCTCACGCAACGTGTCTTCTCATGGCATTAGTGCTTCTGCATGCCTTCTTTCCCATGCCCCAAAGGCCTCCTCAGCTTGGAGCACAAGCCAGCACCATTGGGGAGGCCGGGAACCTTCCCCCAGTTCCCCAACCAGCAAAGGCTGGCAGGGCCGTGCAGTGCCACGTGCCTGGGGATGCTCAGGGAAGGGATGTGCTCAGAAGAGCCCTGGTACAAAAGCAACTCTCAGACTACTTCAAAGAGGTGATGTACTTCCCTGCCCTGCAGGCATGGAGGCAGCTGCGGTGCGTCGCAGGAGGCCAAGGGAATGCCTTCAGTAGGCAAGCTTCCTGGCAGAGACTCTCCCTACCCATGGCGAGTCACAGTCTAATTTTGGATTGGCCGTGTGTCAGCCTTTTGGCGGGAGGCCAAGCCAGGAGTGCCTGCTGTCTGCAGGACCATGTCCCACGCAGGGCTGAATTCCTGTCTGGCAAGGACAGCTCCTCCCAGCCCCGGGAAAACCATCTCCAATCGCTGCGCTGTACCTGAGTATACAGCTCCAGGCAGCCCCAACGGCCATTGCCCTCAGCATGACATTCTTGCCAGCACTCTCAAACCTCGGGGGGGCTTGCAGGACGGTCAGCGTGTTTTGGAAAAGTGGCCAGGCCTTTGTGTCTCCTACAGGTCAGGGTCCAAAGCGTGCGACCAAAGTGCATGGTGGTGCGAGGAGAGCGGGAGGAACAAGGCGCTGTCGCGAGCCCCAACACAGCCCGCTGGTAGTGACGAGGGACCTGACTCCACAGGGCTTGTTGAGGAATCACGGGATTCAGGAGGGCAATGTTCTCCTTCCGCAAGCCTGCTGACGGCTTTGGTTGGGGACGCCAGAGACTGCCACGAGAGGGGATGACTTTAACGAAGAAATCGGCAAATGTCTCCCCAGAAGGAGAAGCTCTGCTTGGGCACAGGCATTTGAAATCAGTAGCACAGCCTGCCTGCCTATAGAGCCAATGATCAGTAAGTGCTGGAGGGAGCCGAAAGGCAGACAGCAAGGTAGAAGGATGGGGCATGTCCTCAGTCACAAGAGCCTTTGGGCACCCAGCAGAGGACTGCATCAGTGAGAAACCATGCCCACCTTCCTGCACAGGCAGATTTCCCCAGACCCATGTCCTCCGTCTGCACAGACACCTCCAGCACTCGCGGGCACATCTTCTGCCCGCACTGACAGGATCCTGCTCAGGAAATCCTTGGGCTTCTCATCCCGATACTTCAAAAGAGCCTCTGCGGCCTAATGGTCATGTCAGAAATGAGGAAATGAAATGACAGCGTTGACGGAAACCAAAACACAACCTGTGCCATTAGGCAGGACATTTTGCTTTGGAGGTGAGTCTGCTGGAAAATTACTGCCCGCGTGCAGTGAGTGTGGGCCTGGGGCGGTGCAGGAGCAGTATAAAAGTGGGCCCTTCTCCTCACTCTCTCATCCACTCCTCTCACCTCCATCTCCTTGCGAACAAGGTGAGTTTGGAGCCCTTTCTTGTCTTCCCCCTCCTCCTCCTCCTCCTTCTCCTCCTCCTTTTCCTCCTCCTTTGGGATTTCTCAGCACATACCTGCCTCTTTGTCTTATGCCGGGTCTTGAGGCTGCTTGCCATGGCAGAGGGAAGGGAGCAGAAGGTGTGGCATGGAGAGAGGTTGGGGCTTGGCTCAGGTGTCTCCTGAGCTGTGGGCTAGGTGGGGACCTCCCTGGGCTTGCTTGCTCTTGGTGGGCTTCTTTTGAGCTGAGGGAAAGGCTCTCCCTCTTGGTGGGATGACAGGCTGGACTTCAACCACCCCTCATGCTATGTTATGCCCTGCCTTCTCTCCTCGTGGTGGTGTGACCGGTTGCTCCTCACCCACCCCTCATGCACTGCTTCCCTCTTCCCCCTCTCCCAGGTGCACCTCCAGCCCCAAGACATGTCCTGCTACAACCCCTGCCTGCCTTGCCAGCCCTGTGGCCCCACCCCGCTGGCCAACAGCTGCAATGAGCCCTGTGTCAGGCAGTGCCAGGACTCCACCGTCGTCATCCAGCCCTCCCCCGTGGTGGTGACCCTGCCCGGCCCCATCCTCAGCTCCTTCCCGCAGAACACCGCCGTGGGATCCTCCACCTCCGCTGCCGTGGGCAGCATCCTCAGCTCTCAGGGAGTGCCCATCTCCTCCGGGGGCTTCGGCCTCTCCGGCTTCGGCAGCCGCTACTGCGGCAGGAGCTGCCTCCCCTGCTAAAGCTGCTGGCGATGGCCCTGGGGGAGGCCCCCAGGGACCCACAAGGTGGCACCGGCCTGGGGACGGAGCATCGCCTTGTTGCTTTCCGAGGGGCTGAGCAACCCCAGCACCCCTTGCAAAAGGACGGGGCCAGCCTGGGCTCTCCGAAAGCACGGCCCATGCCTGCCTTTCCCCTCTGCCACTCTCTCCTTTCCCTCCCGTGTCCTTGTGTTCTTGTGCTCCCCTGGGCTGGGAGCCCCACAGAGCCAGCCTAGGGAAGACCTGCTGGCCCTGCTCCCTCTGTGGGGCAGGCAGATGGACACCTGGTGGGATCTCTGCCACAGCCATGGGGCGCAGACTCCTTTCGGTTGCTCCCTGCACCGGGACCTCCACTTGGATCAACCTTGTTTCCCTCTTTTGACTCATTAAAGTTCTGCTGCATCCCAGCCTGCGCTTCTGTCTCATCCTTTCCCCTGCAGATGCTCTTCCAAGATGTCCAGGCAGAGACGTGTTGCTCAGGGGTGGTTTTGGGAGGGGCTTGGGGGGATGCTTTTGCACTGATTGTCAACACAGGCTTGCATTGAGTAGGCTTCTTCGTGCATCAGCTGACCCTATGCTTTCTAACTTTGTCTGCCTCTCTGGGTCCAGATAGAATTACCCGACATACTTGAGTGACTACCATCCACTCTGTTGTGCACACCTTTTCTTTTTCCTCAGCAAGCTCAACACTGTGATGCAAGTAGTCAGGAGGGAAGGGGGTAGTGACAAGACATAGGCACTAGCTTCCCAGGAGACACCTGGAGAAGGCATAGCATTCTCAAAGGGAGGGAAATGGTGCCGTGAGCAGCCTTATCATAGAACCATAATGTCATAGAATCATGGAATGATTTTGGTTGGAAGAGACCTTTAAAGATCATCTAGTCCAACCCTCCTGCCATGGGCAAGGATATCTGTCACTACATCACGTTACCCAATGTTACGTCAAACCTGACCTTGAACACTTCCAGTGATGGGGCATCCCATCATTCTCTGGGCAACCTTTTCCAGTGTCTCACCACCCTCATCGTAATAAATTTCTTCCTTATGTCCAATCGGCATCTACCCTATTTCAGTTTAAAACTGTTGCTCCTTCTCCTTTCACTACAGCCCTTGATAAAAAGTCTCTCTCCGACTTCCTTATACGTCCCCTTTATATATTGAGAGGCCTCAACAAGGTGTCCCCAGAGCCTTCTCTTCTCCAGGCTGAACAACCCCAACTCCCTCAGCCTTTCTTCATAGGAGACCTGTTGCATCCCTCTGATCTTTTTTGTAGCCCTTCTCTGGACCTGCTCTAACAGGTCCATGTCTTCTTTGTACTGGGGACTCCAGACTGGATGCAGTGCTCCAGGTGGGCTTTAACAAGAGCGGACCAGAAGAGGAGAATCACCTCCCTCCATCCATTGGCCATGGTTCTTTTGATGCAGCCCAGGACATGATTGGCTTTCTGGGCTGCAAGCACGCACTGCTGGCTCATGTCCAATTTTTCAACATCCAGTATCCCCAAGTCCTTCTCCACAGGGCTGCTCTCTTGTGGGTTGACTCTGGCTGGATGCCAGGTAGCCACCAAATCCGCTTTATCATTCCCCCTCCTCAACTGGACAGGGGAGAGAAAATATAACGAAAGGCTCATGGATCGAGATAAGGACAGGGAGAGATCACTCACCAATTACCGTCACAGGCAGAACAAACTCGACTTGGGGAAATTAATTTAATTTATTACCAATCAAACCAGAGTAGGATAATAAGAAATAAAACTAAATCTTAAAAACACCTTCCCCCCTGCCCTCCCTTCTTCCCGGGCTTAACTTTACTCCCAATTTTCTCTACCTCTTCCCACCCAGCAGTGCAGGGGGATGGGGAATGGGGGTTGCAGTCAGTTCATCACACGTTGTCTCTGCCATTCCTTCCTCCGCAGGGGGAGGACTCCTCACATGCTTCCCCTGCTCTAACGTGGTTTCCCTCCCATGGCAGACACTTCTCCACAAACTTCTCCAGTGTGGGCTCTTTCCACGGAGTGCAGTCATTCAGGAACAGACTGCTCCAGCGTGGGTCCCCCACGGATTCACAAACCTGCAGAAAACCTGCCAAAAACCCATCCTCTCTGCATGGGTCCACAAGTCCTGCCAGGAGCCTGCTCTAGCGCGGGCTTCCCACGGGGTCACAGCCTCCTTCGGGCATCCACCTGCTCTGGCCCCGGGTCCTCCACGGGGTGCAGGTGGATATCTGCTCCGCCATGGACCTCCATGGGCTGCAGGGGGACAGCCTGTCTCACCATGGTCTTCACCAGGGGCTGCAGGGGAATCTCTGCTCTGGCAGAGCACCTGGAGCACCTCCCCTCCCTCCTTCTTCAATGACCTTGCTGTCTGCAGAGTTGTTTCTCTCATATATTCTCACTCCTCACTTCCACTGCAATTGCACAGGGTATTTTTTCTGCCTCCTTAAATAGCTATCACCGTCGCTGATCGGCTCAGACTTGGCCAGCGGTGGGTCTGTCTTGGAGCTGGCTGCAATTGGCTCTATCAGACATGGGGGAAGCTTCTAGCAGCTTCTCACAGAAGACACCCCTGTAGCCCCTCCACTGCCAAAACCTGGCCACACAAACCCAATACGTGCTCTCAACCATTCATCCTCCAAGCTGTATTAATATTGAGGATTGCCCCAACCTGGGTGTAGGCCCTTGCAGTTGGCCTTGTTTAACTTCCTGAGTTTCACAGGGGACCATTCCTCAAGCCTCTCAAGATCCCTATGGATTGCATCCCTTCCCTCAAGCCTATCAGGTGCGCCCCTCAGCTTGGTGTCATACACACATTTCATGAGGGTGCACTCAATCCCTCTTTCTATGTCATTGATGAAGATATGAAACAATATTGGTCCCAGTATGGACCCCTGAAGGAAACGACTCATCACTGGTTTTCACTTAGATCTTCAGTCCTTGACTATAACTCTTTGGATGCAGCCAAAGTGCCCTTGGGGCACTGTCGCTTGCAGCTGAGGAAGGCATCCATGACTCCACCAGAGCCGCTGGCCATCAGGCCCAGCTTTGCTGAGCCTCTGTCCAGACGTGCCCTCTTGGCCTCGGTGCACATGCTGTGGAAGGGGTGCTTGGCAACTGCTGACGTCAGTTGAGGAGCCTGGGCTGTGGAAGCCCTGGGAGGGCAGCAGCTAGAAAAGCTCCTGGGAAGTGGACAGGAGGGGAGAGGAAGAGAGGGGAGAGGAGGGGCGGCAATTCCTCCTGTCCAGGCTGCCACTGTGCTGGGGGAGGGGGCTTGAGCAGAAAATGGCACCAGAGGACAACAGGAGAGGGAATGGGGGAACCAGGCTGTACTGGCTCTGGCTGGGATGCAGGTAATTGTCTTCAGAGCGGCCCATATGGTGCTGTGCTTCAAATGTGGGGCTAAAAAAGTGCAGATAACACACCAAAGCTTTAGCTGTGGCTGCACGGTGCTTGCACAGCATCAAGACCATCTCTCTTTCTCACTCTGCACACCCCGCAGTGTTGGCAAGGGGTGGGCAAGGTGCTGGGAGGAGACACAGCCAGGACGGCTGACCTCAATTGACCAAAGGGCTACTCCATGTTGTGGTGGTGCATTCCTCCCCCTCTTCTTTTCCTCTATGCTACCATCTCAGAACCTTCTGTTGAGCTTTAGCCATTGTGTATGAGTGGGGCAGTTAGGCGTCCCTTGGCCGTACCAAGCACTCTTGCATGGCTAAGATGGGCAGCAACACTGATCGTACCAGGGACACTAGCTACATGATCGAGGTAGGGAACAGAAACAAGAGATAATTCATCATCTCTGACAGCTCTGAAGCTCTCCCTACCTGGATCGTAGCTCAAGTGGAATAATACCATTGTTACCGTGAAACACTACCATAATTACTACCCTGGACCACCTTGCATAGTAGCCAAAATGGAAATTTACTGATGACTAAAGCCAATCATCTTGCAAATCTATAAACAGCGGTACCAAGTGAGACCCTTTGAGCTCTCCTGGACCGCAGCCAGACCTCCCTCTGAGTGGGACGCCTCTCAGAGTCCGCAAACTCAAATTTGCGATACTCAGAGGATCTCCGAGATTTTGGGCTGAGACACTCCTCGGGGCTCAACTCTTCGCCCCTTGGGACTAAGGGTAGATCCAGTCGCACCTAGGCTCCTTTTTGAGAAGGAGTTTAGAAAACAAAGGGGCCTACTCTGAACCTTGTGACCCAACGGGAAGTCCTTCCTATCCCTTTCTGTATTAGACATAAACCGTTGTCCAAGTCTGAGACTAAGATTGGGTCCAGTTGGATCTCTTCTGAACCTCGTGACTCAACGGGAGGGTCTCCCTTTTACCTTTTACCTTTTTATCCTTTTATCTTTTAACCCTTTTACTCTTAATCTCTCATCCCAGGTTGGGATGCAGCAGAACTTTAATGAGTCAAAAGAGGGAAACAAGGTCGATCCGAGTGGAGGCCCCAGTGCAGGGAACACCAGGGGCAGAAAGGAGTCTGTGCCCCATGGCTGTGGCAGAGATCCCACCAGGTGTCCATCTGCCTGCCCCACAGAGGGAGCAGGGCCAGCAGGTCTTCCCTAGGCTGGCTTTGTGGGGCTCCCAGCCCAGGGGAGCACAAGAACACAAGGACACGGGAGGGAAAGGAGAGAGTGGCAGAGGGGAAAGGCAGGCATGGGCCGTGCTTTCGGAGAGCCCAGGCTGGCCCCGTCCTTTTGCAAGGGGTGCTGGGGTTGCTCAGCCCCTCGGAAAGCAACAAGCCGATGCTCCGTCCCCAGGCCGGTGCCAGCTTGTGGGTCCCTGGGGGCCTTCCCCAGGGCCATCGCCAGCAGCTTTAGCAGGGGAGGCAGCTCCTGCCGCAGTAGCGGCTGCCGAAGCCGGAGAGGCCGAAGCCCCCGGAGGAGATGGGCACTCCCTGAGAGCTGAGGATGCTGCCCACGGCAGCGGAGGTGGAGGATCCCACGGCGGTGTTCTGCGGGAAGGAGCTGAGGATGGGGCCGGGCAGGGTCACCACCACGGGGGAGGGCTGGATGACGACGGTGGAGTCCTGGCACTGCCTGACACAGGGCTCATTGCAGCTGTTGGCCAGCGGGGTGGGGCCGCAGGGCTGGCAGGGCAGGCACGGGTTGTAGCAGGACATGTCTTGGGGCTGGAGGTGCACCTGGGAGAGGGGGAAGAGGGAAGCAGTGCATGAGGGGTGGGTGAGGAGCAGCCGGTCACGCCACCACGAGGGAGCCAAGGCATGAGCTGAGACAAGAGCCCCAGCTTCTCTCCATGCCACACTTTCTGTCCCCTTCCCTCTCCTATCAGATACTCAACTTACGACAGGCTACGTGCTGAGAAATCCCAGAGGAGGACGAGTAGGAGAGAGGGCTTCAGACTCACCTTTTTCCCAAGGAGATGGAGGCGAGAAGAGTGGATGAGAGAGAGAGAAGAACCCGCTTTTATACTGCTCCTGCACCGCCCCAGGCCCACACTCACTGCACGCGGGCAGTAATTTTCCAGCAGACTCACCTCCAAAGCAAAATGTCCTACCTAATGGCACAGGTTGTGTTTTGGTTTCCGTCAACGCTGCCATTTCATTTCCTCATTTCTGACATGCTTGGTCTGCCATGCAGGTGCCTTTCATGTGCTGGGATTACAGGCCCAAGGATATCCCAGGCAGAATCGGGTCAATTTGGGCAGAAGGTGTCTCCCAAGTGGTGGAAGGGTCCCTGCAGGCAGGGGATGTTGGCTTGGGGCAGTGAAGGGCGATAGTTTGCAACTCCCTTTGCAGGAAGAGGCCCAGCTCTGCCCGGTGCTGCACAAGTCAGCAGAGCACCCAAAGGCCCCTCTTTTCAAGGACGTGCCATGTGCCGCTCTCTTCTCCCTCCTCTCAGCGTGCTCGGACGCTCACTACCTGTGGCATCTCCAGGCAGCCAGGCTGTGCCAATGGTTTCAGCTGTCTTCCTCTCGATGCCCCTTGCTCTGGGGGGAGCATTTGCCAGGCTGATTGAGTATGCAGGATCGGGGTTAGGAAAATCAAAGCCCACCTGACATCGAACCACGCAAATCACGTGGAGGGCAACAAGAAAGTCTTCCTCCAGGCAGGTCAGCATCAAGGCTTGGTCAAAGAGAGCCGCGGTGCTGAACGGGGCAGCTTCACTGGGGACAGGGGTTACATGCAAGGCCGAGGTACTCCAAGGGTTCTTGGCCTTGGTCTTTAGTGGCAGGATTTGCTGTTGAGATACTGGGCTCCTGACAGTCCTCGGAAAGTCTGGAGCAGGAAAGACTTACCTGCAGTAGAGTAGGATCAGGTCTGGAAAACATTTAAACAGATTGGACTGGCATGAGTGCACGTGACCTGATGCCATGCACCTGCGGGATTTGGTTGGTGTCACTACAAGGCCGCTCCCAACTCCCTCTGAATGTCCGCGCAGTCAGGGAATGCATCGGAGGACTGGAAGAAAGCCAATGGGCCTCCTGTCTTCAGGAAGGGCACGAAGGAGGAGCCGGGGAATGACAGGCCCAGCAGCCTCACCTCAATCCCTCTAAAGGTGATGGAGCAAATCATCCTGGAAAGCCTTTCCCAAGATGAAAGCACAAGAAGGTGATTGTGAGTGGTCAGCATGGATTTATGGAGGGGAAAGCAGACCTGACCAACCTCACGGCCTTCTTTGACAACATGCCTGGCTCCGGTGGGTGAGGGAAGCGCAGCAAATGCTGTGAACCTCATCCCAACGAGGCTTTTGACGCTGTCTCCTGTGACAATCCTTACAGACCAACTGACAAAACCCAGGCTGGGGAAGGGGGCAGTGCAGGGTGTTGAAATCTGGCCTGGCTGCTGCTCTCCAAGGGTTGTGATGAGTGTGATGGCACAAAGTGCAGGTGGCAGACACTCACTCCTGGTGCCCTGCAGGGGTCCAGACTGCGGCCAGCAGTGTTTAACCCCTTCATGGAAAGTCCTGCAGTGGGGGAGGAAGAACCTCCTGCACCACTACAGGCTGGGGCCGATGGGCTGCCAAAGAGCTTTGCAGCAGAGGACGTGGGTCCTGGAGGACACCATCAGGCAGCCGGCACCCTTGTGGAAGTGGCGTCCGACAACATCCTGGGCTGCATTAGGAGGGGGTTGGCTATCAGATTGTGGAAGGTGATCCCTCTTCTTGCCTGAGAACACTCCTGAGACCAGGAGACTGCTGTCCAGTGTGTGGCTCCTCCGTATGAGAGGAGCACGTCCATACTGAGTCCAGCAAAGGCATACAGAGCTCATGAAGTGACTCGAGCCCCTGCGGCAGGGGGGCTGCAGGAGGTGGGGTTGTTCACCCTGGGGTTGTTCATCCTGGGGTTGTTCATCCCAGGTTGTTCACTTCCTAGCAAGGTGTGAAAGAGCTGATGGGAGGGAGTCAAGAACGCAGAGCCGGACTGTCCTGAGCCCGATCCAGTGAAGGGACAAGAGGAAAGAGGCACCTCATGGTCCGAGAGCAGGAACAGTCCAGACCAACGCTCAGGGAAACAAGCCGACATCTCAGCAGATTGGCTTTGGCTAAGTGGGGTGCTCAGGGCCTCAAATCAAGGACTGCCTGAGAAAGGTCAACCCTTACAAGCCAGCTGATGCGCTCCAGGGCAGGGCTGCTGTAAAGGGAGACCTAGACCCTGAGCCCACAGGAGCCTCATGGCATTCAAGCAGGACAAATGGCAAGTCCTGCACGTGAAGAGGCAGAACCTCCTGCATCAGTACGGACTGGGGACTGAACTATGCTATGACCTTAGAGCCCTCAGACCTCCTCTGGGTAAGATCTGCCTGCAGGGGTGGGGGCTGCCTTGGCAAAACACTTGCAGGGTGGAAGGGAACGGACGCACAGGCCTCATCTTCCTGGCCAAAGAGGCCGGGCTGCGGTGAGGACCTCTCCTGAATGCTCCGTGGAGGGAAAGAAAGGGTTGCAGAAAACATCTCCCCGCTGCCTGGGACTCATCCCTGGCTCTCACGCAACGTGTCTTCTCATGGCATTAGTGCTTCTGCATGCCTTCTTCCCATGCCCCAAAGGCCTCCTCAGCTTGGAGCACAAGCCAGCACCATTGGGGAGGCAGGGAACCTTCCCCCTGTTCCCCGACCAGCAAGGGCTGGCAGGGCTCTGCAGTGCCACGTGCCTGGGGATGCTCAGGGAAGGGATGTGCTCAGAAGGGCCCTGGTACAAAAGCAGCTCTCAGACTACTTCAAAGAGGTGATGTACTTCCCTGCCCTGCAGGCATGGAGGCAGCTGCGGTGCGTCGCAGGAGGCCAAGGGAATGCCTTCAGTAGGCAAGCTTCCTGGCAGAGACTCTCCCTACCCATGGCGAGTCACAGTCTAATTTTGGATTGGCCGTGTGTCAGCCTTTTGGCGGGAGGCCAAGCCAGGAGTGCCTGCTGTCTGCAGGACCATGTCCCACGCAGGGCTGAATTCCTGTCTGGCAAGGACAGCTCCTCCCAGCCCCGGGAAAACCATCTCCAATCGCTGCGCTGTACCTGAGTATACAGCTCCAGGCAGCCCCAACGGCCATTGCCCTCAGCATGACATTCTTGCCAGCACTCTCAAACCTCGGGGGGGCTTGCAGGACGGTCAGCGTGTTTTGGAAAAGTGGCCAGGCCTTTGTGTCTCCTACAGGTCAGGGTCCAAAGCGTGCGACCAAAGTGCATGGTGGTGCGAGGAGAGCGGGAGGAACAAGGTGCTGTCGCGAGCCCCAACACAGCCCGCTGGTAGTGACAAGGGACCTGACTCCACAGGGCTTGTTGAGGAATCATGGGATTCAGGAGGGCAATGTTCTCCTTCCGCAAGCCTGCTGACGGCTTTGGTTGGGGACGCCAGAGACTGCCACGAGAGGGGATGACTTTACCGAAGAAATCGGCAAATGTCTCCCCAGAAGGAGAAGCTCTGCTTGGGCACAGGCATTTGAAATCAGTAGCACAGCCTGCCTGCCTATAGAGCCAATGATCAGTAAGTGCTGGAGGGAGCCGAAAGGCAGACAGCAAGGTAGAAGGATGGGGCACGTCCTCAGTCACAAGAGCCTTTGGGCACCCAGCAGAGGACTGCATCAGTGAGAAACCATACCCACCTTCCTGCACAGGCCCTTGAAAACAACCTCAGCAGATTTCCCCAGACCCATGTCCTCCGTCTGCACAGACACCTCCAGCACTCGCGGGCACATCTTCTGCCCGCACTGACAGGATCCTGCTCAGGAAATCCTTGGGCTTCTCATCCCGATACTTCAAAAGAACCTCTGCGGCCTAATGGTCATGTCAGAAATGAGGAAATGAAATGACAGCGTTGACGGAAACCAAAACACAACCTGTGCCATTAGGCTGGACATTTTGCTTTGGAGGTGAGTCTGCTGGAAAATTACTGCCCACGTGCAGTGAGTGTGGGCCTGGGGCAGTGCAGGAGCAGTATAAAAGCAGGCCCTTCTCCTCACTCTCTCATCCACTCCTCTCACCTCCGTCTCCTTGCGAACAAGGTGAGTTTGGAGCCCTTTCTTGTCTTCCCCCTCCTCCTCCTCCTCCTTCTCCTCCTCCTTTTCCTCCTCCTTTGGGATTTCTCAGCACATTCCTGCCTCTTTGTCTTATGCCGGGTCTTGAGGCTGCTTGCCATGGCAGAGGGAAGGGAGCAGAAGGTGTGGCATGGAGAGAGGTTGGGGCTTGGCTCAGGTGTCTCCTGAGCCGTGGGCTAGGTGGGGACATCCCTGGGCTTCCTTGCTCTTGGTGGGCTTCTTTTGAGCTGAGGGAAAGGCTCTCCCTCATGGTGGGATGACAGGCTGGACATCAACCACCCCTCATGCTATGTTATGCCCTGCCCTCTCTCCTTGTGGTGGCGTGACCGGCTGCTCCTCACCCACCCCTCATGCACTGCTTCCCTCTTCCCCCTCTCCCAGGTGCACCTCCAGCCCCAAGACATGTCCTGCTACAACCCCTGCCTGCCCTGCCAGCCCTGCGGCCCCACCCCGCTGGCCAACAGCTGCAATGAGCCCTGTGTCAGGCAGTGCCAGGACTCCACCGTCGTCATCCAGCCCTCCCCCGTGGTGGTGACCCTGCCCGGCCCCATCCTCAGCTCCTACCCGCAGAACACCGCCGTGGGATCCTCCACCTCCGCTGCCGTGGGCAGCATCCTCAGCTCTCAGGGAGTGCCCATCTCCTCCGGGGGCTTCGGCCTCTCCGGCCTCGGCAGCCGCTACTGCGGCAGGAGCTGCCTCCCCTGCTAAAGCTGCTGGCGATGGCCCTGGGGAAGGCCCCCAGGGACCCACAAGCTGGCACCGGCCTGGGGACGGAGCATCGCCTTGTTGCTTTCCGAGGGGCTGAGCAACCCCAGCACCCCTTGCAAAAGGACGGGGCCAGCCTGGGCTCTCCGAAAGCACGGCCCATGCCTGCCTTTCCCCTCTGCCACTCTCTCCTTTCCCTCCCGTGTTTGTGTTCTTGTGCTCCCCTGGGCTGGGAGCCCCACAGAGCCAGCCTAGGGAAGACCTGCTGGCCCTGCTCCCTCTGTGGGGCAGGCAGATGGACACCTGGTGGGATCTCTGCCACAGCCATGGGGCACAGACTCCTTTCTGCCCCTGGTGCTCCCTGCACTGGGGCCTCCACTTGGATCGACCTCGTTCCCTCTTTTGACTCATTAAAGTTCTGCTGCATCCCAGCCTGCGCTTCTGTCTCATCTTTTCCCCTGCAGATGCTCTTCCAAGATGTCCAGGCAGAGACGTGTTGCTCAGGGGTGGGTTTTGGGAGGGGCTTGGGGGGATGCTTTTGCACTGATTGTCAACACAGGCTTGCATTGAGTAGGCTTCTTCGTGCATCAGCTGACCCTATGCTTTCTAACTTTGTCTGCCTCTCTGGGTCCAGATAGAATTACCCGACATACTTGAGTGACTACCATCCACTCTGTTGTGCACACCTTTTCTTTTTCCTCAGCAAGCTCAACACTGTGATGCAAGTAGTCAGGAGGGAAGGGGGTAGTGACAAGACATAGGCACTAGCTTCCCAGGAGACACCTGGAGAAGGCATAGCATTCTCAAAGGGAGGGAAATGGTGCCGTGAGCAGCCTTATCATAGAACCATAATGTCATAGAATCATGGAATGATTTTGGTTGGAAGAGACCTTTAAAGATCATCTAGTCCAACCCTCCTGCCATGGGCAGGGATATCTGTCACTACATCACGTTACCCAATGCTCTGTCAAACCTGACCTTGAACACTTCCAGTGATGGGGCATCCCACCATTCTCTGGGCAACCTTTTCCAGTTTTCCTCCTTATGTCCAATCGGCATCTACCCTATTTCAGTTTAAAACTGTTGCTCCTTCTCCTTTCACTACAGCCCTTGATAAAAAGTCTCTCTCTGACTTCCTTATAGGTCCCCTTTATATATTGAGAGGCCTCAACAAGGTGTCCCCAGAGCCTTCTCTTCTCCAGGCTGAACCACCCCAACTCCCTCAGCCTTTCCTCATAGGAGAGCTGTTGCATTCCTCTGATCTTTTTTGTAGCCCTTCTCTGGACCTGCTCTAACAGGTCCATGTCTTCTTTGTACTGGGGACTCCAGACTGGATGCAGTGCTCCAGGTGGGCTTTAAAAAGAGCGGACCAGAAGAGGAGCATCACCTCCCTCCACCTGCTGGCCGCGCTTCCTTTGGTGCAGCCCACGATACCACTGGCTTTCTGGGCTGCAAGCACACACTGCTGGCTCATGTCCAATTTTTCAACCTCCAGCAGCAGGGCTGCTCTCAACCGTTCATCCTCCAGTCTGTATTGTTATTGGGGATTGCCCCAGCGCAGGTGCAGGACCTTGCACGTGGCTTTGTTTGACTTCCTGAGTTTCACAGGGGACCATTCCTCAAGCCTCTCAAGATCCCTCTGGAGAGCATCCCTTCCCTCAAGCCTATCAGTTGCGCCCCTCAGCTTGGTGTCATGCACACACTTGCCGAGGGTGCACTCAACCCCAGAATTCCCGTTGACTATAACTCTTTGGATGCAGCCAAAGTGCCCTTGGGGCACTGTCGCTTGCAGCTGAGGAAGGCATCCATGACTCCACCAGAGCCGCTGGCCATCAGGCCCAGCTTTGCTGAGCCTCTGTCCAGACGTGCCCTCTTGGCCTCGGTGCACATGCTGTGGAAGGGGTGCTTGGCAACTGCTGACGTCAGTTGAGGAGCCTGGGCTATGGAAGCCCTGGGAAGGCAGCAGCCGGAAAAGCTCCTGGGAAGTGGACAGGAGGGGAGAGGAAGAGAGGGGAGAGGAGGGGCGGCAATTCCTCTTGCCCTTGCTGCCACTGTGCTGGGGGAGGGGGCTTGAGCAGAAAATGGCACCAGAGGACAACAGGAGAGGGAATGGGGGAACCAGGCTGTACTGGCTCTGGCTGGGATGCGGGTAATTGTCTTCAGAGCGGCCCATATGGTGCTGTGCTTCAAATGTGGGGCTAAAAAAGTGCAGATAACACACCAAAGCTTTAGCTGTGGCTGCACGGTGCTTGCACAGCATCAAGACCATCTCTCTTTCTCACTCTGCACACCCCGCAGTTGCGGCAAGGGGTGGGCAAGGTGCTGGGAGGAGACACAGCCAGGAGGGCTGACCTGAATTGACCAAAGGGCTACTCCATGTTGTGGTGGTGCATTCCTCCCCCTCTTCTTTTCCTCTATGCTACCATCTCAGAACCTGAGCTTTAGCCATTGTGTATGAGTGGGGCAGTTAGGCGTCCCTTGGCCGTACCAAGCACTCTTGCATGGCTAAGATGGGCAGCAACACTGATCGTACCAGGGACACTAGCTACATGATCGAGGTAGGGAACAGAAACAAGAGATAATTCATCATCTCTGACAGCTCTGAAGCTCTCCCTACCTGGATCGTAGCTCAAGTGGAACAATACCATTGTTACCATGAAACAATACCATAATTACTACCCTGGACCACCTTGCATAGTAGCCAAAATGGAAATTTACTGATGACTAAAGCCAATCATCTTGCAAATCTATAAACAGCGGTACCAAGTGAGACCCTTTGAGCTCTCCTGGACCGCAGCCAGACCTCCCTCTGAGTGGGACGCCTCTCAGAGTCCGCAAACTCAAATTTGCGATACTCAGAGGATCTCCGAGATTTTGGGCTGAGACACTCCTCGGGGCTCAACTCTTCGCCCCTTGGGACTAAGGGTAGATCCAGTCGCACCTAGGCTCCTTTTTGAGAAGGAGTTTAGAAAACAAAGGGGCCTACTCTGAACCTCGTGACCCAACGGGAAGTCCTTCCTATCCCTTTCTGTATTAGACATAAACCGTTGTCCAAGTCTGAGACTAAGATTGGGTCCAGTTGGATCTCTTCTGAACCTCGTGACTCAACGGGAGGGTCTCCCTTTTACCTTTTACCTTTTTGTCCTTTTATCTTTTAACCCTTTTACTCTTAATCTCTGTCCAAATCATTCCAACACAATTCTAAGACCATTTTCCCCTCTGTAACTTAATCCATGTAATAAGTAATAGAGTGAGCCTTGCCATCAAATTCTCTGAAGTCACGTTTCTATAAATTTCTATTAAAATCACCCTTTGCCAATACCTTGCCAGTGATTCTTTATGCGGCCTTAAAACCACCCATTCGTGACACGTGTAACATCATGCTCAGCAATAAAACTGGGGGCAGTCTTTCCAAAGTCGCTGTTCTTCAACGAGTGGCTGGACATCGGACTGCTAGTGCTAGGGAGCGGGTGATTCTCTTTGCATCACCTGTTTTTTCTCTCTTTTATGCCTTCCCCTCTTAGACTGCCCTGATCTTGACCCAAGGGTATTACGCTCTCTTGCCCTTCCAATTGTCCCCGCATCCCATTGGGTCAGCGGATCAAGAGAACAGCTGGTGGGTGCTTAGTGCTTGCCAGGGTCAACACAGCACACAGACCCACAGGCAGTGCGTGTCCTCCTTGCCCTGCTCCTTCCCAGAGCCACAAACAGCAGCAGGCTTAGCAGCAACCAGCCCTGCCTCCCCATTAATCCTTCCACCCCGCACAAGCCGCGGCTCAAAAGCAGGGCCAGGGAAAGGTGCTTTTGCGGTAACCCCATCAAAACAAGTGCGACTCCCAGCACTGTACCCGGACACCAAGGACTGTCATCAACAACCTGGGATACCGGCGCAGGAGTGTAGCAGGGAGATCGATGAGAGCGACGATCCCACTCTGCTCAGCATTCACCTGATGGCATCTAGACCACTGTATCAAGTTTTGGTCTGTAATGCAAGAAAGACCTCGACCAAGTGGAGCGAGTTCAGCGGAGGGTGGCCAGGACGGTGAGGAGGCTGGAGCACTTCCTTGGGGAGCAGAGGCTGAGGGCACGGGCCTTGCTGGCCATGGAGAAGAGAATGCTTTGGTGGCAGACTTGAAATCGTCTTTGGACTAGCCATGGTCATTACACTGCGTCGGGTCATTCTATCCAGCCCTGCATAGGCAGGGAAGTTTAGAAAGCAAAGGCTCACCCACCTTGTGCATGGCTAAGTATACTCAATGCAAGCCTGTGTTAAAAGTCACTGCACAGCCATCCCCAACACCCCCCTCCCAAAACCACCCCTGAGCAACATCTCTCTGCCTGGACATCTTGGAAGAGCATCTGCAGGGGAAAGGATGAGACAGAAGCCCAGGCTGGGATGCAGCAGAACTTTAATGAGTCAAAAGAGGGAAACAATGTCGATCCGAGTGGAGGCCCCAGTGCAGGGAACACCAGGGGCAGAAAGGAGTCTGTGCCCCATGGCTGTGGCAGAGATCCCACCAGGTGTCCATCTGCCTGCCCCACAGAGGGAGCAGGGCCAGCAGGTCTTCCCTAGGCTGCCTTTGTGGGGCTCCAGCCCAGGGGAGCACAAGAACACAAGGACACGGGAGGGAAAGGAGAGAGTGGCAGAGGGGAAAGGCAGGCATGGGCCGTGCTTTCGGAGAGCCCAGGCCGGCCCCGTCCTTTTGCAAGGGGTGCTGGGGTTGCTCAGCCCCTCGGAAAGCAACAAGGCGATGCTCTGTCCCCAGGCCGGTGCCAGCTTGTGGGTCCCTGGGGGCCTTCCCCAGGGCCATCGCCAGCAGCTTTAGCAGGGGAGGCAGCTCCTGCCGCAGTAGCGGCTGCCGAGGCCGGAGAGGCCGAAGCCCCCGGAGGAGATGGGCACTCCCTGAGAGCTGAGGATGCTGCCCACGGCAGCGGAGGTGGAGGATCCCACGGCGGTGTTCTGCGGGAAGGAGCTGAGGATGGGGCCGGGCAGGGTCACCACCACAGGGGAGGGCTGGATGACGACGGTGGAGTCCTGGCACTGCCTGACACAGGGCTCATTGCAGCTGTTGGCCAGCGGGGTGGGGCCGCAGGGCTGGCAGGGCAGGCACGGGTTGTAGCAGGACATGTCTTGGGGCTGGAGGTGCACCTGGGAGAGGGGGAAGAGGGAAGCAGTGCATGAGGGGTGGGTGAGGAGCAGCCGGTCACTCCCCACGAGGGAGCTAAGGCACGAGCTGGAGACAAGAGCCCATAGCTCACCTCTGCCAATCCCCAGCCTCTCTCCATGCCACACTTTCTGTCCCCTTCCCTCTCCTATCAGATACTCAACTTACGACAGGCTACGTGCTGAGAAATCCCAGAGGAGGACGAGTAGGAGAGAGGGCTTCAGACTCACCTTTTTCCCAAGGAGATGGAGGCGAGAAGAGTGGATGAGAGAGTGAGAAGAACCCGCTTTTATACTGCTCCTGCACCGCCCCAGGCCCACACTCACTGCACGCGGGCAGTAATTTTCCAGCAGACTCACCTCCAAAGCAAAATGTCCTACCTAATGGCACAGGTTGTGTTTTGGTTTCCGTCAACGCTGCCATTTCATTTCCTCATTTCTGACACGCTTGGTCTGCCATGCAGGTGCCTTTCATGTGCTGGGATTACAGGCCCAAGGATATCCCAGGCAGAATCGGGTCAATTTGGGCAGAAGGTGTCTCCTAAGTGGTGGAGGGGTCCCCTGCAGGCAGGGGATGTTGGCTTGGGGCAGTGAAGGGCGATAGTTTGCAACTCCCTTTGCAGGAAGAGGCCCAGCTCTGCCCGGTGCTGCACACGTCAGCAGAGCACCCAAAGGCCCCTCTTTTTAAGGACGTGCCATGTGCCGCTCTCTTCTCCCTCCCTCTCAGCGTGCTCGGACGCTCACTACCTGTGGCATCTCCAGGCAGCCAGGCTGTGCCAATGGTTTCAGCTGTCTTCCTCTCGATGCCCCTTGCTCTGGGGGGAGCATTTGCCAGGCTGATTGAGTATGCAGGATCGGGGTTAGGAAAATCAAAGCCCACCTGACACCGAACCACGCAAATCACGTGGAGGGCAACAAGAAAGTCTTCCTCCAGGTAGGTCAGCAGCAAGGCTTGGTCAAAGAGAGCCGCGGTGCTGAACGGGGCAGCTTCACTGGGGACAGGGGTTACATGCAAGGCCGAGGTACTCCAAGGGTTCTTGGCCTTGGTCTTTAGTGGCAGGATTTGCTGTTGAGATACTGGGCTCCTGACAGTCCTCGGAAAGTCTGGAGCAGGAAAGACTTACCTGCAGTAGAGTACGATCAGGTCTGGAAAACATTTAAACAGATTGGACTGGCATGAGTGCACGTGACCTGATGCCATGCACCCGCGGGTGTTGGTTGGTGTCACTACAAGGCCGCTCCCAACTCCCTCTGAATGTCCGCGCAGTCAGGGAATGCATTGGAGGACTGGAAGAAAGCCAATGGGCCTCCTGTCTTCAGGAAGGGCACGAAGGAGGAGCCGGGGAACGACAGGCCCAGCAGCCTCACCTCAATCCCTCTAAAGGTGATGGAGCAAATCATCCTGGAAAGCCTTTCCCAAGATGAAAGCACAAGAAGGTGATTGTGAGTGGTCAGCATGGATTTATGGAGGGGAAAGCAGACCTGACCAACCTCACGGCCTTCTTTGACGACATGCCTGGCTCCCGTGGGTGAGGGAAGCGCAGTAAATGCTGTGAACCTCATCCCAACGAGGCTTTTGATGCTGTCTCCTGTGACAATCCTTACAGACCAACTGAGAAAACCCAGGCTGGGGAAGGGGGCAGTGCAGGGTGTTGAAATCTGGCCTGGCTGCTGCTCTCCAAGGGTTGTGATGAGTGTGATGGCACAAAGTGCAGGTGGCAGACACTCAGTCCTGGTGCCCTGCAGGGGTCCAGACTGCGGCCAGCAGTGTTTAACCCCTTCATGGAAAGTCCTGCAGTGGGGGAAGAAAAGCCTCCTGAACCACTACAGGCTGGGGCCGATGGGCTGCCAAAGAGCTTTGCAGCAGAGGACGTGGGTCCTGGAGGACACCATCAGGCAGCCGGCACCCTTGTGGAAGTGGCGTCCGACAGCATCCTGGGCTGCATTAGGAGGGGGTTGGCTATCAGATTGTGGAAGGTGATCCCTCTTCTTGCCTGAGAACACTCCTGAGACCAGGAGACTGCTGTCCAGTGTGTGGCTCCTCCGTATGAGAGGAGCACGTCCATACTGAGTACAGCAAAGGGATACAGAGCCCATGAAGTGACTGGAGCCCCAGCGGCAGGGGGGCTGCAGGAGGTGGAGTTGTTCACCCTGGCGTTTTGCACCCCAGGTTGTTCACCCGGGCACACTTCCTAGCAAGGTGTGAAAGAGCTGATGGGAGGGAGTCAAGAACACAGAGCGCTTAGGGACATGGTTTAGTGGGCAAGGTGGTGTTTGGTTGAGGGTTGGACGCGATGATCTCAGAGGTCTTTTCCAACCTTAATGATTCTATGATTCTGTGATTCTACGAATTCCACGAAAACCTAAGAAAAGGCTTTGTCAGTGTTAGAGTGGTAAAGCACTGGCTGGGGTTTCCCAGACAGGTTGTGGCTTCCCCATCCTTGTAGGTATTCAGAGCTTGGCAGGACTTGGCCCTGAGCATCCTCTGAAGTCTGACTGTGCTTTGAGCAGGGGCGCTTGGACTAGACAATCTCCAGAGGTCCTTTCCAACCTCAAGCATCCTGCGAATCTCTCATGGGCAAAAACGTCTGACGCAGAGCTGCCCCTAAGAAGGAAGAGCTGCTTGGGAACATTGGAATCAAGGGCAGCCTTGGCTCTCACACTGACAAACACTGGAGTTCAAGCCCTGAAGAGAGGATGGAACGCGAGTAGCAGAGTACAGCCCCTGGACTTCAGGCACGCCGACTTGGCCTAGTCAGGCAGCTGGTAGGTAGGATGCCATGGAGGCAGCTGTGAAGGGCAAAGGAGCTCAGAAAAGCTGGCAGCGCCTTAGGCACCTCATGGTCCGAGAGCAGGAACAGTCCAGACCAATGCTCAGGGAAACAGCCGACATCTCAGCAGACTGGCTTTGGCTAAGTGGGGTGCTCAGGGCATCAAATCAAGGACTGCCTGAGAAAGGTCAAGCCGTACAAGCCAGCTGATGCGCTCCAGGGCAGGGCTGCTGTAAAGGGAGACCTAGACCCATGGGAGGACTGAGCCCACAGGAGCCTCATGGCATTCAAGCAGGACAAATGGCAAGTCCTGCACGTGAAGAGGAAGAACCTCCTGCATCAGTACGGACTGGGGACTGAACTATGCTATGACCTTAGAGCCCTCAGACCTCCTCTGGGTAAGATCTGCCTGCAGGGGCGGGGGCTGCCTTGGCAAAACACTTGCAGGGTGGAAGGGAACGGACGCACAGGCCTCATCTTCCTGGCCAAAGAGGCCGGGCTGCGGTGAGGATCTCTCCTGAATGCTCCATGGAGGGAAAGAAAGGGTTGCAGAAAACATCTCCCCGCTGCCTGGGACTCATCCCTGGCTCTCACGCAACGTGTCTTCTCATGGCATTAGTGCTTCTGCATGCCTTCTTCCCATGCCCCAAAGGCCTCCTCAGCTTGGAGCACAAGCCAGCACCATTGGGGAGGCAGGGAACCTTCCCCCTGTTCCCCGACCAGCAAGGGCTGGCAGAGCCCTGCAGTGCCACGTGCCTGGGGATGCTCAGGGAGGGGATGTGCTCAGAAGAGCCCTGGTACAAAAGGAGCTGTCAGACTACTTCAAAGAGGTGATGTACTTCCCTGCCCTGCAGGCATGGAGGCAGCTGCGGTGCGTCGCAGGAGGCCAAGGGAATGCCTTCAGTAGGCAAGCTTCCTGGCAGAGACTCTCCCTACCCATGGCGAGTCACAGTCTAATTTTGGATTGGCCGTGTGTCAGCCTTTTGGCGGGAGGCCAAGCCAGGAGTGCCTGCTGTCTGCAGGACCATGTCCCACGCAGGGCTGAATTCCTGTCTGGCAAGGACAGCTCCTCCCAGCCCCGGGAAAACCATCTCCAATCGCTGCGCTGTACCTGAGTATACAGCTCCAGGCAGCCCCAACGGCCATTGCCCTCAGCATGACATTCTTGCCAGCACTCTCAAACCTCGGGGGGGCTTGCAGGACGGTCAGCGTGTTTTGGAAAAGTGGCCAGGCCTTTGTGTCTCCTACAGGTCAGGGTCCAAAGCGTGCGACCAAAGTGCATGGTGGTGCGAGGAGAGCGGGAGGAACAAGGTGCTGTCGCGAGCCCCAACACAGCCCGCTGGTAGTGACAAGGGACCTGACTCCACAGGGCTTGTTGAGGAATCATGGGATTCAGGAGGGCAATGTTCTCCTTCCGCAAGCCTGCTGACGGCTTTGGTTGGGGACGCCAGAGACTGCCACGAGAGGGGATGACTTTACCGAAGAAATCGGCAAATGTCTCCCCAGAAGGAGAAGCTCTGCTTGGGCACAGGCATTTGAAATCAGTAGCACAGCCTGCCTGCCTATAGAGCCAATGATCAGTAAGTGCTGGAGGGAGCCGAAAGGCAGACAGCAAGGTAGAAGGATGGGGCACGTCCTCAGTCACAAGAGCCTTTGGGCACCCAGCAGAGGACTGCATCAGTGAGAAACCATGCCCACCTTCCTGCACAGGCCCTTGAAAACAACCTCAGCAGATTTCCCCAGACCCATGTCCTCCGTCTGCACAGACACCTCCAGCACTCGCGGGCACATCTTCTGCCCGCACTGACAGGATCCTGCTCAGGAAATCCTTGGGCCTCTCACCCCGATACTTCAAAAGAGCCTCTGCGGCCTAATGGTCATGTCAGAAATGAGGAAATGAAATGGCAGCGTTGACGGAAACCAAAACACAACCTGTGCCATTAGGCAGGACATTTTGCTTTGGAGGTGAGTCTGCCGGAAAATTACTGCCCGCGTGCAGTGAGTGTGGGCCTGGGGCGGTGCAGGAGCAGTATAAAAGCGGGCCCTTCTCCTCACTCTCTCATCCACTCCTCTCACCTCCGTCTCCTTGCGAACAAGGTGAGTTTGGAGCCCTTTCTTGTCTTCCCCCTCCTCCTCCTCCTCCTTCTCCTCCTCCTTTTCCTCCTCCTTTGGGATTTCTCAGCACATTCCTGCCTCTTTGTCTTATGCCGGGTCTTGAGGCTGCTTGCCATGGCAGAGGGAAGGGAGCAGAAGGTGTGGCATGGAGAGAGGTTGGGGCTTGGCTCAGGTGTCTCCTGAGCCGTGGGCTAGGTGGGGTCCTCCCTGGGCTTGCTTGCTCTTGGTGGGCTTCTTTTGAGCTGAGGGGAAGGCTCTCCCTCACGGTGGGATGACAGGCTGGACTTCAACCACCCCTCATGCTATGTTATGCCCTGCCCTCTCTCCTTGTGGTGGCATGACCGGCTGCTCCTCACCCACCCCTCATGCACTGCTTCCCTCTTCCCCCTCTCCCAGGTGCAGCTCCAGCCCCAAGACATGTCCTGCTACAACCCCTGCCTGCCCTGCCAGCCCTGCGGCCCCACCCCACTGGCCAACAGCTGCAATGAGCCCTGTGTCAGGCAGTGCCAGGACTCCACCGTCGTCATCCAGCCCTCCCCCGTGGTGGTGACCCTGCCCGGCCCCATCCTCAGCTCCTACCCGCAGAACACCGCCGTGGGATCCTCCACCTCCGCTGCCGTGGGCAGCATCCTCAGCTCTCAGGGAGTGCCCATCTCCTCCGGGGGCTTCGGCCTCTCCGGCCTCGGCAGCCGCTACTGCGGCAGGAGCTGCCTCCCCTGCTAAAGCTGCTGGCGATGGCCCTGGGGAAGGCCCCCAGGGACCCACAAGGTGGCACCGGCCTGGGGACGGAGCATCGGCTTGTTGCTTTCCGAGGGGCTGAGCAACCCCAGCACCCCTTGCAAAAGGACGGGGCCAGCCTGGGCTCTCCGAAAGCACGGCCCATGCCTGCCTTTCCCCTCTGCCACTCTCTCCTTTCCCTCCTGTGTCCTTGTGTTCTTGTGCTCCCCTGGGCTGGGAGCCCCACAGAGCCAGCCTAGGGAAGACCTGCTGGCCCTGCTCCCTCTGTGGGGCAGGCAGATGGACACCTGGTGGGATCTCTGCCACAGCCATGGGGCGCAGACTCCTTTCGGTTGCTCCCTGCACCGGGACCTCCACTTGGATCAACCTCGTTTCCCTCTTTTGACTCATTAAAGTTCTGCTGCATCCCAGCCTGGGCTTCTGTCTCATCCTTTCCCCTGCAGATGCTCTTCCAAGATGTCCAGGCAGAGACATGTTACTCAGGGGTGGTTTTGGGGAGGGGCTTGGGGGGATGCTTTTGCACTGATTGTCAACACAGGCTTGCATTGAGTAGGCTTCTTCGTGCATCAGCTGACCCTATGCTTTCTAAATTTGTCTGCCTCTCTGGGTCCAGATAGAATTACCCGACATACTTGAGTGACTACCATCCACTCTGTTGTGCACACCTTTTCTTTTTCCTCAGCAAGCTCAACACTGTGATGCAAGTAGTCAGGGGGGAAGGGGGTAGTGACAAGACTTAGGCGCTAGCTTCCCAGGAGACACCTGGAGAACCCATAGCATTCTCAAAGGGAGGGAAATGGTGCCGTGAGCAGCCTTATCATAGAACCATAATGTCATAGAATCATGGAATGATTTTGGTTGGAAGAGACCTTTAAAGATCATCTAGTCCAACCCTCCTGCCATGGGCAGGGATATCTGTCACTACATCACGTTACCCAATGCTCTGTCAAACCTGACTTTGAACACTTCCAGTGATGGGGCATCCCACCATTCTCTGGGCAACCTTTTCCAGTTTTCCTCCTTATGTCCAATCGGCATCTACCCTATTTCAGTTTAAAACTGTTGCTCCTTCTCCTTTCACTACAGGCCTTGATAAAAAGTCTCTCTCTGACTTCCTTATAGGTCCCCTTTATATATTGAGAGGCCTCAACAAGGTGTCCCCAGAGCCTTCTCTTCTCCAGGCTGAACCACCCCAACTCCCTCAGCCTTTCCTCATAGGAGAGCTGTTGCATTCCTCTGATCTTTTTTGTAGCCCTTCTCTGGACCTGCTCTAACAGGTCCATGTCTTCTTTGTACTGGGGACCCCAGACTGGATGCAGTGCTCCAGGTGGGCTTTAACAAGAGCGGACCAGAAGAGGAGAATCACCTCCCTCCACCTGCTGGCCACGCTTCCTTTGGTGCAGCCCACGATACCACTGGCTTTCTGGGCTGCAAGCACACACTGCTGGCTAATGTCCAATTTTTCAACCTCCAGCAGCAGGGCTGCTCTCAACCGTTCATCCTCCAGTCTGTATTGTTATTGGGGATTGCCCCAGCGCAGGTGCAGGACCTTGCACGTGGCTTTGTTTGACTTCCTGAGTTTCATAGGGGACCATTCCTCAAGCCTCTCAAGATCCCTCTGGAGAGCATCCCTTCCCTCAAGCCTATCAGTTGCGCCCCTCAGCTTGGTGTCATGCACACACTTGCTGAGGGTGCACTCAACCCCAGAATTCCCGTTGACTATAACTCTTTGGATGCAGCCAAAGTGCCCTTGGGGCACTGTCGCTTGCAGCTGAGGAAGGCATCCATGACTCCACCAGAGCCGCTGGCCATCAAGCCCAGCTTTGCTGAGCCTCTGTCCAGACGTGCCCTCTTGGCCTCGGTGCACATGCTGTGGAAGGGGTGCATGGCAACTGCTGACGTCAGTTGAGGAGCCTGGGCTATGGAAGCCCTGGGAGGGCAGCAGCCGGAAAAGCTCCTGGGAAGTGGACAGGAGGGGAGAGGAAGAGAGGGGAGAGGAGGGGCGGCAATTCCTCTTGCCCTTGCTGCCACTGTGCTGGGGGAGGGGGCTTGAGCAGAAAATGGCACCAGAGGACAGCAGGAGAGGGAATGGGGGAACCAGGCTGTACTGGCTCTGGCTGGGATGCGGGTAATTGTCTTCAGAGCGGCCCATATGGTGCTGTGCTTCAAATGTGGGGCTAAAAAAGTGCAGATAACACACCAAAGCTTTAGCTGTGGCTGCACGGTGCTTGCACAGCATCAAGACCATCTCTCTTTCTCACTCTGCACACCCCGCAGTGGCGGCAAGGGGTGGGCAAGGTGCTGGGAGGAGACACAGCCAGGAGGGCTGACCTGAATTGACCAAAGGGCTACTCCATGTTGTGGTGGTGCATTCCTCCCCCTCTTCTTTTCCTCTACGCTACCATCTCAGAACCCTTCTGTTGAGCTTTAGCCATTGTGTATGAGTGGGGCAGTTAGGCGTCCCTTGGCCGTACCAAGCACTCTTGCATGGCTAAGATGGGCAGCAACACTGATCGTACCAGGGACACTAGCTACATGATCGAGGTAGGGAACAGAAACAAGAGATAATTCATCATCTCTGACAGCTCTGAAGCTCTCCCTACCTGGATCGTAGCTCAAGTGGAACAATACCATTGTTACCGTGAAACACTACCATAATTACTACCCTGGACCACCTTGCATAGTAGCCAAAATGGAAATTTACTGATGACTAAAGCCAATCATCTTGCAAATCTGTAAACAGCGGTACCAAGTGAGACCCTTTGAGCTCTCCCGGACCGCAGCCAGACCTCCCTCTGAGTGGGACGCCTCTCAGAGTCCGCAAACTCAAATTTGCGATACTCAGAGGATCTCCGAGATTTTGGGCTGAGACACTCCTCGGGGCTCAACTCTTCGCCCCTTGGGACTAAGGGTAGATCCAGTCGCACCTAGGCTCCTTTTTGAGAAGGAGTTTAGAAGACAAAGGGGCCTACTCTGAACCTCGTGACCCAACGGGAAGTCCTTCCTATCCCTTTCTGTATTAGACATAAACCGTTGTCCAAGTCTGAGACTAAGATTGGGTCCAGTTGGATCTCTTCTGAACCTCGTGACTCAACGGGAGGGTCTCCCTTTTACCTTTTACCTTTTTGTCCTTTTATCTTTTAACCCTTTTACTCTTAATCTCTGTCCAAATCATTCCAACACAATTCTAAGACCATTTTCCCCTCTGTAACTTAATCCATGTAATAAGTAATAGAGTGAGCCTTGCCATCAAATTCTCTGAAGTCACGTTTCTATAAATTTCTATTAAAATCACCCTTTGCCAATACCTTGCCAGTGATTCTTTACGCGGCCTTAAAACCACCCATTCGTGACACGTGTAACATCATGCTCAGCAATAAAACTGGGGGCAGTCTTTCCAAAGTCGCTGTTCTTCAAAGAGTGGCTAGACATCGGACTGCTAGTGCTAGGGAGCGGGTGATTCTCTTTGCATCACTTGTTTTTTCTCTCTTTTATGCCTTCCCCTCTTAGACTGCCCTGATCTTGACCCAAGGGTATTACGCTCTCTTGCTCTTCCAATTGTCCCCGCATCCCATTGGGTCAGCGGATCAAGAGAACAGCTGGTGGGTGCTTAGTGCTTGCCAGGGTCAACACAGCACACAGACCCACAGGCAGTGCGTGTCCTCCTTGCCCTGCTCCTTCCCAGAGCCACAAACAGCAGCAGGCTTAGCAGCAACCAGCCCTGCCTCCCCATTAATCCTTCCGCCCCACACAAGCCGCGGCTCAAAAGCAGGGCCAGGGAAAGGTGCTTTTGCGGTAACCCCATCAAAACAAGTGCGACTCCCAGCACTGTACCCGGACACCAAGGACTGTCATCAACAACCTGGGATACCGGCACAGGGGTGTAGCAGGGGGATCGATGAGAGCGACGATCCCACTCTGCTCAGCATTCACCTGATGGCATCTAGACCACTGTATCAAGTGTTGGTCTGTAATGCAAGAAAGACCTTGCCCAAGTGGAGCGAGTTCAGTGGAGGGTGGCCAGGACGGTGAGGAGGCTGGAGCACTTCCTTGGGGAGCAGAGGCTGAGGGCACGGGCCTTGCTGGCCATGGAGAAGAGAATGCTTTGGTGGCAGACTTGAAATCGTCTTTGGACTAGCCATGGTCATTACACTGCGTCGGGTCATTCTATCCAGCCCTGCATAGGCAGGGAAGTTTAGAAAGCAAAGGCTCACCCACCTTGTGCATGGCTAAGTATACTCAATGCAAGCCTGTGTTAAAAGTCACTGCACAGCCATCCCCAACACCCCCCTCCCAAAAACCACCCCTGAGCAACACGTCTCTGCCTGGACATCTTGGAAGAGCATCTGCAGGGGAAAGGATGAGACAGAAGCCCAGGCTGGGATGCAGCAGAACTTTAATGAGTCAAAAGAGGGAACAAGGTCGATCCAAGTGGAGGCCCCAGTGCAGGGAGCACCAGGGGCAGAAAGGAGTCTGCGCCCCATGGCTGTGGTAGAGATCCCACCAGGTGTCCATCTGCCTGCCCCACAGAGGGAGCAGGACCAGCAGGTCTTCCCTAGGCTGGCTCTGTGGGGCTCCCAGCCCAGGGGAGCCCAAGAGCACAAGGACACGGGAGGGAAAGGAGAGAGTGGCAGAGGGGAAAGGCAGGCATGGGCCGTGCTTTCGGAGAGCCCAGGCTGGCCCCGTCCTTTTGCAAGGGGTGCTGGGGTTGCTCAGCCCCTCGGAAAGCAACAAGCCGATGCTCCGTCCCCAGGCCGGTGCCAGCTTGTGGGTCCCTGGGGGCCTTCCCCAGGGCCATCGCCAGCAGCTTTAGCAGGGGAGGCAGCTCCTGCCGCAGTAGCGGCTGCCGAAGCCGGAGAGGCCGAAGCCCCCGGAGGAGATGGGCACTCCCTGAGAGCTGAGGATGCTGCCCACGGCAGCGGAGGTGGAGGATCCCACGGCGGTGTTCTGCGGGAAGGAGCTGAGGATGGGGCCGGGCAGGGTCACCACCACGGGGGAGGGCTGGATGACGACGGTGGAGTCCTGGCACTGCCTGACACAGGGCTCATTGCAGCTGTTGGCCAGCGGGGTGGGGCCGCAGGGCTGGCAGGGCAGGCACGGGTTGTAGCAGGACATGTCTTGGGGCTGGAGGTGCACCTGGGAGAGGGGGAAGAGGGAAGCAGTGCATGAGGGGTGGGTGAGGAGCAGCCGGTCACACCACCACGAGGAGAGAAGGCAGGGCATAACATAGCATGAGGGGTGGTTGAAGTCCAGCCTGTCATCCCACCGTGAGGGAGAGCCTTCCCCTCAGCTCAAAAGAAGCCCACCAAGAGCAAGCAAGCCCAGGGAGGACCCCACCTAGCCCACGGCTCAGGAGACACCTGAGCCAAACCCCAACCTCTCTCCATGCCACACCTTCTGCTCCCTTCCCTCTGCCATGGCAAGCAGCCTCAAGACCCGGCATAAGACAAAGAGGCAGGAATGTGCTGAGAAATCCCAAAGGAGGAGGAAAAGGAGGAGGAGAAGGAGGAGGAGGAGGAGGGGGAAGACAAGAAAGGGCTCCAAACTCACCTTGTTCGCAAGGAGACGGAGGTGAGAGGAGTGGATGAGAGAGTGAGGAGAAGGGCCCGCTTTTATACTGCTCCTGCACCGCCCCAGGCCCACACTCACTGCACGCGGGCAGTAATTTTCCGGCAGACTCACCTCCAAAGCAAAATGTCCTGCCTAATGGCACAGGTTGTGTTTTGGTTTCCGTCAACGCTGCCATTTCATTTCCTCATTTCTGACATGACCATTAGGCCGCAGAGGCTCTTTTGAAGTATCGGGGTGAGAGGCCCAAGGATTTCCTGAGCAGGATCCTGTCAGTGCGGGCAGAAGATGTGCCCGCGAGTGCTGGAGGTGTCTGTGCAGACGGAGGACATGGGTCTGGGGAAATCTGCTGAGGTTGTTTTCAAGGGCCTGTGCAGGAAGGTGGGCATGGTTTCTCACTGATGCAGTCCTCTGCTGGGTGCCCAAAGGCTCTTGTGACTGAGGACGTGCCCCATCCTTCTACCTTGCTGTCTGCCTTTCGGCTCCCTCCAGCACTTACTGATCATTGGCTCTATAGGCAGGCAGGCTGTGCTACTGATTTCAAATGCCTGTGCCCAAGCAGAGCTTCTCCTTCTGGGGAGACATTTGCCGATTTCTTCGGTAAAGTCATCCCCTCTCGTGGCAGTCTCTGGCGTCCCCAACCAAAGCCGTCAGCAGGCTTGCGGAAGGAGAACATTGCCCTCCTGAATCCCGTGATTCCTCAACAAGCCCTGTGGAGTCAGGTCCCTTGTCACTACCAGCGGGCTGTGTTGGGGCTCGCGACAGCTTCTTGTTCCTCCCGCTCTCCTCGCACCACCATGCACTTTGGTCGCACGCTTTGGACCCTGACCTGTAGGAGACACAAAGGCCTGGCCACTTTTCCAAAACACGCTGACCGTCCTGCAAGCCCCCCCGAGGTTTGAGAGTGCTGGCAAGAATGTCATGCTGAGGGCAATGGCCGTTGGGGCTGCCTGGAGCTGTATACTCAGGTACAGCGCAGCGATTGGAGATGGTTTTCCCGGGGCTGGGAGGAGCTGTCCTTGCCAGACAGGAATTCAGCCCTGCGTGGGACATGGTCCTGCAGACAGCAGGCACTCCTGGCTTGGCCTCCCGCCAAAAGGCTGACACACGGCCAATCCAAAATTAGACTGTGACTCGCCATGGGTAGGGAGAGTCTCTGCCAGGAAGCTTGCCTACTGAAGGCATTCCCTTGGCCTCCTGCGACGCACCGCAGCTGCCTCCATGCCTGCAGGGCAGGGAAGTACATCACCTCTTTGAAGTAGTCTGACAGCTCCTTTTGTACCAGGGCTCTTCTGAGCACATCCCCTCCCTGAGCATCCCCAGGCACGTGGCACTGCAGGGCTCTGCCAGCCCTTGCTGGTCGGGGAACAGGGGGAAGGTTCCCTGCCTCCCCAATGGTGCTGGCTTGTGCTCCAAGCTGAGGAGGCCTTTGGGGCATGGGAAGAAGGCATGCAGAAGCACTAATGCCATGAGAAGACACGTTGCGTGAGAGCCAGGGATGAGTCCCAGGCAGCGGGGAGATGTTTTCTGCAACCCTTTCTTTCCCTCCATGGAGCATTCAGGAGAGATCCTCACCGCAGCCCGGCCTCTTTGGCCAGGAAGATGAGGCCTGTGCGTCCGTTCCCTTCCACCCTGCAAGTGTTTTGCCAAGGCAGCCCCCGCCCCTGCAGGCAGATCTTACCCAGAGGAGGTCTGAGGGCTCTAAGGTCATAGCATAGTTCAGTCCCCAGTCCGTACTGATGCAGGAGGTTCTTCCTCTTCACGTGCAGGACTTGCCATTTGTCCTGCTTGAATGCCATGAGGCTCCTGTGGGCTCAGTCCTCCCATGGGTCTAGGTCTCCCTTTACAGCAGCCCTGCCCTGGAGCGCATCAGCTGGCTTGTACGGCTTGACCTTTCTCAGGCAGTCCTTGATTTGATGCCCTGAGCACCCCACTTAGCCAAAGCCAGTCTGCTGAGATGTCGGCTGTTTCCCTGAGCATTGGTCTGGACTGTTCCTGCTCTCGGACCATGAGGTGCCTAAGGCGCTGCCAGCTTTTCTGAGCTCCTTTGCCCTTCACAGCTGCCTCCATGGCATCCTACCTACCAGCTGCCTGACTAGGCCAAGTCGGCGTGCCTGAAATCCAGGGGCTGTACTCTGCTACTCGCGTTCCATCCTCTCTTCAGGGCTTGAACTCCAGTGTTTGTCAGTGTGAGAGCCAAGGCTGCCCTTGATTCCAATGTTCCCAAGCAGCTCTTCCTTCTTAGGGGCAGCTCTGCGTCAGACGTTTTTGCCCATGAGAGATTCGCAGGATGCTTGAGGTTGGAAAGGACCTCTGGAGATTGTCTAGTCCAAGCGCCCCTGCTCAAAGCACAGTCAGACTTCAGAGGATGCTCAGGGCCAAGTCCTGCCAAGCTCTGAATACCTACAAGGATGGGGAAGCCACAACCTGTCTGGGAAACCCCAGCCAGTGCTTTACCACTCTAACACTGACAAAGCCTTTTCTTAGGTTTTCGTGGAATTCGTAGAATCACAGAATCATAGAATCATTAAGGTTGGAAAAGACCTCTGAGATCATCGCGTCCAACCCTCAACCAAACACCACCTTGCCCACTAAACCATGTCCCTAAGCGCTCTGTGTTCTTGACTCCCTCCCATCAGCTCTTTCACACCTTGCTAGGAAGTGTGCCCGGGTGAACAACCTGGGGTGCAAAACGCCAGGGTG
This sequence comes from Calonectris borealis, assembly GCF_964195595.1. Lineage (NCBI taxonomy): Eukaryota > Metazoa > Chordata > Aves > Procellariiformes > Procellariidae > Calonectris > Calonectris borealis. The sequence goes on from NC_134333.1 coordinate 4,636,282, forward strand.
AACAACTCCACCTCCTGCAGCCCCCCTGCCGCTGGGGCTCCAGTCACTTCATGGGCTCTGTATCCCTTTGCTGTACTCAGTATGGACGTGCTCCTCTCATACGGAGGAGCCACACACTGGACAGCAGTCTCCTGGTCTCAGGAGTGTTCTCAGGCAAGAAGAGGGATCACCTTCCACAATCTGATAGCCAACCCCCTCCTAATGCAGCCCAGGATGCTGTCGGACGCCACTTCCACAAGGGTGCCGGCTGCCTGATGGTGTCCTCCAGGACCCACGTCCTCTGCTGCAAAGCTCTTTGGCAGCCCATCGGCCCCAGCCTGTAGTGGTTCAGGAGGCTTTTCTTCCCCCACTGCAGGACTTTCCATGAAGGGGTTAAACACTGCTGGCCGCAGTCTGGACCCCTGCAGGGCACCAGGACTGAGTGTCTGCCACCTGCACTTTGTGCCATCACACTCATCACAACCCTTGGAGAGCAGCAGCCAGGCCAGATTTCAACACCCTGCACTGCCCCCTTCCCCAGCCTGGGTTTTCTCAGTTGGTCTGTAAGGATTGTCACAGGAGACAGCGTCAAAAGCCTCGTTGGGATGAGGTTCACAGCATTTACTGCACTTCCCTCACCCACGGGAGCCAGGCATGTCGTCAAAGAAGGCCGTGAGGTTGGTCAGGTCTGCTTTCCCCTCCATAAATCCATGCTGACCACTCACAATCACCTTCTTGTGCTTTCATCTTGGGAAAGGCTTTCCAGGATGATTTGCTCCATCACCTTTAGAGGGATTGAGGTGAGGCTGCTGGGCCTGTCGTTCCCCGGCTCCTCCTTCGTGCCCTTCCTGAAGACAGGAGGCCCATTGGCTTTCTTCCAGTCCTCCAATGCATTCCCTGACTGCGCGGACATTCAGAGGGAGTTGGGAGCGGCCTTGTAGTGACACCAACCAACACCCGCGGGTGCATGGCATCAGGTCACGTGCACTCATGCCAGTCCAATCTGTTTAAATGTTTTCCAGACCTGATCGTACTCTACTGCAGGTAAGTCTTTCCTGCTCCAGACTTTCCGAGGACTGTCAGGAGCCCAGTATCTCAACAGCAAATCCTGCCACTAAAGACCAAGGCCAAGAACCCTTGGAGTACCTCGGCCTTGCATGTAACCCCTGTCCCCAGTGAAGCTGCCCCGTTCAGCACCGCGGCTCTCTTTGACCAAGCCTTGCTGCTGACCTACCTGGAGGAAGACTTTCTTGTTGCCCTCCACGTGATTTGCGTGGTTCGGTGTCAGGTGGGCTTTGATTTTCCTAACCCCGATCCTGCATACTCAATCAGCCTGGCAAATGCTCCCCCCAGAGCAAGGGGCATCGAGAGGAAGACAGCTGAAACCATTGGCACAGCCTGGCTGCCTGGAGATGCCACAGGTAGTGAGCGTCCGAGCACGCTGAGAGGGAGGGAGAAGAGAGCGGCACATGGCACGTCCTTAAAAAGAGGGGCCTTTGGGTGCTCTGCTGACGTGTGCAGCACCGGGCAGAGCTGGGCCTCTTCCTGCAAAGGGAGTTGCAAACTATCGCCCTTCACTGCCCCAAGCCAACATCCCCTGCCTGCAGGGGACCCCTCCACCACTTAGGAGACACCTTCTGCCCAAATTGACCCGATTCTGCCTGGGATATCCTTGGGCCTGTAATCCCAGCACATGAAAGGCACCTGCATGGCAGACCAAGCGTGTCAGAAATGAGGAAATGAAATGGCAGCGTTGACGGAAACCAAAACACAACCTGTGCCATTAGGTAGGACATTTTGCTTTGGAGGTGAGTCTGCTGGAAAATTACTGCCCGCGTGCAGTGAGTGTGGGCCTGGGGCGGTGCAGGAGCAGTATAAAAGCGGGTTCTTCTCTCTCTCTCATCCACTCTTCTCGCCTCCATCTCCTTGGGAAAAAGGTGAGTCTGAAGCCCTCTCTCCTACTCGTCCTCCTCTGGGATTTCTCAGCACGTAGCCTGTCGTAAGTTGAGTATCTGATAGGAGAGGGAAGGGGACAGAAAGTGTGGCATGGAGAGAGGCTGGGGATTGGCAGAGGTGAGCTATGGGCTCTTGTCTCCAGCTCGTGCCTTAGCTCCCTCGTGGTGGCGTGACCGGCTGCTCCTCACCCACCCCTCATGCACTGCTTCCCTCTTCCCCCTCTCCCAGGTGCACCTCCAGCCCCAAGACATGTCCTGCTACAACCCGTGCCTGCCCTGCCAGCCCTGCGGCCCCACCCCGCTGGCCAACAGCTGCAATGAGCCCTGTGTCAGGCAGTGCCAGGACTCCACCGTCGTCATCCAGCCCTCCCCCGTGGTGGTGACCCTGCCCGGCCCCATCCTCAGCTCCTTCCCGCAGAACACCGCCGTGGGATCCTCCACCTCCGCTGCCGTGGGCAGCATCCTCAGCTCTCAGGGAGTGCCCATCTCCTCCGGGGGCTTCGGCCTCTCCGGCTTCGGCAGCCGCTACTGCGGCAGGAGCTGCCTCCCCTGCTAAAGCTGCTGGCGATGGCCCTGGGGAAGGCCCCCAGGGACCCACAAGCTGGCACCGGCCTGGGGACGGAGCATCGGCTTGTTGCTTTCCGAGGGGCTGAGCAACCCCAGCACCCCTTGCAAAAGGACGGGGCCAGCCTGGGCTCTCCGAAAGCACGGCCCATGCCTGCCTTTCCCCTCTGCCACTCTCTCCTTTCCCTCCCGTGTCCTTGTGCTCTTGGGCTCCCCTGGGCTGGGAGCCCCACAGAGCCAGCCTAGGGAAGACCTGCTGGTCCTGCTCCCTCTGTGGGGCAGGCAGATGGACACCTGGTGGGATCTCTGCCACAGCCATGGGGCGCAGACTCCTTTCTGCCCTTGGTGTTCCCTGCACTGGGGCCTCCACTCGGATCGACCTTGTTCCCTCTTTTGACTCATTAAAGTTCTGCTGCATCCCAGCCTGGGCTTCTGTATCATCCTTTCCCCTGCAGATGCTCTTCCAAGATGTCCAGGCAGAGAGATGTTGCTCAGGGGTGGTTTTTGGAGGGGGGTGTTGGGGATGGCAGTGACTTTTAACACAGGCTTGCATTGAGTATACTTAGCCATGCACAAGGTGGGTGAGCCTTTGCTTTCTAAACTTCCCTGCCTATGTGGGGCTGGATAGAATGACCCGACGCAGTGTAATGACCATGGCTAGTCCAAAGACGATTTCAAGTCTGCCACCAAAGCATTCTCTTCTCCATGGCCAGCAAGGCCCGTGCCCTCAGCCTCTGCTCCCCAAGGAAGTGCTCCAGCCTCCTCACCGTCCTGGCCACCCTCCGCTGAACTCACTCCACTTGGTCGAGGTCTTTCTTGCATTACAGACCAAAACTTGATACAGTGGTCTAGATGCCATCAGGTGAATGCTGAGCAGAGTGGGATCGTCGCTCTCATCGATCCCCCTGCTACACTCCTGCGCCGGTATCCCAGGTTGTTGATGACAGTCCTTGGTGTCCGGGTACAGTGCTGGGAGTCGCACTTGTTTTGATGGGGTTACCGCAAAAGCACCTTTCCCTGGCCCTGCTTTTGAGCCGCGGCTTGTGTGGGGCGGAAGGATTAATGGGGAGGCAGGGCTGGTTGCTGCTAAGCCTGCTGCTGTTTGTGGCTCTGGGAAGGAGCAGGGCAAGGAGGACACGCACTGCCTGTGGGTCTGTGTGCTGTGTTGACCCTGGCAAGCACTAAGCACCCACCAGCTGTTCTCTTGATCCGCTGACCCAATGGGATGCGGGGACAATTGGAAGAGCAAGAGAGCGTAATACCCTTGGGTCAAGATCAGGGCAGTCTAAGAGGGGAAGGCACAAAAGAGAGAAAAAACAAGTGATACAAAGAGAATCACCCGCTCCCTAGCACTAGCAGTCCGATGTCCAGCCACTCGTTGAAGAACAGCGACTTTGGAAAGACTGCCCCCAGTTTTATTGCTGAGCATGATGTTACACGTGTCACGAATGGGTGGTTTTAAGGCCGCGTAAAGAATCACTGGCAAGGTATTGGCAAAGGGTGATTTTAATAGAAATTTATAGAAACGTGACTTCAGAGAATTTGATGGCAAGGCTCACTCTATTACTTATTACATGGATTAAGTTACAGAGGGGAAAATGATCTTAGAATTGTGTTGGAATGATTTGGACAGAGATTAAGAGTAAAAGGGTTAAAAGATAAAAGGGTAAAAAGGTAAAAGGTAAAAGGGAGACCCTCCCGTTGAGTCACGAGGTTCAGAAGAGATCCAACTGGACCCAATCTTAGTCTCAGACTTGGACAACGGTTTATGTCTAATACAGAAAGGGATAGGAAGGACTTCCCGTTGGGTCACGAGGTTCAGAGTAGGCCCCTTTGTTTTCTAAACTCCTTCTCAAAAAGGAGCCTAGGTGTGACTGGATCTACCCTTAGTCCCAAGGGGCAAAGAGTTGAGCCCCAAGAAGTGTCTCAGCCCAAAATCTCAGGGATCCTCTGAGTATCGCAAATTTGAGTTTGCGGACTCTGAGAGGCGTCCCACTCAGAGGGAGGTCTGGCTGCAGCCCGCTGCGGTCCAGGAGAGCTCAAAGGGTCTCACTTGGTACCGCTGTTTATAGATTTGCAAGATGATTGGCTTTAGTCATCAGTAAATTTCCATTTTGGCTACTATGCAAGGTGGTCCAGGGTAGTAATTATGGTAGTGTTTCACGGTAACAATGGTATTGTTCCACTTGAGCTACGATCCAGGTAGGGAGAGCTTCAGAGCTGTCAGAGATGATGAATTATCTCTTGTTTCTGTTCCCTACCTCGATCATGTAGCTAGTGTCCCTGGTACGATCAGTGTTGCTGCCCATCTTAGCCATGCAAGAGTGCTTGGTACGGCCAAGGGACGCCTAACTGCCCCACTCATACACAATGGCTAAAGCTCAACAGAAGGGTTCTGAGATGGTAGCGTAGAGGAAAAGAAGAGGGGGAGGAATGCACCACCACAACATGGAGTAGCCCTTTGGTCAATTCAGGTCAGCCCTCCTGGCTGTGTCTCCTCCCAGCACCTTGCCCACCCCTTGCCGCCACTGCGGGGTGTGCAGAGTGAGAAAGAGAGATGGTCTTGATGCTGTGCAAGCACCGTGCAGCCACAGCTAAAGCTTTGGTGTGTTATCTGCACTTTTTTAGCCCCACATTTGAAGCACAGCACCATATGGGCCGCTCTGAAGACAATTACCCGCATCCCAGCCAGAGCCAGTACAGCCTGGTTCCCCCATTCCCTCTCCTGTTGTCCTCTGGTGCCATTTTCTGCTCAAGCCCCCTCCCCCAGCACAGTGGCAGCAAGGGCAAGAGGAATTGCCGCCCCTCCTCTCCCCTCTCTTCCTCTCCCCTCCTGTCCACTTCCCAGGAGCTTTTCCGGCTGCTGCCCTCCCAGGGCTTCCATAGCCCAGGCTCCTCAACTGACGTCAGCAGTTGCCAAGCACCCCTTCCACAGCATGTGCACCGAGGCCAAGAGGGCACGTCTGGGCAGAGGCTCAGCAAAGCTGGGCCTGATGGCCAGCGGCTCTGGTGGAGTCATGGATGCCTTCCTCAGCTGCAAGCGACAGTGCCCCAAGGGCACTTTGGCTGCATCCAAAGAGTTATAGTCAACGGGAATTTTGGGGTTGAGTGCACCCTCGGCAAGTGTGTGCATGACACCAAGCTGAGGGGCGCAACTGATAGGCTTGAGGGAAGGGATGCTCTCCAGAGGGATCTTGAGAGGCTTGAGGAATGGTCCCCTGTGAAACTCAGGAAGTCAAACAAAGCCACGTGCAAGGTCCTGCACCTGCGCTGGGGCAATCCCCAATAACAATACAGACTGGAGGATGAACGGTTGAGAGCAGCCCTGCTGCTGGAGGTTGAAAAATTGGACATGAGCCAGCAGTGTGTGCTTGCAGCCCAGAAAGCCAGTGGTATCGTGGGCTGCACCAAAGGAAGCGTGGCCAGCAGGTGGAGGGAGATGATTCTCCTCTTCTGGTCCGCTCTTGTTAAAGCCCACCTGGAGCACTGCATCCAGTCTGGGGTCCCCAGTACAAAGAAGACATGGACCTGTTAGAGCAGGTCCAGAGAAGGGCTACAAAAAAGATCAGAGGAATGCAACAGCTCTCCTATGAGGAAAGGCTGAGGGAGTTGGGGTGGTTCAGCCTGGAGAAGAGAAGGCTCTGGGGACACCTTGTTGAGGCCTCTCAATATATAAAGGGGACCTATAAGGAAGTCAGAGAGAGACTTTTTATCAAGGGCTGTAGTGAAAGGAGAAGGAGCAACAGTTTTAAACTGAAATAGGGTAGATGCCGATTGGACATAAGGAGGAAAACTGGAAAAGGTTGCCCAGAGAATGATGGGATGCCCCATCACTGGAAGTGTTCAAAGTCAGGTTTGACAGAGCATTGGGTAACGTGATGTAGTGACAGATATCCCTGCCCATGGCAGGAGGGTTGGACTAGATGATCTTTAAAGGTCTCTTCCAACCAAAATCATTCCATGATTCTATGACATTATGGTTCTATGATAAGGCTGCTCACGGCACCATTACCCTCCCTTTGAGAATGCTATGGGTTCTCCAGGTGTCTCCTGGGAAGCTAGCGCCTAAGTCTTGTCACTACCCCCTTCCCCCCTGACTACTTGCATCACAGTGTTGAGCTTGCTGAGGAAAAAGAAAAGGTGTGCACAACAGAGTGGATGGTAGTCACTCAAGTATGTCGGGTAATTCTATCTGGACCCAGAGAGGCAGACAAAGTTAGAAAGCATAGGGTCAGCTGATGCACGAAGAAGCCTACTCAATGCAAGCCTGTGTTGACAATCAGTGCAAAAGCATCCCCCCAAGCCCCTCCCCAAAACCACCCCTGAGTAACATGTCTCTGCCTGGACATCTTGGAAGAGCATCTGCAGGGGAAAGGATGAGACAGAAGCGCAGGCTGGGATGCAGCAGAACTTTAATGAGTCAAAAGAGGGAAACGAGGTTGATCCAAGTGGAGGTCCCGGTGCAGGGAGCAACCGAAAGGAGTCTGCGCCCCATGGCTGTGGCAGAGATCCCACCAGGTGTCCATCTGCCTGCCCCACAGAGGGAGCAGGGCCAGCAGGTCTTCCCTAGGCTGGCTCTGTGGGGCTCCCAGCCCAGGGGAGCACAAGAACACAAGGACACGGGAGGGAAAGGAGAGAGTGGCAGAGGGGAAAGGCAGGCATGGGCCGTGCTTTCGGAGAGCCCAGGCTGGCCCCGTCCTTTTGCAAGGGGTGCTGGGGTTGCTCAGCCCCTCGGAAAGCAACAAGCCGATGCTCCGTCCCCAGGCCGGTGCCAGCTTGTGGGTCCCTGGGGGCCTTCCCCAGGGCCATCGCCAGCAGCTTTAGCAGGGGAGGCAGCTCCTGCCGCAGTAGCGGCTGCCGAAGCCGGAGAGGCCGAAGCCCCCGGAGGAGATGGGCACTCCCTGAGAGCTGAGGATGCTGCCCACGGCAGCGGAGGTGGAGGATCCCACGGCGGTGTTCTGCGGGAAGGAGCTGAGGATGGGGCCGGGCAGGGTCACCACCACGGGGGAGGGCTGGATGACGACGGTGGAATCCTGGCACTGCCTGACACAGGGCTCATTGCAGCTGTTGGCCAGCGGGGTGGGGCCGCAGGGCTGGCAGGGCAGGCAGGGGTTGTAGCAGGACATGTCTTGGGGCTGGAGCTGCACCTGGGAGAGGGGGAAGAGGGAAGCAGTGCATGAGGGGTGGGTGAGGAGCAGCCGGTCACGCCACCACAAGGAGAGAGGGCAGGGCATAACATAGCATGAGGGGTGGTTGAAGTCCAGCCTGTCATCCCACCGTGAGGGAGAGCCTTCCCCTCAGCTCAAAAGAAGCCCACCAAGAGCAAGCAAGCCCAGGGAGGACCCCACCTAGCCCACGGCTCAGGAGACACCTGAGCCAAGCCCCAACCTCTCTCCATGCCACACCTTCTGCTCCCTTCCCTCTGCCATGGCAAGCAGCCTCAAGACCCGGCATAAGACAAAGAGGCAGGAATGTGCTGAGAAATCCCAAAGGAGGAGGAAAAGGAGGAGGAGAAGGAGGAGGAGGAGGAGGGGGAAGACAAGAAAGGGCTCCAAACTCACCTTGTTCGCAAGGAGACGGAGGTGAGAGGAGTGGATGAGAGAGTGAGGAGAAGGGCCCGCTTTTATACTGCTCCTGCACCGCCCCAGGCCCACACTCACTGCACGCGGGCAGTAATTTTCCGGCAGACTCACCTCCAAAGCAAAATGTCCTACCTAATGGCACAGGTTGTGTTTTGGTTTCCGTCAACGCTGCCATTTCATTTCCTCATTTCTGACATGACCATTAGGCCGCAGAGGCTCTTTTGAAGTATCGGGGTGAGAGGTCCAAGGATTTCCTGAGCAGGATCCTGTCAGTGCGGGCAGAAGATGTGCCCGCGAGTGCTGGAGGTGTCTGTGCAGACGGAGGACATGGGTCTGGGGAAATCTGCTGAGGTTGTTTTCAAGGGCCTGTGCAGGAAGGTGGGCATGGTTTCTCACTGATGCAGTCCTCTGCTGGGTGCCCAAAGGCTCTTGTGACTGAGGACGTGCCCCATCCTTCTACCTTGCTGTCTGCCTTTCGGCTCCCTCCAGCACTTACTGATCATTGGCTCTATAGGCAGGCAGGCTGTGCTACTGATTTCAAATGCCTGTGCCCAAGCAGAGCTTCTCCTTCTGGGGAGACATTTGCCGATTTCTTCGGTAAAGTCATCCCCTCTCGTGGCAGTCTCTGGCGTCCCCAACCAAAGCCGTCAGCAGGCTTGCGGAAGGAGAACATTGCCCTCCTGAATCCCGTGATTCCTCAACAAGCCCTGTGGAGTCAGATCCCTCGTCACTACCAGCGGGCTGTGTTGGGGCTCGCGACAGCTTCTTGTTCCTCCCGCTCTCCTCGCACCACCATGCACTTTGGTCGCACGCTTTGGACCCTGACCTGTAGGAGACACAAAGGCCTGGCCACTTTTCCAAAACACGCTGACCGTCCTGCAAGCCCCCCCGAGGTTTGAGAGTGCTGGCAAGAATGTCATGCTGAGGGCAATGGCCGTTGGGGCTGCCTGGGGCTGCCTGAGTATAACCAGGTACAGCGCAGCGATTGGAGATGGTTTTCCCGGGGCTGGGAGGAGCTGTCCTTGCCAGACAGGAATTCAGCCCTGCGTGGGACATGGTCCTGCAGACAGCAGGCACTCCTGGCTTGGCCTCCCGCCAAAAGGCTGACACACGGCCAATCCAAAATTAGACTGTGACTCGCCATGGGTAGGGAGAGTCTCTGCCAGGAAGCTTGCCTACTGAAGGCATTCCCTTGGCCTCCTGCGACGCACCGCAGCTGCCTCCATGCCTGCAGGGCAGGGAAGTACATCACCTCTTTGAAGTAGTCTGACAGCTCCTTTTGTACCAGGGCCCTTCTGAGCACATCCCCTCCCTGAGCATCCCCAGGCAGTGGCACTGCAGGGCCCTGCCAGCCCTTGCTGGTTGGGGAACAGGGGGAAGGTTCCCTGCCTCCCCAATGGTGCTAGCTTGTGCTCCAAGCTGAGGAGGCCTTTGGGGCATGGGAAAGAAGGCATGCAGAAGCACTAATGCCATGAGAAGACACGTTGCGTGAGAGCCAGGGATGAGTCCCAGGCAGCGGAGAGATGTTTTCTGCAACCCTTTCTTTCCCTCCATGCAGCATTCAGGAGAGGTCCTCACCGCAGCCCGGCCTCTTTGGCCAGGAAGATGAGGCCTGTGCGTGCGTTCCCTTCCACCCTGCAAGTGTTTTGCCAAGGCAGCCCCCGCCCCTGCAGGCAGATCTTACCCAGAGGAGGTCTGAGGGCTCTAAGGTCATAGCATAAGTCCCCAGTCCGTACTGATGCAGGAGGTTCTTCCTCTTCACGTGCAGGACTTGCCATTTGTCCTGCTTGAATGCCATGAGGCTCCTGTGGGCTCAGTCCTCCCATGGGTCTAGGTCTGCCTTTACAGCAGCCCTGCCCTGGAGCGCATCAGCTGGCTTGTACGGCTTGACCTTTCTCAGGCAGTCCTTGATTTGAGGCCCTGAGCACCCCACTTAGCCAAAGCCAGTCTGCTGAGATGTCGGCTTGTTTCCCTGAGCATTGGTCTGGACTGTTCCTGCTCTCGGACCATGAGGTGCCTCTTTCCTCTTGTCCCTTCACTGGATAGGGCTCAGGACAGTCCGGCTCTGCGTTCTTGACTCCCTCCCATCAGCTCTTTCACACCTTGCTAGGAAGTGAACAACCTGGGATGAACAACCCCAGGATGAACAACCCCAGGGTGAACAACCCCACCTCCTGCAGCCCCCCTGCCGCAGGGGCTCGAGTCACTTCATGAGCTCTGTATGCCTTTGCTGGACTCAGTATGGACGTGCTCCTCTCATACTGAGGAGCCACACACTGGACAGCAGTCTCCTGGTCTCAGGAGTGTTCTCAGGCAAGAAGAGGGATCACCTTCCACAATCTGATAGCCAACCCCCTCCTAATGCAGCCCAGGATGCTGTCGGACGCCACTTCCACAAGGGTGCCGGCTGCCTGATGGTGTCCTCCAGGACCCACGTCCTCTGCTGCAAAGCTCTTTGGCAGCCCATCGGCCCCAGCCTGTAGTGGTGCAGGAGGTTCTTCCTCCCCCACTGCAGGACTTTCCATGAAGGGGTTAAACACTGCTGGCCCGCAGTCTGGACCCCTGCAGGGCACCAGGACTGAGTGTCTGCCACCTGCACTTTGTGCCATCACACTCATCACAACCCTTGGAGAGCAGCAGCCACGCCAGATTTCAACACCCTGCACTGCCCCCTTCCCCAGCCTGGGTTTTGTCAGTTGGTCTGTAAGGATTGTCACAGGAGACAGCATCAAAAGCCTCGTTGGGATGAGGTTCACAGCATTTACTGCACTTCCCTCACCCACGGGAGCCAGGCATGTCGTCAAAGAAGGCCGTGAGGTTGGTCAGGTCTGCTTTCCCCTCCATAAATCCATGCTGACCACTCACAATCACCTTCTTGTGCTTTCATCTTGGGAAAGGGTTTCCAGGATGATTTGCTCCATCACCTTTAGAGGGATTGAGGTGAGGCTGCTGGGCCTGTCGTTCCCCGGCTCCTCCTTCGTGCCCTTCCTGAAGACAGGAGGCCCATTGGCTTTCTTCCAGTCCTCCGATGCATTCCCTGACTGCGTGGACATTCAGAGGGAGTTGGGAGCGGCCTTGTAGTGAAACCAACCAACTCCCACGGGTGCATGGCATCAGGTCACGTGCACTCATGCCAGTCCAATCTGTTTAAATGTTTTCCAGACCTGATCCTACTCTGCTGCAGGTAAGTCTTTCCTGCTCCAGACTTTCCGAGGACTGTCAGGAGCTTGATCTCTCAACAGCAAATCCTGCCACTAAAGACCAAGACCAAGAACCCTTGGAGTACCTCGGCCTTGCATGTAACCCCTGTCCCCAGTGAAGCTGCCCCGTTCAGCACCGCGGCTCTCTTTGACCAAGCCTTGATGCTGACCTGCCTGGAGGAAGACTTTCTTGTTGCCCTCCACGTGATTTGCGTGGTTCGGTGTCAGGTGGGCTTTGATTTTCCTAACCCCGATCCTGCATACTCAATCAGCCTGGCAAATGCTCCCCCCAGAGCAAGGGGCATCGAGAGGAAGACAGCTGAAACCATTGGCACAGCCTGGCTGCCTGGAGATGCCACAGGTAGTGAGCGTCCGAGCACGCTGAGAGGGAGGGAGAAGAGAGCGGCACATGGCACGTCCTTAAAAAGAGGGGCCTTTGGGTGCTCTGCTGACTTGTGCAGCACCGGGCAGAGCTGGGCCTCTTCCTGCAAAGGGAGTTGCAAACTATCGCCCTTCACTGCCCCAAGCCAACATCCCCTGCCTGCAGGGGACGCCTCCACCACTTAGGAGACACCTTCTGCCCAAATTGACCCGATTCTGCCTGGGATATCCTTGGGCCTGTAATCCCAGCACATGAAAGGCACCTGCATGGCAGACCAAGAGTGTCAGAAATGAGGAAATGAAATGGCAGCGTTGACGGAAACCAAAACACAACCTGTGCCATTAGGTAGGACATTTTGCTTTGGAGGTGAGTCTGCTGGAAAATTACTGCCCGCGTGCAGTGAGTGTGGGCCTGGGGCGGTGCAGGAGCAGTATAAAAGCGGGTTCTTCTCACTCTCTCATCCACTCTTCTCGCCTCCATCTCCTTGGGAAAAAGGTGAGTCTGAAGCCCTCTCTCCTACTCGTCCTCCTCTGGGATTTCTCAGCACGTAGCCTGTCGTAAGTTGGGTCTCTGATAGGAGAGGGAAGGGGACAGAAAGTGTGGCATGGAGAGAGGCTGGGGCTTGGCAGAGGTGAGCTATGGGCTCTTGTCTCAGCTCATGCCTTGGCTCCCTCGTGGTGGCATGACCGGCTGCTCCTCACCTACCCCTCATGCACTGCTTCCCTCTTCCCCCTCTCCCAGGTGCAGCTCCAGCCCCAAGACATGTCCTGCTACAACCCGTGCCTGCCCTGCCAGCCCTGCGGCCCCACCCCGCTGGCCAACAGCTGCAATGAGCCCTGTGTCAGGCAGTGCCAGGACTCCACCGTCGTCATCCAGCCCTCCCCCGTGGTGGTGACCCTGCCCGGCCCCATCCTCAGCTCCTTCCCGCAGAACACCGCCGTGGGATCCTCCACCTCCGCTGCCGTGGGCAGCATCCTCAGCTCTCAGGGAGTGCCCATCTCCTCCGGGGGCTTCGGCCTCTCCGGCTTCGGCAGCCGCTACTGCGGCAGGAGCTGCCTCCCCTGCTAAAGCTGCTGGCGATGGCCCTGGGGAAGGCCCCCAGGGACCCACAAGCTGGCACCGGCCTGGGGACGGAGCATCGGCTTGTTGCTTTCCGAGGGGCTGAGCAACCCCAGCACCCCTTGCAAAAGGACGGGGCCAGCCTGGGCTCTCCGAAAGCACGGCCCATGCCTGCCTTTCCCCTCTGCCACTCTCTCCTTTCCCTCCCGTGTCCTTGTGCTCTTGTGCTCCCCTGGGCTGGGAGCCCCACAGAGCCAGCCTAGGGAAGACCTGCTGGCCCTGCTCCCTCTGTGGGGCAGGCAGATGGACATCTGGTGGGATCTCTGCCACAGCCATGGGGCGCAGACTCCTTTCTGCCCTTGGTGTTCCCTGCACTGGGGCCTCCACTCGGATCGACCTTGTTCCCTCTTTTGACTCATTAAAGTTCTGCTGCATCCCAGCCTGGGCTTCTGTATCATCCTTTCCCCTGCAGATGCTCTTCCAAGATGTCCAGGCAGAGAGATGTTGCTCAGGGGTGGTTTTTGGAGGGGGGTGTTGGGGATGGCAGTGACTTTTAACACAGGCTTGCATTGAGTATACTTAGCCATGCACAAGGTGGGTGAGCCTTTGCTTTCTAAACTTCCCTGCCTATGTGGGGCTGGATAGAATGACCCGACGCAGTGTAATGACCATGGCTAGTCCAAAGACGATTTCAAGTCTCCCACCAAAGCATTCTCTTCTCCGTGGCCAGCAAGGCCCGTGCCCTCAGCCTCTGCTCCCCAAGGAAGTGCTCCAGCCTCCTCACCGTCCTGGCCACCCTCCGCTGAACTCGCTCCACTTGGTCGAGGTCTTTCTTGCATTACAGACCAAAACTTGATACAGTGGTCTAGATGCCATCAGGTGAATGCTGAGCAGAGTGGGATCGTCGCTCTCATCGATCCCCCTGCTACACTCCTGCGCCGGTATCCCAGGTTGTTGATGACAGTCCTTGGTGTCCGGGTACAGTGCTGGGAGTCGCACTTGTTTTGATGGGGTTACCGCAAAAGCACCTTTCCCTGGCCCTGCTTTTGAGCCGCGGCTTGTGTGGGGCGGAAGGATTAATGGGGAGGCAGGGCTGGTTGCTGCTAAGCCTGCTGCTGTTTGTGGCTCTGGGAAGGAGCAGGGCAAGGAGGACACGCACTGCCTGTGGGTCTGTGTGCTGTGTTGACCCTGGCAAGCACTAAGCACCCACCAGCTGTTTTCTTGATCCGCTGACCCAATGGGATGCGGGGACAATTGGAAGAGCAAGAGAGCGTAATACCCTTGGGTCAAGATCAGGGCAGTCTAAGAGGGGAAGGCACAAAAGAGAGAAAAAACAAGTGATACAAAGAGAATCACCCGCTCCCTAGCACTAGCAGTCCGATGTCCAGCCACTCGTTGAAGAACAGCGACTTTGGAAAGACTGCCCCCAGTTTTATTGCTGAGCATGATGTTACACGTGTCACGAATGGGTGGTTTTAAGGCCGCGTAAAGAATCACTGGCAAGGTATTGGCAAAGGGTGATTTTAATAGAAATTTATAGAAACGTGACTTCAGAGAATTTGATGGCAAGGCTCACTCTATTACTTATTACATGGATTAAGTTACAGAGGGGAAAATGGTCTTAGAATTGTGTTGGAATGATTTGGACAGAGATTAAGAGTAAAAGGGTTAAAAGATAAAAGGGTAAAAAGGTAAAAGGTAAAAGGGAGACCCTCCCGTTGAGTCACGAGGTTCAGAAGAGATCCAACTGGACCCAATCTTAGTCTCAGACTTGGACAACGGTTTATGTCTAATACAGAAAGGGATAGGAAGGACTTCCCGTTGGGTCACGAGGTTCAGAGTAGGCCCCTTTGTTTTCTAAACTCCTTCTCAAAAAGGAGCCTAGGTGTGACTGGATCTACCCTTAGTCCCAAGGGGCAAAGAGTTGAGCCCCAAGAAGTGTCTCAGCCCAAAATCTCAGGGATCCTCTGAGTATCGCAAATTTGAGTTTGCGGACTCTGAGAGGCGTCCCACTCAGAGGGAGGTCTGGCTGCAGCCCGCTGCGGTCCAGGAGAGCTCAAAGGGTCTCACTTGGTACCGCTGTTTATAGATTTGCAAGATGATTGGCTTTAGTCATCAGTAAATTTCCATTTTGGCTACTATGCAAGGTGGTCCAGGGTAGTAATTATGGTAGTGTTTCACGGTAACAATGGTATTGTTCCACTTGAGCTACGATCCAGGTAGGGAGAGCTTCAGAGCTGTCAGAGATGATGAATTATCTCTTGTTTCTGTTCCCTACCTCGATCATGTAGCTAGTGTCCCTGGTACGATCAGTGTTGCTGCCCATCTTAGCCATGCAAGAGTGCTTGGTACGGCCAAGGGACGCTTAACCGCCCCACTCATACACAATGGCTAAAGCTCTGAGATGGTAGCATAGAGGAAAAGAAGAGGGGGAGGAATGCACCACCACAACATGGAGTAGCCCTTTGGTCAATTCAGGTCAGCCCTCCTGGCTGTGTCTCCTCCCAGCACCTTGCCCACCCCTTGCCGCAACTGCGGGGCGTGCAGAGTGAGAAAGAGAGATGGTCTTGATGCTGTGCAAGCACCGTGCAGCCACAGCTAAAGCTTTGGTGTGTTATCTGCACTTTTTTAGCCCCACATTTGAAGCACAGCACCATATGGGCCGCTCTGAAGACAATTACCCGCATCCCAGCCAGAGCCAGTACAGCCTGGTTCCCCCATTCCCTCTCCTGTTGTCCTCTGGTGCCATTTTCTGCTCAAGCCCCCTCCCCCAGCACAGTGGCAGCAAGGGCAAGAGGAATTGCCGCCCCTCCTCTCCCCTCTCTTCCTCTCCCCTCCTGTCCACTTCCCAGGAGCTTTTCCGGCTGCTGCCTTCCCAGGGCTTCCATAGCCCAGGCTCCTCAACTGACGTCAGCAGTTGCCAAGCACCCCTTCCACAGCATGTGCACCGAGGCCAAGAGGGCACGTCTGGGCAGAGGCTCAGCAAAGCTGGGCCTGATGGCCAGCGGCTCTGGTGGAGTCATGGATGCCTTCCTCAGCTGCAAGCGACAGTGCCCCAAGGGCACTTTGGCTGCATCCAAAGAGTTATAGTCAACGGGAATTCTGGGGTTGAGTGCACCCTCGGCAAGTGTGTGCATGACACCAAGCTGAGGGGCGCAACTGATAGGCTTGAGGGAAGGGATGCTCTCCAGAGGGATCTTGAGAGGCTTGAGGAATGGTCCCCTGTGAAACTCAGGAAGTCAAACAAAGCCACGTGCAAGGTCCTGCACCTGCGCTGGGGCAATCCCCAATAACAATACAGACTGGAGGATGAACGGTTGAGAGCAGCCCTGCTGCTGGAGGTTGAAAAATTGGACATGAGCCAGCAGTGTGTGCTTGCAGCCCAGAAAGCCAGTGGTATCGTGGGCTGCACCAAAGGAAGCGTGGCCAGCAGGTGGAGGGAGGTGATTCTCCTCTTCTGGTCCGCTCTTGTTAAAGCCCACCTGGAGCACTGCATCCAGTCTGGGGTCCCCAGTACAAAGAAGACATGGACCTGTTAGAGCAGGTCCAGAGAAGGGCTACAAAAAAGATCAGAGGAATGCAACAGCTCTCCTATGAGGAAAGGCTGAGGGAGTTGGGGTGGTTCAGCCTGGAGAAGAGAAGGCTCTGGGGACACCTTGTTGAGGCCTCTCAATATATAAAGGGGACCTATAAGGAAGTCAGAGAGAGACTTTTTATCAAGGGCTGTAGTGAAAGGAGAAGGAGCAACAGTTTTAAACTGAAATAGGGTAGATGCCGATTGGACATAAGGAGGAAAACTGGAAAAGGTTGCCCAGAGAATGATGGGATGCCCCATCACTGGAAGTGTTCAAAGTCAGGTTTGACAGAGCATTGGGTAACGTGATGTAGTGACAGATATCCCTGCCCATGGCAGGAGGGTTGGACTAGATGATCTTTAAAGGTCTCTTCCAACCAAAATCATTCCATGATTCTATGACATTATGGTTCTATGATAAGGCTGCTCACGGCACCATTACCCTCCCTTTGAGAATGCTATGGGTTCTCCAGGTGTCTCCTGGGAAGCTAGCGCCTAAGTCTTGTCACTACCCCCTTCCCCCCTGACTACTTGCATCACAGTGTTGAGCTTGCTGAGGAAAAAGAAAAGGTGTGCACAACAGAGTGGATGGTAGTCACTCAAGTATGTCGGGTAATTCTATCTGGACCCAGAGAGGCAGACAAAGTTAGAAAGCATAGGGTCAGCTGATGCACGAAGAAGCCTACTCAATGCAAGCCTGTGTTGACAATCAGTGCAAAAGCATCCCCCCAAGCCCCTCCCCAAAACCACCCCTGAGTAACATGTCTCTGCCTGGACATCTTGGAAGAGCATCTGCAGGGGAAAGGATGAGACAGAAGCCCAGGCTGGGATGCAGCAGAACTTTAATGAGTCAAAAGAGGGAAACGAGGTTGATCCAAGTGGAGGTCCCGGTGCAGGGAGCAACCGAAAGGAGTCTGCGCCCCATGGCTGTGGCAGAGATCCCACCAGGTGTCCATCTGCCTGCCCCACAGAGGGAGCAGGGCCAGCAGGTCTTCCCTAGGCTGGCTCTGTGGGGCTCCCAGCCCAGGGGAGCACAAGAACACAAGGACACGGGAGGGAAAGGAGAGAGTGGCAGAGGGGAAAGGCAGGCATGGGCCGTGCTTTCGGAGAGCCCAGGCTGGCCCCGTCCTTTTGCAAGGGGTGCTGGGGTTGCTCAGCCCCTCGGAAAGCAACAAGCCGATGCTCCGTTCCCAGGCCGGTGCCAGCTTGTGGGTCCCTGGGGGCCTTCCCCAGGGCCATCGCCAGCAGCTTTAGCAGGGGAGGCAGCTCCTGCCGCAGTAGCGGCTGCCGAAGCCGGAGAGGCCGAAGCCCCCGGAGGAGATGGGCACTCCCTGAGAGCTGAGGATGCTGCCCACGGCAGCGGAGGTGGAGGATCCCACGGCGGTGTTCTGCGGGTAGGAGCTGAGGATGGGGCCGGGCAGGGTCACCACCACGGGGGAGGGCTGGATGACGACGGTGGAATCCTGGCACTGCCTGACACAGGGCTCATTGCAGCTGTTGGCCAGCGGGGTGGGGCCGCAGGGCTGGCAGGGCAGGCAGGGGTTGTAGCAGGACATGTCTTGGGGCTGGAGCTGCACCTGGGAGAGGGGGAAGAGGGAAGCAGTGCATGAGGGGTGGGTGAGGAGCAGCCGGTCACGCCACCACAAGGAGAGAGGGCAGGGCATAACATAGCATGAGGGGTGGTTGAAGTCCAGCCTGTCATCCCACCGTGAGGGAGAGCCTTCCCCTCAGCTCAAAAGAAGCCCACCAAGAGCAAGCAAGCCCAGGGAGGACCCCACCTAGCCCACGGCTCAGGAGACACCTGAGCCAAGCCCCAACCTCTCTCCATGCCACACATTCTGCTCCCTTCCCTCTGCCATGGCAAGCAGCCTCAAGACCCGGCATAAGACAAAGAGGCAGGAATGTGCTGAGAAATCCCAAAGGAGGAGGAAAAGGAGGAGGAGAAGGAGGAGGAGGAGGAGGGGGAAGACAAGAAAGGGCTCCAAACTCACCTTGTTCGCAAGGAGACGGAGGTGAGAGGAGTGGATGAGAGAGTGAGGAGAAGGGCCCGCTTTTATACTGCTCCTGCACCGCCCCAGGCCCACACTCACTGCACGCGGGCAGTAATTTTCCGGCAGACTCACCTCCAAAGCAAAATGTCCTGCCTAATGGCACAGGTTGTGTTTTGGTTTCCGTCAACGCTGCCATTTCATTTCCTCATTTCTGACATGACCATTAGGCCGCAGAGGCTCTTTTGAAGTATCGGGGTGAGAGGTCCAAGGATTTCCTGAGCAGGATCCTGTCAGTGCGGGCAGAAGATGTGCCCGCGAGTGCTGGAGGTGTCTGTGCAGACGGAGGACATGGGTCTGGGGAAATCTGCTGAGGTTGTTTTCAAGGGCCTGTGCAGGAAGGTGGGCATGGTTTCTCACTGATGCAGTCCTCTGCTGGGTGCCCAAAGGCTCTTGTGACTGAGGACGTGCCCCATCCTTCTACCTTGCTGTCTGCCTTTCGGCTCCCTCCAGCACTTACTGATCATTGGCTCTATAGGCAGGCAGGCTGTGCTACTGATTTCAAATGCCTGTGCCCAAGCAGAGCTTCTCCTTCTGGGGAGACATTTGCCGATTTCTTCGGTAAAGTCATCCCCTCTCGTGGCAGTCTCTGGCGTCCCCAACCAAAGCCGTCAGCAGGCTTGCGGAAGGAGAACATTGCCCTCCTGAATCCCGTGATTCCTCAACAAGCCCTGTGGAGTCAGATCCCTCGTCACTACCAGCGGGCTGTGTTGGGGCTCGCGACAGCTTCTTGTTCCTCCCGCTCTCCTCGCACCACCATGCACTTTGGTCGCACGCTTTGGACCCTGACCTGTAGGAGACACAAAGGCCTGGCCACTTTTCCAAAACACGCTGACCGTCCTGCAAGCCCCCCCGAGGTTTGAGAGTGCTGGCAAGAATGTCATGCTGAGGGCAATGGCCGTTGGGGCTGCCTGGAGCTGTATACTCAGGTACAGCGCAGCGATTGGAGATGGTTTTCCCGGGGCTGGGAGGAGCTGTCCTTGCCAGACAGGAATTCAGCCCTGCGTGGGACATGGTCCTGCAGACAGCAGGCACTCCTGGCTTGGCCTCCCGCCAAAAGGCTGACACACGGCCAATCCAAAATTAGACTGTGACTCGCCATGGGTAGGGAGAGTCTCTGCCAGGAAGCTTGCCTACTGAAGGCATTCCCTTGGCCTCCTGCGACGCACCGCAGCTGCCTCCATGCCTGCAGGGCAGGGAAGTACATCACCTCTTTGAAGTAGTCTGACAGCTCCTTTTGTACCAGGGCCCTTCTGAGCACATCCCCTCCCTGAGCATCCCCAGGCAGTGGCACTGCAGGGCCCTGCCAGCCCTTGCTGGTTGGGGAACAGGGGGAAGGTTCCCTGCCTCCCCAATGGTGCTAGCTTGTGCTCCAAGCTGAGGAGGCCTTTGGGGCATGGGAAAGAAGGCATGCAGAAGCACTAATGCCATGAGAAGACACGTTGCGTGAGAGCCAGGGATGAGTCCCAGGCAGCGGAGAGATGTTTTCTGCAACCCTTTCTTTCCCTCCATGCAGCATTCAGGAGAGGTCCTCACCGCAGCCCGGCCTCTTTGGCCAGGAAGATGAGGCCTGTGCGTGCGTTCCCTTCCACCCTGCAAGTGTTTTGCCAAGGCAGCCCCCGCCCCTGCAGGCAGATCTTACCCAGAGGAGGTCTGAGGGCTCTAAGGTCATAGCATAAGTCCCCAGTCCGTACTGATGCAGGAGGTTCTTCCTCTTCACGTGCAGGACTTGCCATTTGTCCTGCTTGAATGCCATGAGGCTCCTGTGGGCTCAGTCCTCCCATGGGTCTAGGTCTGCCTTTACAGCAGCCCTGCCCTGGAGCGCATCAGCTGGCTTGTACGGCTTGACCTTTCTCAGGCAGTCCTTGATTTGAGGCCCTGAGCACCCCACTTAGCCAAAGCCAGTCTGCTGAGATGTCGGCTTGTTTCCCTGAGCATTGGTCTGGACTGTTCCTGCTCTCGGACCATGAGGTGCCTCTTTCCTCTTGTCCCTTCACTGGATAGGGCTCAGGACAGTCCGGCTCTGCGTTCTTGACTCCCTCCCATCAGCTCTTTCACACCTTGCTAGGAAGTGAACAACCTGGGATGAACAACCCCAGGATGAACAACCCCAGGGTGAACAACCCCACCTCCTGCAGCCCCCCTGCCGCAGGGGCTCGAGTCACTTCATGAGCTCTGTATGCCTTTGCTGGACTCAGTATGGACGTGCTCCTCTCATACTGAGGAGCCACACACTGGACAGCAGTCTCCTGGTCTCAGGAGTGTTCTCAGGCAAGAAGAGGGATCACCTTCCACAATCTGATAGCCAACCCCCTCCTAATGCAGCCCAGGATGCTGTCGGACGCCACTTCCACAAGGGTGCCGGCTGCCTGATGGTGTCCTCCAGGACCCACGTCCTCTGCTGCAAAGCTCTTTGGCAGCCCATCGGCCCCAGCCTGTAGTGGTGCAGGAGGTTCTTCCTCCCCCACTGCAGGACTTTCCATGAAGGGGTTAAACACTGCTGGCCCGCAGTCTGGACCCCTGCAGGGCACCAGGACTGAGTGTCTGCCACCTGCACTTTGTGCCATCACACTCATCACAACCCTTGGAGAGCAGCAGCCACGCCAGATTTCAACACCCTGCACTGCCCCCTTCCCCAGCCTGGGTTTTCTCAGTTGGTCTGTAAGGATTGTCACAGGAGACAGCATCAAAAGCCTCGTTGGGATGAGGTTCACAGCATTTACTGCACTTCCCTCACCCACGGGAGCCAGGCATGTCGTCAAAGAAGGCCGTGAGGTTGGTCAGGTCTGCTTTCCCCTCCATAAATCCATGCTGACCACTCACAATCACCTTCTTGTGCTTTCATCTTGGGAAAGGGTTTCCAGGATGATTTGCTCCATCACCTTTAGAGGGATTGAGGTGAGGCTGCTGGGCCTGTCGTTCCCCGGCTCCTCCTTCGTGCCCTTCCTGAAGACAGGAGGCCCATTGGCTTTCTTCCAGTCCTCCGATGCATTCCCTGACTGCGTGGACATTCAGAGGGAGTTGGGAGCGGCCTTGTAGTGAAACCAACCAACTCCCACGGGTGCATGGCATCAGGTCACGTGCACTCATGCCAGTCCAATCTGTTTAAATGTTTTCCAGACCTGATCCTACTCTGCTGCAGGTAAGTCTTTCCTGCTCCAGACTTTCCGAGGACTGTCAGGAGCTTGATCTCTCAACAGCAAATCCTGCCACTAAAGACCAAGACCAAGAACCCTTGGAGTACCTCGGCCTTGCATGTAACCCCTGTCCCCAGTGAAGCTGCCCCGTTCAGCACCGCGGCTCTCTTTGACCAAGCCTTGATGCTGACCTGCCTGGAGGAAGACTTTCTTGTTGCCCTCCACGTGATTTGCGTGGTTCGGTGTCAGGTGGGCTTTGATTTTCCTAACCCCGATCCTGCATACTCAATCAGCCTGGCAAATGCTCCCCCCAGAGCAAGGGGCATCGAGAGGAAGACAGCTGAAACCATTGGCACAGCCTGGCTGCCTGGAGATGCCACAGGTAGTGAGCGTCCGAGCACGCTGAGAGGGAGGGAGAAGAGAGCGGCACATG
Organism: Calonectris borealis; assembly: GCF_964195595.1. Lineage (NCBI taxonomy): Eukaryota > Metazoa > Chordata > Aves > Procellariiformes > Procellariidae > Calonectris > Calonectris borealis. Next base: position 4,658,195 of record NC_134333.1, read on the forward strand.
GCACGTCCTTAAAAAGAGGGGCCTTTGGGTGCTCTGCTGACGTGTGCAGCACCGGGCAGAGCTGGGCCTCTTCCTGCAAAGGGAGTTGCAAACTATCGCCCTTCACTGCCCCAAGCCAACATCCCCTGCCTGCAGGGGACGCCTCCACCACTTAGGAGACACCTTCTGCCCAAATTGACCCGATTCTGCCTGGGATATCCTTGGGCCTGTAATCCCAGCACATGAAAGGCACCTGCATGGCAGACCAAGCGTGTCAGAAATGAGGAAATGAAATGGCAGCGTTGACGGAAACCAAAACACAACCTGTGCCATTAGGTAGGACATTTTGCTTTGGAGGTGAGTCTGCTGGAAAATTACTGCCCGCGTGCAGTGAGTGTGGGCCTGGGGCGGTGCAGGAGCAGTATAAAAGCGGGTTCTTCTCACTCTCTCATCCACTCTTCTCGCCTCCATCTCCTTGGGAAAAAGGTGAGTCTGAAGCCCTCTCTCCTACTCGTCCTCCTCTGGGATTTCTCAGCACGTAGCCTGTCGTAAGTTGGGTCTCTGATAGGAGAGGGAAGGGGACAGAAAGTGTGGCATGGAGAGAGGCTGGGGCTTGGCAGAGGTGAGCTATGGGCTCTTGTCTCAGCTCATGCCTTGGCTCCCTCGTGGTGGCATGACCGGCTGCTCCTCACCTACCCCTCATGCACTGCTTCCCTCTTCCCCCTCTCCCAGGTGCACCTCCAGCCCCAAGACATGTCCTGCTACAACCCGTGCCTGCCCTGCCAGCCCTGCGGCCCCACCCCGCTGGCCAACAGCTGCAATGAGCCCTGTGTCAGGCAGTGCCAGGACTCCACCGTCGTCATCCAGCCCTCCCCCGTGGTGGTGACCCTGCCCGGCCCCATCCTCAGCTCCTTCCCGCAGAACACCGCCGTGGGATCCTCCACCTCCGCTGCCGTGGGCAGCATCCTCAGCTCTCAGGGAGTGCCCATCTCCTCCGGGGGCTTCGGCCTCTCCGGCCTCGGCAGCCGCTACTGCGGCAGGAGCTGCCTCCCCTGCTAAAGCTGCTGGCGATGGCCCTGGGGAAGGCCCCCAGGGACCCACAAGCTGGCACCGGCCTGGGGACGGAGCATCGGCTTGTTGCTTTCCGAGGGACTGAGCAACCCCAGCACCCCTTGCAAAAGGACGGGGCCAGCCTGGGCTCTCCGAAAGCACGGCCCATGCCTGCCTTTCCCCTCTGCCACTCTCTCCTTTCCCTCCCGTGTCCTTGTGTTCTTGTGCTCCCCTGGGCTGGGAGCCCCACAGAGCCAGCCTAGGGAAGACCTGCTGGCCCTGCTCCCTCTGTGGGGCAGGCAGATGGACACCTGGTGGGATCTCTGCCACAGCCATGGGGCGCAGACTCCTTTCTGCCCCTGGTGCTCCCTGCACTGGGGCCTCCACTTGGATCAACCTTGTTCCCTCTTTTGACTCATTAAAGTTCTGCTGCATCCCAGCCTGGGCTTCTGTCTCATCCTTTCCCCTGCAGATGCTCTTCCAAGATGTCCAGGCAGGGAGATGTTGCTCAGGGGTGGTTCTTGGAGGGGGGTGTTGGGGATGGCTGTGCAGTGACTTTTAACACAGGCTTGCATTGAGTATACTTAGCCATGCACAAGGTGGGTGAGCCTTTGCTTTCTAAACTTCCCTGCCTATGTGGGGCTGGATAGAATGACCCGACGCAGTGTAATGACCATGGCTAGTCCAAAGACGATTTCAAGTCTCCCACCAAAGCATTCTCTTCTCCATGGCCAGCAAGGCCCGTGCCCTCAGCCTCTGCTCCCCAAGGAAGTGTTCCAGCCTCCTCACCGTCCTGGCCACCCTCCGCTGAACTCGCTCCACTTGGGCAAGGTCTTTCTTGCATTACAGACCAACACTTGATACAGTGGTCTAGATGCCATCAGGTGAATGCTGAGCAGAGTGGGATCGTCGCTCTCATCGATCCCCCTGCTACACTCCTGCGCCGGTATCCCAGGTTGTTGATGACAGTCCTTGGTGTCCGGGAATAGTGCTGGGAGTCGCACCGGTTTTGATGGGGTTACCGCAAAAGCATCGTTCCCTGGCCTTGTTTTTGGGCTGCTATTTCTCAGGGGCTGAAGGATGTGTGGGGAGAAAGGGCTGGTTACTACCAAGCCAGCTTCCAATCCGGGCGCTGGGTGGACATGTGTCATCCTGCCCAGCTGTGTCCTGCAGCAGTTCAGCAGCTCCCCTTGGTTGGCTGCAAGTCTCTCTGCAGCTTTTGCTACTGGTCACCACACTGCTTTGGAGAGCTTCTGGACAGCCCTTGGAGACACTCAGCCCACACTCGCTGCCTATCTTCCTACCCTGAGTCTTTCCTTGCCTCCCTCTCTCCAGAAACGTTCCCAGGAAGCCCTGGGCACAGACAGGGAAGGAGCAGGGCAAGGAGGACGTGCACTGCCTGTGGGTCTGTGTGCTGTGTTGACCCAGTACAGAACTAAGCACCCACTGGCCCTTCTCTCTTGCTCTGCTGTCCCAGTGGGATGGGGACAGAATTGGAAGAGCAAGAGAGGGAAATAGCCTTGGGTCAAGATCAGGACAGTCTAAGAGGGGAAGGGACAAAGGAGAAAAAAACAGATGATGCAAAGGCAATCACCCACCACCTCACACCAGCAGACTGATGCCCAGCCAGTCTCCAAACAACGGCTACTTTGGAAAGACTGCCCCCAGTTTTATTGCTGAGCATGATGTTACATGGCATGGAGTAGCCCTTTGGTCAATTCAGGTCAGCCGTCCTGGCTGTGTCTCCTCCCAGCACCTTGCCCACCCCTTGCCGCCACTGCGGGGTGTGCAGAGTGAGAAAGAGAGATGGTCTTGATGCTGTGCAAGCACCGTGCAGCCACAGTTAAAGCTTTGGTGTGTTATCTGCACTTTTTTAGCCCCACGTTTGAAGCACAGCACTATATGGGCGGCTCTGAAGACAATTACCTGCATCCCAGCCAGAGCCAGTACAGCCTGGTTCCCCCATTCCCTCTCCTGTTGTCCTCTGGTGCCATTTTCTGCTCAAGCCCCCTCCCCCAGCACAGTGGCAGCCAGGACAGGAGGAATTGCCACCCCTCCTCTCCCCTCTCTTCCTCTCCCCTCCTGTCCACTTCCCAGGAGCTTTTCCGGCTGCTGCCCTCCAAGGGCTTCCACAGCCCAGGCTCCTCAACTGACGTCAGCAGTTGCCAAGCACCCCTTCCACAGCATGTGCACCGAGGCCAAGAGGGCACGTCTGGGCAGAGGCTCAGCAAAGCTGGGCCTGATGGCCAGCGGCTCTGGTGGAGTCATGGATGCCTTCCTCACCTGCAAGCGACAGTGCCCCAAGGGCACTTTGGCTGCATCCAAAGAGTTATAGTCAAGGACTGAAGATCTAAGTGAAAACCAGTGATGAGTCGTTTCCTTCAGGGGTCCATACTGGGACCAATATTGTTTCATATCTTCATCAATGACATAGAAAGAGGGATTGAGTGCACCCTCATGAAATGTGTGTATGACACCAAGCTGAGGGGCGCACCTGATAGGCTTGAGGGAAGGGATGCAATCCATAGGGATCTTGAGAGGCTTGAGGAATGGTCCCCTGTGAAACTCAGGAAGTTAAACAAGGGCAACTGCAAGGGCCTACACCCAGGTTGGGGCAATCCTCAATATTAATACAGCCTGGAGGATGAATGGTTGAGAGCACGTATTGGGTTTTTGTGGCCAGGTTTTGGCAGTGGAGGGGCTACAGGGGTGTCTTCTGTGAGAAGCTGCTAGAAGCTTCCCCCATGTCTGATAGAGCCAATTGCAGCCGGCTCCAAGACAGACCCACCGCTGGCCAAGTCTGAGCCAATCAGCGACGGTGATAGCTATTTAAGGAGGCAGAAAAAATACCCTGTGCAATTGCAGTGGAAGTGAGGAGTGAGAATATATGAGAGAAACAACTCTGCAGACAGCAAGGTCATTGAAGAAGGAGGGAGGGGAGGTGCTCCAGGTGCTCTGCCAGAGCAGAGATTCCCCTGCAGCCCCTGGTGAAGACCATGGTGAGACAGGCTGTCCCCCTGCAGCCCATGGAGGTCCATGGCGGAGCAGATATCCACCTGCACCCCGTGGAGGACCCGGGGCCAGAGCAGGTGGATGCCCGAAGGAGGCTGTGACCCCGTGGGAAGCCCGCGCTAGAGCAGGCTCCTGGCAGGACTTGTGGACCCATGCAGAGAGGAGCCCACGCTGGAGCAGGTTTTCTGGCAGGACTTGTGAATCCGTGGGGGACCCACGCTGGAGCAGTCTGTTCCTGAAGGACTGCACCCTGTGGAAAGAGCCCACACTGGAGAAGTTCGTGGAGAAGTGTCTGCCGTGGGAGGGAACCCACGTTAGAGCAGGGGAAGCATGTGAGGAGTCCTCCCCCTGCGGAGGAAGGAATGGCAGAGACAACGTGTGATGAACTGACTGCAACCCCCATTCCCCGTCCCCCTGCACTGCTGGGTGGGAAGAGGTAGAGAAAATTGGGAGTAAAGTTAAGCCCGGGAAGAAGGGAGGGGTGGGGGGAAGGTGTTTTTTTAAGACTTAGTTTTATTTCTTATTATCCTACTCTGGTTTGATTGGTAATAAATTAAATTAATTTCCCCAAGTCGAGTTTGTTCTGCCTGTGACGGTAATTGGTGAGTGATCTCTCCCTGTCCTTATCTCGATCCATGAGCCTTTCGTTATATTTTCTCTCCCCTGTCCAGTTGAGGAGGGGGAATGATAAAGCGGATTTGGTGGCTACCTGGCATCCAGCCAGAGTCAACCCACAAGAGAGCAGCCCTGTGGAGAAGGACTTGGGGATACTGGATGTTGAAAAATTGGACATGAGCCAGCAGTGTGTGCTTGCAGCACAGAAAGCCAATCATGTCCTGGGCTGCATCAAAAGAACCATGGCCAGTGGATGGAGGGAGGTGATTCTCCTCTTCTGGTCCGCTCTTGTTAAAGCCCACGTGGAGCACTGCATCCAGTCTGGGGTCCCCAGTACAAAGAAGACATGGACCTGTTAGAGCAGGTCCAGAGAAGGGCTACAAAAAAGATCAGAGGAATGCAACAGGTCTCCTATGAAGAAAGGCTGAGGGAGTTGGGGTGGTTCAGCCTGGAGAAGAGAAGGCTCTGGGGACACCTTGTTGAGGCCTCTCAATATATAAAGGGGACCTATAAGGAAGTCGGAGAGAGACTTTTTATCAAGGGCTGTAGTGATAGGAGAAGGAGCAACAGTTTTAAACTGAAATAGGGTAGATGCCGATTGGACATAAGGAAGAAATTTATTAAGATGAGGGTGGTGAGACACTGGAAAAGGTTGCCCAGAGAATGATGGGATGCCCCATCACTGGAAGTGTTCAAGGTCAGATTTGACGGAGCATTGGGTAACGTGATGTAGGGACAGATATCCCTGCCCATGGCAGGAGGGTTGGACTAGATGATCTTTAAAGGTCTCTTCCAACCAAAATCATTCCATGATTCTATGACATTATGGTTCTATGACAACGCATCTCATGGCACCATTACCCTCCCTTTGAGAATGCTATGGGTTCTCCAGGTGTCTCCTGGGAAGCTAGCGCCTATGTCTTGTCACTACCCCCTTCCCCCTGACTGCTTGCATCACAGCGTTGAGCTTGCTGAGGAAAAAGAAAAGGTGTGCACAACAGAGTGGATGGTAGTCACTCAAGTATGTCGGGTAATTCTATCTGGATCCAGAGAGGCAGACAAATTTAGAAAGCATAGGGTCAGCTGATGCACGAAGAAGCCTACTCAATGCAAGCCTGTGTTGACAATCAGTGCAAAAGCATCCCCCCAAACCCCTCCCAAAACCACCCCTGAGCAACATCTCTCTGCCTGGACATCTTGGAAGAGCATCTGCAGGGGAAAGGATGAGACAGAAGCGCAGGCTGGGATGCAGCAGAACTTTAATGAGTCAAAAGAGGGAAACAAGGTTGATCCAAGTGGAGGTCCCGGTGCAGGGAGCAACCGAAAGGAGTCTGCGCCCCATGGCTGTGGCAGAGATCCCACCAGGTGTCCATCTGCCTGCCCCACAGAGGGAGCAGGGCCAGCAGGTCTTCCCTAGGCTGGCTCTGTGGGGCTCCCAGCCCAGGGGAGCACAAGAACACAAGGACACGGGAGGGAAAGGAGAGAGTGGCAGAGGGGAAAGGCAGGCATGGGCCGTGCTTTCGGAGAGCCCAGGCTGGCCCCGTCCTTTTGCAAGGGGTGCTGGGGTTGCTCAGCCCCTCGGAAAGCAACAAGCCGATGCTCCGTCCCCAGGCTGGTGCCAGCTTGTGGGTCCCTGGGGGCCTTCCCCAGGGCCATCGCCAGCAGCTTTAGCAGGGGAGGCAGCTCCTGCCGCAGTAGCGGCTGCCGAAGCCGGAGAGGCCGAAGCCCCCGGAGGAGATGGGCACTCCCTGAGAGCTGAGGATGCTGCCCACGGCAGCGGAGGTGGAGGATCCCACGGCGGTGTTCTGCGGGAAGGAGCTGAGGATGGGGCCGGGCAGGGTCACCACCACGGGGGAGGGCTGGATGACGACGGTGGAGTCCTGGCACTGCCTGACACAGGGCTCATTGCAGCTGTTGGCCAGCGGGGTGGGGCCGCAGGGCTGGCAGGGCAGGCACGGGTTGTAGCAGGACATGTCTTGGGGCTGGAGGTACACCTGGGAGAGGGGGAAGAGGGAAGCAGTGCATGAGGGGTGGGTGAGGAGCAGCCGGTCACGCCACCACAAGGAGAGAGGGCAGGGCATAACATAGCATGAGGGGTGGTTGAAGTCCAGCCTGTCATCCCACCGTGAGGGAGAGCCTTCCCCTCAGCTCAAAAGAAGCCTACCAAGAGCAAGGAAGCCCAGGGAGGACCCCACCTAGCCCACGGCTCAGGAGACACCTGAGCCAAGCCCAACCTCTCTCCATGCCACACCTTCTGCTCCCTTCCCTCTCCCATGGCAAGCAGCCTCAAGACCCGGCACAGGACAAAGAGGCAGGAATGTGCTGAGAAATCCCAAAGGAGGAGGAAAAGGAGGAGGAGAAGGAGGAGGAGGAGGAGGGGGAAGACAAGAAAGGGCTCCAAACTCACCTTGTTCGCAAGGAGACGGAGGTGAGAGGAGTGGATGAGAGAGTGAGGAGGAGGGCCCGCTTTTATACTCCTCCTGCACCGCCCCAGGCCCACACTCACTGCACGCGGGCAGTAATTTTCCGGCAGACTCACCTCCAAAGCAAAATGTCCTGCCTAATGGCACAGGTTGTGTTTTGGTTTCCGTCAACGCTGCCATTTCATTTCCTCATTTCTGACATGACCATTAGGCCGCAGAGGCTCTTTTGAAGTATCGGGGTGAGAGGCCCAAGGATTTCCTGAGCAGGATCCTGTCAGTGCGGGCAGAAGATGTGCCCGCGAGTGCTGGAGGTGTCTGTGCAGACGGAGGACATGGGTCTGGGGAAATCTGCTGAGGTTGTTTTCAAGGGCCTGTGCAGGAAGGTGGGCATGGTTTCTCACTGATGCAGTCCTCTCCTGGGTGCCCAAAGGCTCTTGTGACTGAGGACGTGCCCCATCCTTCTACCTTGCTGTCTGCCTTTCGGCTCCCTCCAGCACTTACTGATCATTGGCTCTATAGGCAGGCAGGCTGTGCTACTGATTTCAAATGCCTGTGCCCAAGCAGAGCTTCTCCTTCTGGGGAGACATTTGCCGATTTCTTCGGTAAAGTCATCCCCTCTCGTGGCAGTCTCTGGCGTCCCCAACCAAAGCCGTCAGCAGGCTTGCGGAAGGAGAACATTGCCCTCCTGAATCCCGTGATTCCTCCACAAGCCCTGTGGAGTCAGGTCCCTCGTCACTACCAGCGGGCTGTGTTGGGGCTCGCAACAGCACCTTGTTCCTCCCGCTCTCCTCGCACCACCGTGCACTTTGGTCGCACGCTTTGGACCCTGACCTGTAGGAGACACAAAGGCCTGGCCACTTTTCCAAAACACGCTGACCGTCCTGCAAGCCCCCCCGAGGTTTGAGAGTGCTGGCAAGAATGTCATGCTGAGGGCAATGGCCGTTGGGGCTGCCTGGAGCTGTATACTCAGGTACAGCGCAGCGATTGGAGATGGTTTTCCCGGGGCTGGGAGGAGCTGTCCTTGCCAGACAGGAATTCAGCCCTGCGTGGGACATGGTCCTGCAGACAGCAGGCACTCCTGGCTTGGCCTCCCGCCAAAAGGCTGACACACGGCCAATCCAAAATTAGACTGTGACTCGCCATGCGTAGGGAGAGTCTCTGCCAGGAAGCTTGCCTACTGAAGGCATTCCCTTGGCCTCCTGCGACGCACCGCAGCTGCCTCCATGCCTGCAGGGCAGGGAAGTACATCACCTCTTTGAAGTAGTCTGAGAGCTCCTTTTGTACCAGGGCCCTTCTGAGCACATCCCTTCCCTGAGCATCCCCAGGCAGTGGCACTGCAGGGCCCTGCCAGCCCTTGCTGGTTGGGGAACTGGGGGAAGGTTCCTTGCCTCCCCAATGGTGCTGGCTTTTGCTCCAAGCTGAGGAGGCCTTTGGGGCATGGGAAGAAGGCATGCAGAAGCACTAATGCCATGAGAAGACACGTTGCGTGAGAGCCAGGGATGAGTCCCAGGCAGCGGGGAGATGTTTTCTGCAATCCTTTCTTTCCCTCCACGGAGCATTCAGGAGAGGTCCTCACCGCAGCCCGGCCTCTTTGGCCAGGAAGATGAGGCCTGTGCGTGCGTTCCCTTCCACCCTGCAAGTGTTTTGCCAAGGCAGCCCCCGCCCCTGCAGGCAGATCTTACCCAGAGGAGGTCTGAGGGCTCTAAGGTTCAGTCCCCAGTCCGTACTGATGCAGGAGGTTCTGCCTCTTCACGTGCAGGACTTGCCATTTGTACTGCTTGAATGCCATGAGGCTCCTGTGGGCTCAGTCCTCCCATGGGTCTAGGTCTCCCTTTACAGCAGCCCTGACCTGGAGCGCATCAGCTGGCTTGTAAGGGTTGACCTTTCTCAGGCAGTCCTTGATTTGAGGCCCTGAGTACCCCACTTAGCCAAAGCCAGTCTGCTGAGATGTCGGCTTGCTTCCCTGAGCATTGGTCTGGACTGTTCCTGCTCTCGGACCATGAGGTGCCTAAGGCGCTGCCAGCATTTCTGCCACTAAAGACCAAGACCAAGAACCCTTGGAGTACCTCGGCCTGGCATGTAACCCCTGTCCCCAGTGAAGCTGCCCCGTTCAGCACCGCGGCTCTCTTTGACCAAGCCTTGATGCTGACCTACCTGGAGGAAGACTTTCTTGTTGCCCTCCACGTGATTTGCGTGGTTCGGTGTCAGGTGGGCTTTGATTTTCCTAACCCCGATCCTGTATACTCAATCAGCCTGGCAAATGCTCCCCCCAGAGCAAGGGGCATCGAGAGGAAGACAGCTGAAACCATTGGCACAGCCTGGCTGCCTGGAGATGCCACAGGTAGTGAGCGTCCGAGCACGCTGAGAGGGAGGGAGAAGAGAGCGGCACATGGCACGTCCTTAAAAAGAGGGGCCTTTGGGTGCTCTGCTGACGTGTGCAGCACCGGGCAGAGCTGGGCCTCTTCCTGCAAAGGGAGTTGCAAACTATCGCCCTTCACTGCCCCAAGCCAACATCCCCTGCCTGCAGGGGACCCCTCCACCACTTAGGAGACACCTTCTGCCCAAATTGACCCGATTCTGCCTGGGATATCCTTGGGCCTGTAATCCCAGGACATGAAAGGAACCTGCATGGCAGACCAAGCATGTCAGAAATGAGGAAATGAAATGGCAGCGTTGACGGAAACCAAAACACAACCTGTGCCATTAGGTAGGACATTTTGCTTTGGAGGTGAGTCTGCTGGAAAATTACTGCCCGCGTGCAGTGAGTGTGGGCCTGGGGCGGTGCAGGAGCAGTATAAAAGCGGGTTCTTCTCACTCTCTCATCCACTCTTCTCGCCTCCATCTCCTTGGGAAAAAGGTGAGTCTGAAGCCCTCTCTCCTACTCGTCCTCCTCTGGGATTTCTCAGCACGTAGCCTGTCGTAAGTTGGGTCTCTGATAGGAGAGGGAAGGGGACAGAAAGTGTGGCATGGAGTGAGGCTGGGGCTTGGCAGAGGTGAGCTATGGGTTCTTGTCTCAGCTCATGCCTTGGCTCCCTCGTGGTGGCATGACCGGCTGCTCCTCACCCACCCCTCATGCACTGCTTCCCTCTTCCCCCTCTCCCAGGTGCACCTCCAGCCCCAAGACATGTCCTGCTACAACCCCTGCCTGCCCTGCCAGCCCTGCGGCCCCACCCCGCTGGCCAACAGCTGCAATGAGCCCTGTGTCAGGCAGTGCCAGGACTCCACCGTTGTCATTGAGCCCCCTCCTGTGGTGGTGACCCTGCCCGGCCCCATCCTCAGCTCCTTCCCGCAGAACACCGCCGTGGGATCCTCCACCTCCGCTGCCGTGGGCAGCATCCTCAGCTCTCAGGGAGTGCCCATCTCCTCCGGGGGCTTCGGCCTCTCCGGCTTCGGCAGCCGCTACTGCGGCAGGAGCTGCCTCCCCTGCTAAAGCTGCTGGCGATGGCCCTGGGGAAGGCCCCCAGGGATCCACAAGGTGGCACCGGCCTGGGGACGGAGCATCGGCTTGTTGCTTTCCGAGGGGCTGAGCAACCCCAGCACCCCTTGCAAAAGGACGGGGCCAGCCTGGGCTCTCCGAAAGCACGGCCCATGCCTGCCTTTCCCCTCTGCCACTCTCTCCTTTCCCTCCCGTGTCCTTGTGTTCTTGTGCTCCCCTGGGCTGGGAGCCCCACAAAGCCAGCCTAGGGAAGACCTGCTGGCCCTGCTCCCTCTGTGGGGCAGGCAGATGGACACCTGGTGGGATCTCTGCCACAGCCATGGGACGCAGACTCCTTTCTGCCCCTGGTGTTCCCTGCACTGCGGCCTCCACTTGGATCAACCTTTTTCCCTCTTTTGACTCATTAAAGTTCTGCTGCATCCCAGCCTGGGCTTCTGTCTCATCCTTTCCCCTGCAGATGCTCTTCCAAGATGTCCAGGCAGAGAGATGTTGCTCAGGGGTGGTTCTTGGAGGGGGGTGTTGGGGATGGCTGTGCAGTGACTTTTAACACAGGCTTGCATTGAGTATACTTAGCCATGCACAAGGTGGGTGAGCCTTTGCTTTCTAAACTTCCCTGCCTATGCAGGACTGGATAGAATGACCCGACGCAGTGTAATGACCATGGCTAGTCCAAAGATGATTTCAAGTCTGCCACCTAAGCATTCTCTTCTCCATGGCCAGCAAGGCCCGTGCCCTCAGCCTCTGCTCCCCAAGGAAGTGCTCCAGCCTCCTCACCGTCCTGGCCACCCTCCGCTGAACTCGCTCCACTTGGTCGAGGTCTTTCTTGCATTACAGACCAAAACTTGATACAGTGGTCTAGATGCCATCAGGTGAATGCTGAGCAGTCACTGTCATCGATCTCCCGGCTACGCTCCTGCGCCGGTACCTCAGGTTGTTGATGACAGTCCTTGGTGTCCGGGTACAGTGCTGGGAGTCAGACTTGTTTTGGTGGGGTTACCGCAAAAGCACCTTTCCCTGGCCCTGCTTTTGAGCCGTGGCTTGTGAGGGGCGGAAAGATTAATGGGGAGGCAGGGCTGGTTGCTGCTAAGCCTGCTGCTGTTTGTGGCTCTGGGAAGGAGCAGGGCAAGGAGGACACGCACTGCCTGTGGGTCTGTGTGCTGTGTTGACCCTGGCAAGCACTAAGCACCCACCAGCTGTTCTCTTGATCCGCTGACCCAATGGGATGCGGGGACAATTGGAAGGGCGAGAGAGCGTAATACCCTTGGGTCAAGATCAGGGCAGTCTAAGAGGGGAAGGCATAAAAGAGAGAAAAAACAAGTGATGCAAAGAGAATCACCCGCTCCCTAGCACCAGCAGTCCGATGTCCAGCCACTCGTTGAAGAACAGCGACTTTGGAAAGACTGCCCCCAGTTTTATTGCTGAGCATGATGTTACACGTGTCACGAATGGGTGGTTTTAAGGCTGCGTAAAGAACCACTGGCAAGGTATTGGCAAAGGGTGATTTTAATAGAAATTTATAGAAACGTGACTTAAGAGAATTTGATGGCAAGGCTCACTATTACTTATTACATGGATTAAGTTACAGAGGGGAAAATGATCTTAGAATTGTGTTGGAATGATTTGGACAGAGATTAAGAGTAAAAGGGTTAAAAGATAAAAGGATAAAAAGGTAAAAGGTAAAAGGGAGACCCTCCCGTTGAGTCACGAGGTTCAGAAGAGATCCAACTGGACCCAATCTTAGTCTCAGACTTGGACAACGGTTTATGTCTAATAGAGAAAGGGATAGGAAGCACCTCCCGTTGGGTCACGAGGTTCAGAGTAGGCCCCTTTGTTTTCTAAACTCCTTCTCAAAAAGGAGCCTAGGTGTGACTGGATCTACCCTTAGTCCCAAGGGGCGAAGAGTTGAGCCCCGAGGAGTGTCTCAGCCCAAAATCTCGGGGATCCTCTGAGTATCGCAAATTTGAGTTTGCGGACTCTGAGAGGCGTCCCACTCAGAGGGAGGTCTGGCTGCAGCCCGCTGCGGTCCAGGAGAGCTCAAAGGGTCTCACTTGGTACCACTCTTTATAGGTTTGCAAGATGATTGGCTTTAGTCATCAGTAAATTTCCATTTTGGCTACTATGCAAGGTGGTCCAGGGTAGTAATTATGGTAGTGTTTCACGGTAACAATGGTATTGTTCCACTTGAGCTACGATCCAGGTAGGGAGAGCTTCAGAGCTGTCAGAGATGATGAATTATCTCTTGTTTCTGTTCCCTACCTCGATCATGTAGCTAGTGTCCCTGGTACGATCAGTGTTGCTGCCCATCTTAGCCATGCAAGAGTGCTTGGTACGGCCAAGGGACGCTTAACCGCCCCACTCATACACAATGGCTAAAGCTCTGAGATGGTAGCATAGAGGAACAGAAGAGGGGGAGGAATGCACCACCACAACATGGAGTAGCCCTTTGGTAAATTCAGGTCAGCTGTGTCTCCTCCCAGCACCTTGCCCACCCCTTGCCGCCACTGCGGGGTGTGCAGAGTGAGAAAGAGAGATGGTTTTGATGCTGTGCAAGCACCGTGCAGCCACAGCTAAAGCTTTGGTGTGTTATCTGCACTTTTTTAGCCCCACATTTGAAGCACAGCACCATATGGGCCGCTCTGAAGACAATTACCTGCATCCCAGCCAGAGCCAGTACAGCCTGGTTCCCCCATTCCCTCTCCTGTTGTCCTCTGGTGCCATTTTCTGCTCAAGCCCCCTCCCCCAGCACAGTGGCAGCCAGGACAGGAGGAATTGCCGCTCCTCCTCTCCCCTCCCTTCCTCTCCACTCCTGTCCACTTCCCAGGAGCTTTTCCGGCTGCTGCCCTCCAAGGGCTTCCATAGCCAGGCTCCTCAACTGACGTCAGCAGTTGCCAAGCACCCCTTCCACAGCATGTGCACCGAGGCCAAGAGGGCACATCTGGGCAGAGGCTCAGCAAAGCTGGGCCTGATGGCCAGCGGCTCTGGTGGAGTCATGGATGCCTTCCTCACTGCAAGCGACAGTGCCCCAAGGGCACTTTGGCTGCATCCAGAGTTATAGTCAACGGGAATTGTGGGGTTGAGTGCACCCTCAGCAAGTGTGTGCATGACACCAAGCTGAGGGGCGCAACTGATAGGCTTGAGGGAAGGGATGCTCTCCAGAGGGATCTTGAGAGGCTTGAGGAATGGTCCCCTGTGAAACTCAGGAAGTCAAACAAAGCCACGTGCAAGGTCCTGCACCTGCGCTGGGGCAATCCCCAATATCAATACAGACTGGAGGATGAACGGTTGAGAGCAGCCCTGCTGCTGGAGGTTGAAAAATTGGACATGAGCCAGCAGTGTGTGCTTGCAGCCCAGAAAGCAGTGGTATCGTGGGCTGCACCAAAGGAAGCGTGGCCAGTAGGTGGAGGGAGGTGATTCTCCTCTTCTGGTCCGCTCTTGTTAAAGCCCACCTGGAGCACTGCATCCAGTCTGGGGTCCCCAGTACAAAGAAGACATGGACCTGTTAGAGCAGGTCCAGAGAAGGGCTACAAAAAAGATCAGAGGAATGCAACAGGCCTCCTATGAAGAAAGGCTGAGGGAGTTGGGGTGGTTCAGCCTGGAGAAGAGAAGGCTCTGGGGACACCTTGTTGAGGCCTCTCAATATATAAAGGGGACCTATAAGGAAGTCGGAGAGAGACTTTTTATCAAGGGCTGTAGTGATAGGAGAAGGAGCAACAGTTTTAAACTGAAATAGGGTAGATGCCGATTGGACATAAGGAAGAAATTTATTACGATAAGGGTGGTGAGACACTGGAAAAGGTTGCCCAGAGAATGGTGGGATGCCCCATCACTGGAATTGTTCAAGGTCAGGTTTAACGGAGCATTGGGTAACGTGATGTAGTGACAGATATCCCTGCCCATGGCAGGAGGGTTGGACTAGATGATCTTTAAAGGTCTCTTCCAACCAAAATCATTCCATGATTCTATGACATTATGGTTCTATGATAAGGCTGCTCACGGCACCATTTCCCTCCCTTTGAGAATGCTATGCCTTCTCCAGGTGTCTCCTGGGAAGCTAGCGCCTATGTCTTGTCACTACCCCCTTCCCCCTGACTACTTGCATCACAGTGTTGAGCTTGCTGAGGAAAAAGAAAAGGTGTGCACAACAGAGTGGATGGTAGTCACTCAAGTATGTCGGGTAATTCTATCTGGACCCAGAGAGGCAGACAAATTTAGAAAGCATAGGGTCAGCTGATGCACGAATAAGCCTACCCAATGCAAGCCTGTGTTGACAATCAGTGCAAAAGCATCCCCCCAAGCCCCTCACAAAACCCACCCCTGAGCAACATGTCTCTGCCTGGACATCTTGGAAGAGCATCTGCAGGGGAAAGGATGAGACAGAAGCGCAGGCTGGGATGCAGCAGAACTTTAATGAGTCAAAAGAGGGAACAAGGTCGATCCAAGTGGAGGCCCCAGTGCAGGGAACACCAAGGGCAGAAAGGAGTCTGCGCCCCATGGCTGTGGTAGAGATCCCACCAGGGGCTCACAGCCCAGGGGAGCACAAGAGCACAAGGACACGGGAGGGAAAGGAGAGAGTGGCAGAGGGGAAAGGCAGGCATGGGCCGTGCTTTCGGAGAGCCCAGGCTGGCCTCGTCCTTTTGCAAGGGGTGCTGGGGTTGCTCAGTCCCTCGGAAAGCAACAAGCCGATGCTCCGTCCCCAGGCCGGTGCCAGCTTGTGGATCCCTGGGGGCCTTCCCCAGGGCCATCGCCAGCAGCTTTAGCAGGGGAGGCAGCTCCTGCCGCAGTAGCGGCTGCCGAAGCCGGAGAGGCCGAAGCCCCCGGAGGAGATGGGCACTCCCTGAGAGCTGAGGATGCTGCCCACGGCAGCGGAGGTGGAGGATCCCACGGCGGTGTTCTGCGGGAAGGAGCTGAGGATGGGGCCGGGCAGGGTCACCACCACGGGGGAGGGCTGGATGACGACGGTGGAGTCCTGGCACTGCCTGACACAGGGCTCATTGCAGCTGTTGGCCAGCGGGGTGGGGCCGCAGGGCTGGCAGGGCAGGCACGGGTTGTAGCAGGACATGTCTTGGGGCTGGAGGTGCACCTGGGAGAGGGGGAAGAGGGAAGCAGTGCATGAGGGGTGGGTGAGGAGCAGCCGGTCACTCCCCACAAGGGAGCCAAGGCATGAGCTGGAGACAAGAGCCCATAGCTCACCTCTGCCAAGCCCCAGCCTCACTCCATGCCACACTTTCTGTCCCCTTCCCTCTCCTATCAGAGACCCAACTTACGACAGGCTATGTGCTGAGAAATCCCAGAGGAGGACGAGTAGGAGAGAGGGCTTCAGACTCACCTTTTTCCCAAGGAGATGGAGGCGAGAAGAGTGGATGAGAGAGAGAGAAGAACCTGCTTTTATACTGCTCCTGCACCGCCCCAGGCCCACACTCACTGCACGCGGGCAGTAATTTTCCAGCAGACTCACCTCCAAAGCAAAATGTCCTACCTAATGGCACAGGTTGTGTTTTGGTTTCCGTCAACACTGCCATTTCATTTCCTCATTTCTGACACGCTTGGTCTGCCATGCAGGTGCCTTTCATGTGCTGGGATTACAGGCCCAAGGATATCCCAGGCAGAATCGGGTCAATTTGGGCAGAAGGTGTCTCCTAAGTGGTGGAGGGGTCCCCTGCAGGCAGGGGATGTTGGCTTGGGGCAGTGAAGGGCGATAGTTTGCAACTCCCTTTGCAGGAAGAGGCCCAGCTCTGCCTGGTGCTGCACACGTCAGCAGAGCACCCAAAGGCCCCTCTTTTTAAGGACGTGCCATGTGCCGCTCTCTTCTCCCTCCTCTCAGCGTGCTCAGACACTCACTACCTGTGGCATCTCCAGGCAGCCAGGCTGTGCCAATGGTTTCAGCTGTCTTCCTCTCGATGCCCCTTGCTCTGGGGGGAGCATTTGCCAGGCTGATTGAGTATGCAGGATCGGGGTTAGGAAAATCAAAGCCCACCTGACACTGAACCACGCAAATCACGTGGAGGACAACAAGAAAGTCTTCCTCCAGGTAGGTCAGCATCAAGGCTTGGTCAAAGAGAGCCGCGGTGCTGAACGGGGCAGCTTCACTGGAGACAGGGGTTACATGCAAGGCCGAGGTACTCCAAGGGTTCTTGGTCTTGGTCTTTAGTGGCAGGATTTGCTGTCAAGAGATCAAGCTCCGGACAGTCCTCGGAAAGTCTGGAGCAGGAAAGACTTACCTGCAGTAGAGTACGATCAGGTCTGGAAAACATTTAAACAGATTGGACTGGCATGAGTGCACGTGACCTGATGCCATGCACCCGCAGGAGTTGGTTGGTGTCACTACAAGGCCGCTCTCAACTCCCTCTCAATGTCCGCGCAGTCAGGGAATGCATCGGAGGACTGGAAGAAAGCCAATGGGCCTCCTGTCTTCAGGAAGGGCACGAAGATGGAGCCGGGGAATGACAGGCCCAGCAGCCTCACCTCAATCCTGTAAAGGTGATGGAGCAAATCATCCTGGAAAGCCTTTCCCAAGATGAAAGCACAAGAAGGTGATTGTGAGTGGTCAGCATGGATTTATGGAGGGGAAAGCAGACCTGACCAACCTCACGGCCTTCTTTGACAACATGCCTGGCTCCCGTGGGTGAGGGAAGTGCAGCAAATGCTGTGAACCTCATCCCAACGAGGCTTTTGACGCTGTCTCCTGTGACAATCCTTACAGACCAACTGAGAAAACCCAGGCTGGGGAAGGGGGCAGTGCAGGGTGTTGAAATCTGGCCTGGCTGCTGCTCTCCAAGGGTTGTGATGAGTGTGATGGCACAAAGTCCAGGTGGCAGACACTCACTCCTGGTGCCCTGCAGGGGTCCAAACTGCGGGCCAGCAGTGTTTAACCCCTTCATGGAAAGTCCTGCAGTGGGGGAGGAAGAACCTCCTGCACCACTACAGGCTGGGGCCGATGGGCTGCCAAAACCTTTGCAGCAGAGGACGTGGGTCCTGGAGCACACCATCAGGCAGCCGGCGCCCTTGCGGAAGTGGCGTCCCACAGCATCCTGGGCTGCATTAGGAGGGGGTTGGCTATCAGATTGTGGAAGGTGATCCCTCTTCTTGCCTGAGAACACTCCTGAGACCAGGAGACTGCTGTCCAGTGTGTGGCTCCTCAGTATGAGAGGAGCACGTCCATACTGAGTCCAGCAAAGGGATACAGAGCTCATGAAGTGACTCTAGCCCCTGCGGCAGGGGGGCTGCAGGAGGTGGGGTTGTTCACCCTGGGGTTGTTCATCCTGGGGTTGTTCATCCCAGGTTGTTCACTTCCTAGCAAGGTGTGAAAGAGCTGATGGGAGGGAGTCAAGAACGCAGAGCCGGACTGTCCTGAGCCCTATCCAGTGAAGGGACAAGAGGAAAGAGGCACATATTGAAATACCGGAAATTCCACAAAAACCTAAGAAAAGGCTTTGTTAGTGTGAGAGTGGGAAAGCACTGGCTGGGGTTTCCCGGACAGGTTGTGGCTTCCCCATCCCTGTAGGTATTCAGAGCTTGGCAGGACTTGGCCCTGAGCATTCTCTGAGTCTGACTGTGCTTTGAGCAGGGGCGCTTGGACTAGACAATCTCCAGAGGTCCCTTCCAACCTCAAGCATCCTGCAAATCTCTCATGGGCAAAAGACGTGTGACGCAGAGCTGCCCCTAAGAAGGAAGAGCTGCTTGGGAACATTGGAATCAAGGGCAGCCTTGGCTCTCACACTGACAAACACTGGAGTTCAAGACCTGAAGAGAGGAAGGAACGCGAGTAGCAGAGTACAGCCCCTGAACTTCAGGCACGCCGACTCGGGCCTAGTCAGGCAGCTGGTGGGTAGGATGCCATGGAGGCAGCTGTGAAGGGCAAAGGAGCTCAGAAATGCTGGCAGCGCCTTAGGCACCTCATGGTCCGAGAGCAGGAACAGTCCAGACCAATGCTCAGGGAAACAAGCCGACATCTCAGCAGACTGGCTTTGGCTAAGTGGGGTACTCAGGGCATGAAATCAAGGACTGCCTGAGAAAGGTCAACCCGTACAAGCCAGCTGATGCGCTCCAGGGCAGGGCTGCTGTAAAGGGAGACCTGGACCCATGGGAGGACTGAGCCCACAGGAGCCTCATGGCATTCAAGCAGGACAAATGGCAAGTCCTGCACGTGAAGAGGAAGAACCTCCTGCATCAGTACGGACTGGGGACTGAACTATGCTATGACCTTAGAGCCCTCAGACCTCCTCTGGGTAAGATCTGCCTGCAGGGGCAGGGGCTGCCTTGGCAAAACACCTGGAGGGTGGAAGGGAACGGATGCACAGGCCTCATCTTCCTGGCCAAAGAGGCCGGGCTGCGGTGAGGACCTCTCCTGAATGCTCCGTGGAGGGAAAGAAAGGGTTGCAGAAAACATCTCCCCGCTGCCTGGGACTCATCCCTGGCTCTCACGCAACGTGTCTTCTCATGGCATTAGTGCTTCTGCATGCCTTCTTTCCCATGCCCCAAAGGCCTCCTCAGCTTGGAGCACAAGCCAGCACCATTGGGGAGGCAGGGAACCTTCCCCCAATTCCCCAACCAGCAAGGGCTGGCAGGGCCCTGCAGTGCCACGTGCCTGGGGATGCTCAGGGAGGGGATGTGCTCAGAAGAGCCCTGGTACAAAAGGAGCTCTCAGACTACTTCAAAGAGGTGATGTACTTCCCTGCCCTGCAGGCATGGAGGCAGCTGCGGTGCGTCGCAGGAGGCCAAGGGAATGCCTTCAGTAGGCAAGCTTCCTGGCAGAGACTCTCCCTACCCATGGCGAGTCACAGTCTAATTTTGGATTGGCCGTGTGTCAGCCTTTTGGCGGGAGGCCAAGCCAGGAGTGCCTGCTGTCTGCAGGACCATGTCCCACGCAGGGCTGAATTCCTGTCTGGCAAGGACAGCTCCTCCCAGCCCCGGGAAAACCATCTCCAATCGCTGCGCTGTACCTGAGTATACAGCTCCAGGCAGCCCCAACGGCCATTGCCCTCAGCATGACATTCTTGCCAGCACTCTCAAACCTCGGGGGGGCTTGCAGGACGGTCAGCGTGCTTTGGAAAAGTGGCCAGGCCTTTGTGTCTCCTACAGGTCAGGGTCCAAAGAGTGCGACCAAAGTGCATGGTGGTGCGAGGAGAGCGGGAGGAACAAGGCGCTGTCGCGAGCCCCAACACAGCCCGCTGGTAGTGACGAGGGATCTGACTCCACAGGGCTTGTTGAGGAATCACGGGATTCAGGAGGGCAAGGTTCTCCTTCCGCAAGCCTGCTGACGGCTTTGGTTGGGGACGCCAGAGACTGCCACGAGAGGGGATGACTTTAACGAAGAAATCGGCAAATGTCTCCCCAGAAGGAGAAGCTCTGCTTGGGCACAGGCATTTGAAATCAGTAGCACAGCCTGCCTGCCTATAGAGCCAATGATCAGTAAGTGCTGGAGGGAGCCGAAAGGCAGACAGCAAGGTAGAAGGATGGGGCACGTCCTCAGTCACAAGAGCCTTTGGGCACCCAGGAGAGGACTGCATCAGTGAGAAACCATGCCCACCTTCCTGCACAGGCCCTTGAAAACAACCTCAGCAGATTTCCCCAGACCCATGTCCTCCGTCTGCACAGACACCTCCAGCACTCGCGGGCACATCTTCTGCCCGCACTGACAGGATCCTGCTCAGGAAATCCTTGGGCCTCTCACCCCGATACTTCAAAAGAGCCTCTGCGGCCTAATGGTCATGTCAGAAATGAGGAAATGAAATGGCAGCGTTGACGGAAACCAAAACACAACCTGTGCCATTAGGCAGGACATTTTGCTTTGGAGGTGAGTCTGCTGGAAAATTACTGCCCGCGTGCAGTGAGTGTGGGCCTGGGGCAGTGCAGGAGCAGTATAAAAGCGGGCCCTCCTCCTCACTCTCTCATCCACTCCTCTCACCTCCGTCTCCTTGCGAACAAGGTGAGTTTGGAGCCCTTTCTTGTCTTCCCCCTCCTCCTCCTCCTCCTTCTCCTCCTCCTTTTCCTCCTCCTTTGGGATTTCTCAGCACATACCTGCCTCTTTGTCCTATGCCGGGTCTTGAGGCTGCTTGCCATGGCAGAGGGAAGGGAGCAGAAGGTGTGGCATGGAGAGAGGTTGGGCTTGGCTCAGGTGTCTCCTGAGCCGTGGGCTAGGTGGGGACCTCCCTGGGCTTGATTGCTCTTGGTGGGCTTCTTTTGAGCTGAGGGAAAGGCTCTCCCTCATGGTGGGATGACAGGCTGGACTTCAACCACCCCTCATGCTATGTTATGCCCTGCCCTCTCTCTTCGTGGTGGCGTGACCGGCTGCTCCTCACCCACCCCTCATGCACTGCTTCCCTCTTCCCCCTCTCCCAGGTGCACCTCCAGCCCCAAGACATGTCCTGCTACAACCCGTGCCTGCCCTGCCAGCCCTGCGGCCCCACCCCGCTGGCCAACAGCTGCAATGAGCCCTGTGTCAGGCAGTGCCAGGACTCCACCGTCGTCATTCAGCCCTCCCCCGTGGTGGTGACCCTGCCCGGCCCCATCCTCAGCTCCTTCCCGCAGAACACCGCCGTGGGATCCTCCACCTCCGCTGCCGTGGGCAGCATCCTCAGCTCTCAGGGAGTGCCCATCTCCTCCGGGGGCTTCGGCCTCTCCGGCTTCGGCAGCCGCTACTGCGGCAGGAGCTGCCTCCCCTGCTAAAGCTGCTGGCGATGGCCCTGGGGAAGGCCCCCAGGGACCCACAAGCTGGCACCGGCCTGGGGACGGAGCATCGGCTTGTTGCTTTCCGAGGGGCTGAGCAACCCCAGCACCTCTTGCAAAAGGACGGGGCCAGCCTGGGCTCTCCGAAAGCACGGCCCATGCCTGCCTTTCCCCTCTGCCACTCTCTCCTTTCCCTCCCGTGTCCTTGTGTTCTTGGGCTCCACCTAGGGAAGACCTGCTGGCCCTGCTCCCTCTGTGGGGCAGGCAGATGGACACCTGGTGGGATCTCTGCCACAGCCATGGGGCGCAGACTCCTTTCGGTTGCTCCCTGCACCGGGACCTCCACTTGGATCAACCTTGTTTCCCTCTTTTGACTCATTAAAGTTCTGCTGCATCCCAGCCTGCGCTTCTGTCTCATCCTTTCCCCTGCAGAT
The DNA here is from genome assembly GCF_964195595.1 of Calonectris borealis. Lineage (NCBI taxonomy): Eukaryota > Metazoa > Chordata > Aves > Procellariiformes > Procellariidae > Calonectris > Calonectris borealis. The sequence goes on from NC_134333.1 coordinate 4,679,809, forward strand.
GCTCTTCCAAGATGTCCAGGCAGAGACGTGTTGCTCAGGGGTGGGTTTTGGGAGGGGCTTGGGGGGATGCTTTTGCACTGATTGTCAACACAGGCTTGCATTGAGTAGGCTTCTTCGTGCATCAGCTGACCCTATGCTTTCTAAATTTGTCTGCCTCTCTGGGTCCAGATAGAATTACCCGACATACTTGAGTGACTACCATCCACCCTGTTGTGCACACCTTTTCTTTTTCCTCAGCAAGCTCAACACTGTGATGCAAGTAGTCAGGAGGGAAGGGGGTAGTGACAAGACATAGGCACTAGCTTCCCAGGAGACACCTGGAGAACCCATAGCATTCTCAAAGGGAGGGAAATGGTGCCATGAGCAGCCTTATCATAGAACCATAATGTCATAGAATCATGGAATGATTTTGGTTGGAAGAGACCTTTAAAGATCATCTAGTCCAACCCTTCTGCCATGGGCAGGGATATCTGTCACTACATCACGTTACCCAATGCTCCGTCAAATCTGACCTTGAACACTTCCAGTGATGGGGCATCCCACCATTCTCTGGGCAACCTTTTCCAGTGTCTCACCACCCTTATCGTAATAAATTTCTTCCTTATGTCCAATCGGCATCTACCCTATTTCAGTTTAAAACTGTTGCTCCTTCTCCTATCACTACAGCCCTTGATAAAATGTCTCTCTCCGACTTCCTTATAGGTCCCCTTTATATATTGAGAGGCCTCAACAAGGTGTCCCCAGAGCCTTCTCTTCTCCAGGCTGAACAACCCCAACTCCCTCAGCCTTTCTTCATAGGAGACCTGTTGCATTCCTCTGATCTTTTTTGTAGCCCTTCTCTGGACCTGCTCTAACAGGTCCATGTCTTCTTTGTACTGGGGACTCCAGACTGGATGCAGTGCTCCAGGTGGGCTTTAACAAGAGCGGACCAGAAGAGGAGAATCACCTCCCTCCATCCACTGGCCATGGTTCTTTTGATGCAGCCCAGGACATGATTGGCTTTCTGGGCTGCAAGCACACACTGCTGGCTCATGTCCAATTTTTCAACATCCAGTATCCCCAAGTCCTTCTCCACAGGGCTGCTCTCTTGTGGGTTGACTCTGGCTGGATGCCAGGTAGCCACCAAATCCGCTTTATCATTCCCCCTCCTCAACTGGACAGGGGAGAGAAAATATAATGAAAGGCTCATGGATCGAGATAAGGACAGGAAGAGATCACTCACCAATTACCGTCACAGGCAGAACAAACTCGACTTGGGGAAATTAATTTAATTTATTACCAATCAAACCAGAGTAGGATAATAAAAAATAAAACTAAATCTTAAAGACACCTTCCCCCCACCCCTCCCTTCTTCCCGGGCTTAACTTTACTCCCAATTTTCTCTACCTCTTCCCACCCAGCAGTGCAGGGGGACGGGGAATGGGGGTTGCAGTCAGTTCATCACACGTTGTCTCTGCCATTCCTTCCTCCGCAGGGGGAGGACTCCTCACATGCTTCCCCTGCTCTAACGTGGGTTCCCTCCCACGGCAGACACTTCTCCACGAACTTCTCCAGTGTGGGCTCTTTCCACGGGGTGCAGTCCTTCAGGAACAGACTGCTCCAGCGTGGGTCCCCCACGGATTCACAAGTCCTGCCAGAAAACCTGCTCCAGCGTGGGCTCCTCTCTGCATGGGTCCACAAGTCCTGCCAGGAGCCTGCTCTAGCGTGGGCTTCCCATGGGGTCACAGCCTCCTTCGGGCATCCACCTGCTCTGGCCCCGGGTCCTCCACGGGGTGCAGGTGGATATCTGCTCCGCCATGGACCTCCATGGGCTGCAGGGGGACAGCCTGTCTCACCATGGTCTTCACCAGGGGCTGCAGGGGAATCTCTGCTCTGGCAGAGCACCTGGAGCACCTCCCCTCCCTCCTTCTTCAATGACCTTGCTGTCTTCAGAGTTGTTTCTCTCATATATTCTCACTCCTCACTTCCACTGCAATTGCACAGGGTATTTTTTCTGCCTCCTTAAATAGCTATCACCGTCGCTGATTGGCTCAGACTTGGCCAGCGGTGGGTCTGTCTTGGAGCCGGCTGCAATTGGCTCTATCAGACATGGGGGAAGCTTCTAGCAGCTTCTCACAGAAGACACCCCTGTAGCCCCTCCGCTGCCAAAACCTGGCCACACAAACCCAATACGTGCTCTCAACCATTCATCCTCTAGGCTGTATTAATACTGAGGATTGCCCCAACCTGGGTGTAGGCCCTTGCAGTTGGCCTTGTTTAACTTCCTGAGTTTCACAGGGGACCATTCCTCAAGCCTCTCAAGATCCCTATGGATTGCATCCCTTCCCTCAAGCCTATCAGGTGCGTCCCTCAGCTTGGTGCGCCCCTCAGCTTGGTGTCATACACACATTTCATGAGGGTGCACTCAATCCCTTTTTCTATGTCATTGATGTAGATATGAAACAATATTGGTCCCAGTATGGACCCCTGAAGGAAACGACTCATCACTGGTTTTCACTTAGATCTTCAGTCCTTGACTATAACTCTTTGGATGCAGCCAAAGTGCCCTTGGGGCACTGTCGCTTGCAGGTGAGGAAGGCATCCATGACTCCACCAGAGCCGCTGGCCATCAGGCCCAGCTTTGCTGAGCCTCTGCCCAGACGTGCCCTCTTGGCCTCGGTGCACATGCTGTTGAAGGGGTGCTTGGCCAACTGCTGACGTCAGTTGAGGAGCCTGGGCTATGGAAGCCCTGGGAGGGCAGCAGCCGGAAAAGCTCCTGGGAAGTGGACAGGAGGGGAGAGGAAGAGAGGGGAGAGGAGGGGCGGCAATTCCTCCTGTCCTGGCTGCCCCTGTGCTGGGGGAGGGGGCTTGAGCAGAAAATGGCACCAGAGGACAACAGGAGAGGGAATGGGGGAACCAGGCTGTACTGGCTCTGGCTGGGATGCGGGTAATTGTCTTCAGAGCCGCCCATATGGTGCTGTGCTTCAAACGTGGGGCTAAAAAAGTGCAGATAACACACCAAAGCTTTAGCTGTGGCTGCACGGTGCTTGCACAGCATCAAGACCATCTCTCTTTCTCACTCTGCACACCCCGCAGTGGCGGCAAGGGGTGGGCAAGGTGCTGGGAGGAGACACAGCCAGGACGGCTGACCTGAATTGACCAAAGGGCTACTCCATGCCATGTAACATCATGCTCAGCAATAAAACTGGGGGCAGTCTTTCCAAAGTAGCCGTTGTTTGGAGACTGGCTGGGCATCAGTCTGCTGGTGTGAGGTGGTGGGTGATTGCCTTTGCATCATCTGTTTTTTTCTCCTTTGTCCCTTCCCCTCTTAGACTGTCCTGATCTTGACCCAAGGTTATTTCCCTCTCTTGCTCTTCCAATTCTGTCCCCATCCCACTGGGACAGCAGAGCAAGAGAGAAGGGCCAGTGGGTGCTTAGTTCTGTACTGGGTCAACACAGCACACAGACCCACAGGCAGTGCACGTCCTCCTTGCCCTGCTCCTTCCCTGTCTGTGCCCAGGGCTTCCTGGGAACGTTTCTGGAGAGAGGGAGGCAAGGAAATACTCAGGGCAGGAAGACAGGCAGCGAATGTGGGCTGAGTGTCTCCAAGGGCTGTCCAGAAGCTCTCCAAAGCAGTGTGGTGACCAGCAGCAAAAGCTGCAGAGACATTTGCAGCCAACCAAGGGGAGCTGCTGAACTGCTGCAGGACACAGCTGGGCAGGATGAGCTGGGCAGGATGACACATGTCCACCCAGCGCCCGGATCGGAAGCTGGCTTGGTAGTAACCAGCCCTTTCTCCCCACACATCCTTCAGCCCCTGAGAAATAGCAGCCAAAAAACAAGGCCAGGGAAAGATGCTTTTGCGGTAACCCCATCAAAACCGGTGCGACTCCCAGCACTGTTCCCGGACACCAAGGACTGTCATCAACAAACTGGGATATCAGAACAGGAGCGTAGCCAGGAATGCGAGAGGAGCGAAGATCCCACTCTGCTCAGCACTCGCCTAAGAGTATCTAGAACACTGTGTGGAGTTTAGGCTGTCATGCAAAAAAGACCTTGACCAAGTGGAGCGAGTTCAGTGGAGGGCGCCCGGGATGGTGAGGAGGCTGGAACACGTGGTTGGGGAGCAGAGGCTAAGGGCGCAGGGCTTGCTGAGCATGGAGAAGAGAATGTTTTGGTAGGAGACCTAAAATCATCTTTGGAGAAGCTATGATCATTGAACAGCATTGGGTCATTCTACCCAGCCCCAGCTAGGAAGAGAAGTTTAGAAAACAGAGGGTCACCCAATGCGTGACTAACAATACTCAAAGCAAGACTGTATAAATAGTCAGTGCAAAACCAACCCAAAAAAAACCCTCCCAAAAACCACCCCTGAGCAACATCTCTCTGCCTGAGCATTTTGGGAGAGCATCTGCAGGGGAAAGGATGAGACAGAAGCGCAGGCTGGGATGCAGCAGAACTTTAATGAGTCAAAAGAGGGAAACGAGGTTGACCTGAGTGGAGGCCCCAGTGCAGGGAACACCAGGGGCAGAAAGGAGTCTGCGTCCCATGGCTGTGGCAGAGATCCCACCAGGTGTCCATCTGCCTGCCCCACAGAGGGAGCAGGGCCAGCAGGTCTTCCCTAGGCTGGCTCTGTGGGGCTCCCAGCCCAGGGGAGCACAAGAACACA